>NC_135810.1:57353042-57697712 GCF_964213995.1 Mustelus asterias | reverse complement strand
CTATATCTTCCACCATGAACCCTATAGTTATGCCCCCTTGTAACAGCTCCATCCACCCGAGGAAATAGTCTTTGAACATTCACTCTATCTATCCCCTTCATCATTTTATAAACCTCTATTAAGTCTGCCCTCAACCTCCTCCACTCCAGAGAGAACAGCCCGAGCTCCCTCAACCTTTCCTCACAAGACCTACCCTCCAAACCAGGCAGCATCCTGGTAAATCTCCTTTTCACTCTTTCCAGCGCTTCCACATCCTTCTTATAGTGAGGTGACCAGAACTGCACACAATATTCCAAATGTGGTCTCACCAAGGTCCTGTACAGTTGCAGTATAACCCCACGGCTCTTAAACTCCAACCCCCTGTTAATAAAAGCGAACACACTATAGGCCTCCTTCACAGCTCTATCCACTTGAGTGGCAACCTTCAGAGATCTGTGGATATGGACCCCAAGATCTCTCTGTTCCTCCACAGTCTTCAGAACACTACCTTTGACCCTGTAATCCACATTTAAATTTGTCCTACTAAAATGAATCACCTCACATTTATCAGGGTTAAACTCCATCTGCCATTTTTCAGCCCAGCTTTGCATCCTATCACTGTCTCTTTGCAGCCTACAACAGCCCTCCACCTCATCCACTACTCCACCAATCTTGGTGTCATCAGCAAATTTACTGATCAGCCCCCTCCTCTAGGTCATTAATAAAAATCACAAATAGCAGGGGACCAAGCACTGATCCCTGTGGCACTCCATTAGCAACCTGCCTCCAGTCTGAAAATTTTCCATCCACCACCACCCTCTGTCTTCAATCAGATAACCAGTTACCTATCCAATCAGCCAACTTTCCCTCTATCCCACACCTCCTTACTTTCATCATAAGCCGACCATGGGGGACCTTATCAAACGCCTTACTAAAATCCATGTATCTGACATCAACTGCCCTACCTTCATCAACACACTTAGTTACCTCCTCAAAAAATTCTATCAAATTTGTGAGGCATGACTTGCCCTTCACGAATCCGTGCTGACTATCCCGGATTAATCCGCATCTTTCTAAATGGTCGTAAATCCCATCCCTAAGGACCTTTTCCATCAACTTACCAACCACCGAAGTAAGACTAACCGGCCTATAATTACCAGGGTCATTTCTATTCCCTTTCTTAAACAGAGGAACAACATTCGCCACTCTCCAGTCCTCTGGCACCATCCCCGTGGACAGTGAGGACCCAAAGATCAAAGCCAAAGGCTCTGCAATCTCATCCCTTGCCTCCCAAAGAATCCTAGGATATATTTCATCAGGCCCAGGGGACTTATCGACCTTCAGTTTATTCAAAACTGCTAGTACATCTTCCCTCCGAACATCTACTTCCTCCAGCCTATTAGCCTGTAACACCTTCTCTTCCTCAAAAACATGGCCCCTCTCCTTGGTGAACACTGAAGAAAAGTATTCATTCATCACCTCTCCTACCTCTTCTGACTCCATGCACAAATTCCCACTACTGTCCTTGACCGGCCCTAACCTCACCCTGGTCATTCTTTTATTCCTCACATAAGAGTAAAAAGCCTTGGGGTTTTCCTTGATCTGACCCGCCAAGGACTTCTCATGCCCCCTCCTAGCTCTCCTAAGCCCCTTTTTCAGCTCATACAAGTTAGCAAGTAACTTGTAACCCTCAATCATCTGAACCTTGTTTCCTCATCCCTACATAAGCTTCCCTCTTCCTTTTTACAAGACATTCCACCTCTTTTGTGAACCATGGTTCCCTCATTTGGCCATTTCCTCCCTGCCTGACAGGGACATACCTATCAAGGACACACAGTATTTGTTCCTTGAAAAAGTTCCACTTTTCATTGGTGCCTTTCCCTGACAGTTTCTGTTCCCAGCATATGCCCCCTAATTCTTGCCTAATCGCATCATAATTACCTCTCCCCCAATTATAAAACTTGTCCTGCCGTACGGCCCTATCCCTCTCCATTGCAATAACAAAAGACACCGAATTGTGGTCACTATCTCCAAAGTGCTCTCCCACAACCAAATCTAACACTTGGCCCGGTTCATTTCCCAGTACCAAGTCCAATGTGGCCCCACCTCTTGTCGGCCTATCCACATATTGTGTCAGGAAACCCTCCTACACACACTGCACAAAAACTGCCCCATCCGAACTATTCGACCTACAAAAGTTCCAATCAATATTTGGAAAGTTAAAGTCCCCCATGACAACTACCCTGTGACCCCTACACCTATCCATAATCTGCTTAGCAATTTCTTCCTCCACATCTCTATTACTATTTGGGGGCCTATAGTAAACTCCTAACAACGTGGCCGCTCCTTTTCTATTTCTAACTTCAGCCCATATTACCTCAGTATGCAGATCCCCTCGAAGTGCCTTTCCGCAGCCGTTAAACTATCCTTGATTCACAATGCTACTCCTCCACCTCTTTTACCAGCTTCCCTACACTTACTGAAACATCTATACCCCGGAACATCCAACAACCATTCCTGTCCTTGTTCTACCCATGTCTCCATAATGGCCACAACATCGTAGTCCCAAGTACCAATCCACGCCCCAAGTTCATCTACCTTGTTCTGGATGCTCCTTGCATTGAAGTAGACACACTTTAACCCACCTTCCTGTCGACTGGTACCCACCCTTGACCTTGATACCTTCCCCAATACCTCACTACCCTCAACACTGACTTCCAGACTACAACTCCTTTTCCCACCCCCCTGACAAATTAGTTTAAACCCCCCTGACGAGCCGTAGCAAATTTCCCTCCCAGGATATTGGTGCCCCTCTGGTTCAGGTGCACCCCGTCCTGTTTGTACAGGTCCCACCTTCCCCAGAATGTGTTCCAATTATCCACATAGCTGAAACCCTCCCTCCTACACCATCCCTGCAACCAGATCTTTAACTGCACTCTCTCCCTGTTCCTCAACTCGCTATCATGTGGCACCGGCAACGTACCAGAGATGACCACATGTTTTGTCTTGGCTCTCAGCTTCCAGCCCAGCTCCCTAAATTCCTGTTTTAAATCCCCGTCCCTTCTCTTACCTATGTCGTTGGTACCGATGTGTATCACGACTTGTGACTGTTCCCCCTCCCCATTAAGAATCCGGAAAACACGGTCCAAGACGTCACGGACCCTGGCATCCAGTAGGCAACATACCATCCATGAGTCTCTTTTGCTGCCACAGAACCTCCTATCTATCCCTCTAAATAACGAGTCCCCAATAACTATAGCCCTCCCGCTCTCCCCCTTACCCTCCCGAGCCACAGGGACGGACTCAGTGTTGGAGATCTGCTCACTGTGGCTCACCACTGGTATGTCGTCCCCCTCAACTGTATCCAAAGCGGAATACTTGTTGCTAAGGGGAACGACCACAGGGGATCCCGGCACTGACTGCTTCCTCCCAGCCCCTCTCACTGTCACCCATCTATTTTCCTTTCCTGGAGTAACTATATCCATGAAACTTCTGTCTATGGCCACCTCTGCCTCCCTAATGATCCTAAGTTCATCCAACTCCAGCTTCAGTTCCCTAACACGGTATTGGAGGAGCTGCAGATGGGTGCACTTCCCACAGGTGTAATCAGCAGGGACACTGACGGCGTCCCTCACCTCAAACATACTGCAAGAGGAACATTGCACTGCCTTCACACCCATCCCCTCGAGATACCTTGCCAATACCACTAGCAGATAGCGTTGCTCCAATGGAACAATGAGCTATTTTCCCCCTCTTTTCCTCAGAATCCACACGGACGGAACTTAGGATTTGCAATTGAAGAGACAACAAAACAAATTAAACTTACCCCGCCTCACCCTTTCTGCCTAAGCCCTTAGAGCCAAAGCCCTTACAGCTCTCACTCTGCTCCCAGCTTACTCAGCTGCCCGCTGCCCGCTCAAAAGTGCGGCCTGCTTTTAAACCCACCAAAAACCTTCCCAGGCCTCTCCTGGGCCTACATCTGGTTTCAGAAAAAAACCTCCGATTTTAAACACAAAAAGCACTGAAAAATAAATAAATAAATAAATCAAGTGTAGAAACAAACTCTCTTACCCTCAGCCTGCTCCTGTGGAACAATGAGGCTGAAACCTCCAAGGTAAGCCCTTTGTCATTTATTTATTTATTGTTTATTTATTTGTCATTTATTGTTTATTTATTTGTCATTTATATTAATGATTTGGATGAGAATTTAGGAAGCATGGTTAATAAGTTTGCAGATGACACCAAGATTGGTGGCACAGTGGACAGTGAAGAAAGTTATCTCCAATCTCCAATTGATCAATTGGGCCAATGGGCTGACGAATGGCAGATGGAGTTTAATTTAGGCAAATGCAAGGTGATTAATTTTGGTGGATTGAACCAGGGCAGGACTTACTCAGTTAATGATAGGGTGTTGGGGAGAGTTACAGAACAAAGGGATCGAGGGGTACATGTTCATAGCTCCTTGAAAGTGGAGTCACAGGTGGACAGAGTGGTGAAGAAGGCATTCGGCATGCTTGGTTTCATCGGTCAGAACATTGAATACAGGAGTTGGGACGTCTTGCTGAAGTTGTATAAGACATTGGTAAAGCCACACTTGAAATACTGTGTGCAGTTCTGGTCACCCTATTATAGAAAGGATATTATTAAACTAGAAAGAGTGCAGAAAAGATTTACTGGGATGCTATCAGGACTTGATGGTTTGGGTTATAGAGAGAGGCTGGATAGACTGGGACTTTTTTCTCCAGAGCGTAGGAGGCTGAGGGGTGATCTTATAGAGGTCTATAAAATAATGAGGGGCATAGATCAGCTAGATCGTCAATATATTTTCCCAAAGGTAGGGGAGTCTAAAACTAGAGGGCATAGGTTTAAGGTGAGAGAGGAGAGATACAAAAATGTCCAGAGGGGCAATTTTTTCACACAGAGGGTGGTGAGTGTCTGGAACAAGCTGCCAGAGATAGTAGTAGAGGCAGGTACAATGTTGTCTTTTAAAAAGCATTTAGATAGTTACATGGATAAGATGGATATAGAGGGATATGGGCCAAATGCGGGCAATTGGGGTTACCTTAAGGGTTTAAAAAAAAGGGCGGCAGGGACAAGTTGGGCCAAAGGACCTGTTTCCATGCTGTAAATCTCTATGACTCAAATTAATATATCTTTTTCTGTTTTAAGTTATTATGAATTGTAAAACTCTTTTATTTTCTAGCTCCCTCTTCAGTGCTTTTGATTTGATTTGATTTATTATTGTCACATGTGTTAGTATACAGTGAAAAGTACTGTTTCTTGTGCACTATACAGACAAAGCATATTGTTCATAGAGAAGGAAAGGAGAGAGTGCAGAATGTAGTGTTACATTCGTAGCTAGGGTGTAGAGAAAAATCAACTTAATACAAGGCAGGTCCATTCAAAAGTCTGACAGCAGCAGGGAAGAAGTTGTTCTTGAGTCGGTTGGTACGTAACCTCAGACTTTTATATTTTTTTCCCGACGGAAGAAGATGGAAGAGAGTATGTCCAGGGTGCATGGGGTTCTTGATTACGCTGGCTGCTTTTCTGAGGCAGTGGGAAGTGTAGACAGAGTCAATGGATGGGAGGCTGGTTTGAGTGATGGACTGGGCTTTGTTCACGACCCTTTGTAGTTTTTTGCAGTCTTGAACAGAGCAGGAGCCATACCAAGCTGCTTTCTGTGGTGCATCTGTAAAGGTTGGTGAGAGTCATCGTAGACATACCAAATTCCCTTAGCCTCCTGAGAAAGTAAAGGCATTGGTGGGCTTTTTTAACTATAGCATCAACGAGAAGGGACCAGAACAGGTTGTTGGTGATCTGGACACCCAGAAACTTGAAGCTCTTGACCATTTCCACTTCATGGGGCATGTCCTCCACTAAGCTTCCTGAAGTCGATGACTATCTCCTTCGTTTTGTTGACATTGAGAGAGAGATTATTGTCAACGTACCAGTTTACCAGATTCGCTATCTTTTTCCTGTACTCCATGTCATCACTGTTTGAGATCCAGCCCGCTACGGTGATGTCATCAGCAAACTTGAAAATGGAGTTGGAGGGGAATTTGGTCACACAGTCATGGGTGTATAAGGAGTATAGTAGGGGGCTGAGAACACAGCCTTGTGGGGCACCGGTGTTGAGGATGATCATGGAGACGGTGTTGTTGCCTATCCTCAATGATTGTGGTCTGTGGGTTAGGAAGTCTAGGATCCAGTCGCAGAGGGAAGAGCTGAGCCCCAGGCCACGGAATTTGGAGATGAGTTTTGTAGGAATAAAGGTGTTGAAGGCTGAGCTGTAATCGATAAATAGGAGTCTGACATAGGTGTCTTTGTTGTCTAGATATGTGTGTGTATTAAGTTTATTCATACATTCAAACCTTCCTTGGGTTTGAATGTATGAATAAACAATACTTCTGATTTAACCCTAAAAAGAGTTAGTTATGAGTCACTTTAAATTTAACAGCACAAACAGGGTTTGGGGAGAAATACCACAGTCTATTTCAAAAATTAAAACACCTCTGCTCACGGAAATGGTGACAAAAATAAAGGAGCTTGGGTTACCTTTCTCCTTTGTTGATAACAGGAGCTAAAGACAGAAAGTTTGTTAGGGGAGGTTTCACAGTACATTCAACACTATGAGGGAAGATGTCAAAATTTCAGGGTTTAAAATTATAACTATATATTATTTGCTTAATGTGATTAATTTGAATTTGTGAAATTTATCAGAGGGTACAATTTCTGTTTTGGTGCAACTGGCAATCTGGATATAAGCTGTGCTCAAAAGGCGCTCGCTCCAAAAAATGTTTCCTTTCTAAAGTTTCTGCTCCAGCCCATTTGCATTGTACCAAAATTCATATGAGCCTGTGCAATCATGCAGCGTTTTACAATGTAATTTAAAAAAAACTTCTGCTTAATAAAAAGATCCTTGCCATATTGACAAGTAGTAACTGGTGAAGTTCTATAAAAACAGCGAAAAGTATGTTTATTACACAATATTAGCATTTTTAGTCAGGATTGAACCATCAGCTCTGAGTAACTCAGCTTAAATTACTGAGAATGACTTATAAAATTAATAGAAAGGACCATTTGATGGTTATATCAAGGCATGTTAGTGAAGTTTTAGTCAATTATTTTAAACATCTAAAACTTGTTCAGCCATATCTTCATGCCCTAAAAGGCCAACTTGATTTTTAGATCTTCCTTGAAGACCTGCAAATGAGTGGAATTAGCAAACTCACTTAATTCACCCCAGAGGTCCTAGCAGCGATGTGATGGGGATCAGTTTGGACTGTGATGTCTTTGAAACTAACTAAATGAATGTGGAAACTCGATTTGCACTGAATGTAACTTGCGCTCAAAGTTCTGCAATGGTTTGCACTGGTTTTAGGTGAATTGCATTTAAAGAACAAGAACAGCTAAGCAGAAACTGTACTGTAGTCCATTATTTTACATTTGATAAGGGATATTCTGACTGGCCTGAGTTGAGCTCTCTTATCAGCCACCATAAAGATATAATGTTCCAGTGTCAGTCGTGGCTCAGTTGGCAGCACGTTTTGCCTCCAAGTCACAAGTTTCTGGATTAATGTCCTACTCCAAGACTTGAGCACAAGAGTCGATGCTGACACTCAAGTGCAGTATTGTCAGAAGCACATCTTTCAAATGAGTTGTTAAGTCGAGGCTGTCAATCTTCTCAAGTGGAAGTAAAATATCCCACGATACTATTTTGAAGAATAGGAGCTATCCCCATCACCCTGGCTAATATTTATGTTTCCATCAATATCACAGAGCAGTAAAAAAATCATAACTTCCCTCCCCCACAGGGCCATCTGTCACTTGTTCTTAAGTTTTGCTATGTCTTTGTTGCAATCTCTCCAGCTCCCAATAATCACTGTTCTAGCTGTTCTACCCCCTCTTATATAATCCAACATGTTTCCCTCTCTTTAGTTCTGATGAAAAGTCATGCAGACTCAAAAGGGTCAGGAAAAAGATACAAAAGTCTGAGGTCACACACCAACCGACTCAAGAACAGCTTCTTCCCTGCTGTCATCAGATTTTGGAATGGACCTACCTTATATTAAGCTGATCTTTCTCTATGACTATAACACTTCTCTATGTCTATAACACTACATTCTGCACCCTTTCCTTTCCTTCTCCCCTATGTAGTCTATGAATGGTATGCTTTGTCTATAGAGTGCATAAGAAACAATACTTTTCACTGTATACCAATACATGTGACAATAACAAATCAAATCAAATCAAACCAAACCCTGTGGATGCTACTGTATGTGCTGAGTTTTTCCAGCTTCCTCTGTGTTTTGTTTCAGATTCCAGCATTTGCAATATTTTCCTTTTATTTCCTAATCACACCGCTCTTTGTCAGAGCTGGTTTTCTACAAATTGGCTCCCTTGGCTCCTACATTACAACAATGACTACATGTCAAAAGTATTTCATTGGCAGTTAGAGACTTTGAAATGTCCAGTAGTCATGAGAAGTCCGACATAACTATAAGCCTTTCTTTTCTCTTTTAGTGAGAATATTTTCATCTGGACTCCAATTTCAACAGAATTATTCAATTACCAATTATTCCACTTAGCTCACTTATTCATGGCAATATTCTTCTTTATAGTTGCCTTCAAAGTTCATTTAGAAAGCTCAATATACCTGACATTTGTCTAAAAGAAGCTGATTTAACTTTAAAGGGCCCTTTTCACTAAATGCCTTTCACACATGAAATTCTGAAAAATCTGAAAAGTACTATAATCAGTTTCATACCTTCACAACCAAATCAGGATAGCTGTGCAAGCAGACAATATGCTAAACTGTGAGAACTAATTATTCCTGGCTTTTGTAGAAACTTCAGAGTGAGTTAAGCACAACTCAAACTCAGTTCCTCTTTAAAGAGCCAACTCAGTCTGGTGCAGAAGCAGACAATATAACCTGTGCCTGTATCGTGTATTTATACGACAAGTTTTATGGATACAGCAGCTGTATCTCCTGAGTTAGGGAGGGGAAAAAATAAAGTTTCTGTTTAAGATGCTGGGATTTTGGGATGGAACCCAGTTCAGCACGACTTCCAATAGAGAGAGTAAAACTTCTCCATGCATTACAATCCCTAAATCAATGAAGGGAGTTTTGGTCTGCTCCATACCAGGGAATACCAGGTATTTGCTACCAAATAAACCTGTTGGACTTTAACCTGGTGTTGTGAGACTTCTTACTGTGCTTACCCCAGTCCAACGCCGGCATCTCCACACCAGGAATTGAATCCAGTTGGTCATTATAAAGTCTTAAAAGGATTTTTGCCAGTCCAGCCCCCTTGAGCTTCCAACAAAGCCTAGAACTCTTGAAAGGCAAGTGAGTTAACCCCAGAAGGTTCATTCACCTTAATCAGTCGCCCATCTAGAACTTTTATATTCCCTGACCTTACATCAATCCTCACTACTGAGTGAATTGAAGTAACATTCTAGCCAATCTGTTCCACACACTGTTGAGTTGCAAACCCTACCTAACACCACACAGTTAAATGAATCCGTAACCATCACCAGACTGAAGCTTATTGTGATGAGTTCAGACTGACTTTTATCATCATTTTCACCCTCTGAATTCTCTGCACTCTGGGTGGAATTTTACCGACTTGCCCCGCCCATCGATGGGAGGAGTGAGCCAGTAAAGTCGTGAGAGAGCCGAGAAATCAGGACCACCCCGATTTCTCAGCTCTCGCGATTTTACGAGAGCCTGATTTCAGGCGAGGTCAGCCTCTCGCCCATTTCCAAGAGGTTGAATAATGTATTTAAATCCTGATTTACATGGCATTAGCGAGCCTGGCGCCGGATCCTCCGGGCTCAGTTGACTTTACTGCCTCACTGGGAGAAGTTCTCTTCGATGAGGAAAACACCTGCTCCCCATGAACGGGGAACAGTCATGTTGGCCTCACCGGTGGAACTGGAGGCCATTAGCACTGCTGCCTCACAGCGCCAGGGACCATTAGCACTGCTGCCTCACAGTGCCAGGGACTCGGGTTCGATTCCCGGCTTGGGTCACTGTCTGTGTGGAGTTTGTGCATTCTCCCCGTGTTTCTGTGGGTTTCCTCCGGGTGCTCTGGTTTCCACCCACAGTCTAAAGATGTGCTGGTTAGATGGATCGACCATGCTAAATTGCCCCTTAGTGTCAGGGGGACGAGCTTGGGTAAATGCATGGGGTTGTGGGGATAGGGCCTGGGTGGGATTTATGGTCGGTACAGACTCAATGGGCCGAATGACCTCCTTCTGTACTGTAGGGATTCTCTGATTCTATGAATGAGGCCCTGGGGTGGCCGAGGACAATGGGGTGGTGCAATGCCCAGTAGGCACCTTGGCACTGCCCAGTGGGGCAGGGCCTATGGTGCAGGACAATTCGAATAGTCAACTCTCTTGTTTACTTTCTAATTAATGGTCAGTTGCAGATTAGCTTGAAGAAAGCGTAAGGTCAAGATAACTTGCCCTTTCTCAGCTGAAAGGGAATAGGGTGTGGTAAGTGATAAGAACTTTAATTAGCTAAAGTTATGATCAAATTCTATGAAGTTCTCATCTTGGCAGGAATGCAGTTGGCTGTTTTTCAAGATCTAGTTAGTCTACCATCACAATTCACTTTATTTGTACCCCTTCTTATATGCCGTGTTCAATATATTAATCCAATCACAAAACAGTGAACATCTTTGAGGCTGAAAGTTTGTTACATCTCGCTTTGCAAGAAGCTTCAGGGAATCAATAAAATAAAGATGGCGCCAATTTGGAGAGTCGTGTTGCAATACAGCTGGTAACTCATCAGCATCTTGGTATCCGTTTGTTCAGTTAATAAAACTATTGTGCAAAGTAGTTGAGTCATGGTTGTGTGCACAACCCCAGTTTAAGAGCTGATGTTCCTTTGTTTTGCTTCCAAATAACAGCCAACAATGGATGCATTTGTGGGGAAAAATTGACATAATTTCTTTGTTCTCATTTTATTGCTGAACAGGAGTGGAAATATATTTCTGTCATGGCTTCCTGGTGGCTGCACCTGGAGAGAATATAATGATGTCAACTCATTGCCAATGAATATTAGAGTGCATGGAACCCACATATTCTTGAATAGCTAAAGTCCAAGGGCAAACTGTCCTAATATGAAACTCGTGTTACAGATTCCTGAGGTGTGGTTTAGGAAACTGATTTTCATTTTGACAGCCCAGTGACACCAATGAAAGGCTCAAATCATTTTAATGTTTGGATTTCAGCATGATCAGTGAGGGGGGAAACTGGATGGCTCCTCTGCAGAACTGTATCAGAAGTAGGCATTTAAAGGGGAAAGGAGAACTGATAGCAAGAACAGGCACAGAGGAGCAAGCAAGTGGCAAGACGATGTTTTGTGGGGCCAGAAAGTATATTAAGGCACCTATCATTCTTAAGCAACTGGCCAGGATTGTCAAGACGAATCTTTATTGCTGACATTTTGAATAATAAATAGTTTTGCTGTTTTAGCATGTGTTCCCGAATGTTGTTAATATTCTACTGTTTGTGATCCACACAAAGCACAATACTACACAAACGACCCACCTGCCCTGTTCGAGACATGGCCTATTTGTAAGCAGGCAAGGGAAATATCGAAAAACTTTTTGCCAACTGTTGAGACATTAACCTTTGTCTCTCCTGAAAAAAAAACAATGGACTTGATTCTCTGGCCTCGCCCGCAGTTGGGTCCTCCTGCAGTGACGGAGATTTGGCTGTGCACCAAGTTCTCTGTTCGTGCTGGCAGCGACGGCAGCGTGTGAATGGCCGAAGAATTCTGGCCAATATCTCCCTATCACAAAGCGAGAAAATCCCTCTCTGTGACCAAACACCTGCTCCAACCCATCTGGATCACAAAGAGAAGCCCTCAACAACACCTTGCATTTACATAGCATCTTTAACACAATGGAACATCCCTAGGTGCTCCACAAGAATGTCACCGAACAAATTTTTATACCCAATCACATCAGGAAATATTAGGTGAGGTGACCAAAGGCTTGTTTAAAGAGGTGGCTTTTAAGGAGTGTATTAAAGAAGGAATGTGAGGTAGAGAGGGAGAAAGACTTGGGGATTTGGTGGGGAACATGGTGCCCAACAACAACGTTATCCTCGCTGGAAGGATTATTTCCATGAGGGATGGGTTGGGAGTGATGGGATGGCAAGAGAGCATTGCATGGAAAGGACGGAATGGCATGAAATAGGGATGGCATGAGAGAACTGGATGAGATGATGGCTATTCCAGAGACAGACATTTCTAGAGTCAGAAGTTGAAGTCTTCGTTGAAAGAATAACTAGAAATCCTGTACTCAGAGAAGTACTGCTCCAAAATGATGCTCATTTGACCACAAATGTTTTGCGGGTTTTTAAGATTCCTCTTATCACACAATAGCACCTTTCTTCACTGGCCAGATGTCACACTTCACCTTATCTAAAAGTTTCCAGAACAAGTCACTGAGAAATCCATTTCTGTTTATAGAATGTACAGATCTTTCCTATCAGGGTATAAGGGGTGCTTTTCCTGAGTCTGCACACTGGATTACCTGGTAGCTGGAACATTGGAAAATTGGGCAAAATAGTGCAAGTACATGCCTGATTCTCCTTCTATTTAAAAGTTCCTCTACAGCCCCATTTCTGACATTCACTGCATCCTGTTTCAGTACACAGATCCAGGAAAATATCCGCTACATCCGAACTCTGTCTGACGTGAGTGAGTGCCCAGCATTGAGGCATTAATCATTCAAAACCAACTCCGCTGAGTAAGATACATCATTCACATGTCTGAAACCAGACTCTGAAAGTAACTGCTCTACTTGGAACTCAGTCATAGCAGGAGGCTCCCAGGAGGAGAGTGGAAAAGTCTTAGGAATGTCCTCAATGCATCCCTGAAGAAGTTAAACATACCCGCAACCGACTCATGGGAAACCCTGACTTGTGACGAACCAAAATAGGGAAGGCTCATTCAGGAAGACACTGATTACATCGAGAGACTTAATCGGAAATGTGCAGAGGTGAAATTGAGGTGTCCTCCAAACAACCAATCTATCAAACTCTTCAAGCATCGCCTGCCTCACATGTGCACAGGCTGTAAATCACGCACTAGACTTATCAGCCATTTCAGAACCCATCAGACCAGAGAAGAAGCAAATCATCCTCAATCCTGAGGAACTGCCGAAGAAAGGGAAGGAATGTGAACTGAAGAAAGGTTTCAGTCCAGGTTAGCAAAAAATAAAGCTCAGGAAAAGCCCCTATTGCACACAGGGGAACTTGCTTGATTTTAACCAACTCAAATTAACTGCCTGATCTATAAAATAATGAGGGCCATAGATCAGTTAGATAGTCAATGTATTTTCCCAAAGTTAGGGGAGTCCAAAACTAGTCCAAAACTAGATGGTTTAAGGTGAGAGGGGAGAGACACAAAAGGATCCAGAGGGGCAATTATTTCACACAGAGGGTGGTGAGTGTCTGGAACAAGCTGCCAGAGATGGTTGTAGAGGCGGGTACAATTTTGTCTTTCAAAAGCATTTAGACAGTTTCATGAGTAAGATGGGTATAGAGGAATATGGGCCAAATGTGGGCAATTGGGACTAGCTTAGGGGTTATAAAAAGGGGTGGCATGGACAAGTTGGGCCGAAGGGCCTGTTTCCATGTTGTAAACCTCTATGATTCTAGGACCTCATGAGAGGGGTTGACATTTTATCACATCTTGTCTGCTCAGGACTACGCTGTGCAACAAGATGTGAGTCACGTGACCAATTTCAAAAGTTTTTGTTGGGATGGCGATGTCATGTTGTCAGGGAAACAGGAAGTTGTTCGTTAGGCCTCTGCGTTTGAAATGATGATGTCAGGCATTGATTTAATGTGACATAATAAAGGGAATGTGGCAGAACCTGAACAGTGAATAGGTAACTTTCTGTGATATCATAAAATTACATAGAAATCACCAAACAGGCTGTTTGGTCCAGTCAGTTACTGTTGATGTTGACTCTTCACTTACAGTTTTCCTATTTTAGTAGAACTGCCTTGTTTCCATGTTTCATTATCTTAAAACACTTAACCTATGTTGACATGCTCTCTGCTTCAATCAGTATTTCTGGTAATTCATTTAGGTTTCTCTTCCTTTCTGTCCAAAATCTCAACTCTTCAATCTTACATCTGCATTCCTTTGTTCTCGATCCCCTTCAATGACTGGAAACAGTTGGTCACCATCTCCACCTGAAATGATTTTGAAGACTTCTATCAAACGAGGACAATTTAAAAAGCTGGAGAGCCACATACAGCAGGAGTAGCTGTTAATCAGAGTGCTCTGGATCTTACAGTCAGCATTGGTGTCATTGGGCCCAGTGTTGGCAAGATAGAAAACTGCCTACATCTATTAAGGCCAAAGTTCCAATCCTGAATCTGGCATAAATCCCTTGTACAGGAATCCGCAGAGAAACCAGTGAAGAAAATAAATGTAGAGGACACCCCATTTTTCCCGACATCAGCTACCACATTAAGGTAAGGTAAAGATCCAAAATCTTTTCAGTGCATTAGTGAATGAGCGTCTGAGTGAGTGCGTGGGTTAGGAAACAGCACAGACATTGCTCTGGCCTTATCTTGGAGCAGAGTGGCAATAATTCATCAAAAAGCACCAAATTATGAACCACAGAGTTAAAAGGTTACACAGGGAATCTTGTACAACATTGAATACCGATTTGGGAAGAATATTCATCTAAGTAATGTCTTTGTTATCAGTAGGTGCCCTTTCCAGACACCAACAGGCCATTTATCCCTTATGGACTACTTTCAAAAGTAATCTCACAACACACACACACACATAAACATTCGCACATACACACGCACATACACGCACGCATGAACACAAAAACACACACACGCGAACATAAAATGTTGAACACATACACGCACACACGAACACACACACGCACACACACAACACGAACACACACACACATGAACACATACAAACACACATGAATACACACACTCAAAACTGGCTACAGCATTATAAAGCAGAGAGGCCGCCATTAAGAAGGTATTGGTAATATCAATGTCAGGTCAGGTTGGATGGATTGTGGGAGAGAGTCGATTCGGTTGGGTCAGATCAGCGGGGGTGAGCTGGGAGTAGGAGAGAGAATTGGGGTGGATTGGGAGATTGGTGATGGGGAAGAGTCAGGTCGAGCTGGTGGCGGGTAACTGGATCAGGGAGTGGGGGAGGTGGGTAACTGGATCAGGGAGTGGGGGGGGGGGGGGGGGGGTAACTGGATCAGGGAAAGCTCATTTGTGGCGCTCAGTTCAGTTACACTATCACTGAATTACATCAGATATTGACCAACGTAATACTTCCAAGGGAAGTGTCCAGCCCAAGTCTTGGACATTGGATCAGTATAAGAGACATGAGTGAAGGGCTTCAGGCAGTGCAAATCAGTCGATCAGAAGTTTAAGCTTCCCGGACAATTACAGTGCATGTGCGAGCATCAAGACTTCTACAGAACAGACTAAATCCAGATTTTGCCAATTTGGACATCAGAAGATTCGGGCCATTGATTTGCTAAACAAAGTGACAACAGGAATTTGGTGTGAGTGGGAAGGAGGTGTTAAGTATTTTCAAGCAAGGGCAACAGTAAATCTATAAAAAATCCCAATAATTCATGAGATCTAAGGGCATGAAATTGAAATTAATTAAGTAGAGGGTAGCAACATTAACAGACCAGGTAATCAAATTTTGGTGGTGGAGAAACATTAAGAGACAATAATGTGGGGCAAAAATAATAGTAATTTGGAGAAGCATGGGCCAATCAATAAAAGTCATTGAGGATTTGTTAAAAGCAAATCATGTTTGACTAACTTGACTTTGTTCCTTGATTAAATAACAAAGAGGTTGCTGAGACTAGTGCAGTTAATGTGTAATTTAAAAGAAATCTTTCTTGGAAAATAAGTTTATTTATTTATCAGTCACAAGTGGGCTTACATTAACACTGCAATGAAGGGGGCGATTCTCCCAAAAGTGCTGAATTGGTGGGAAAACTGTTCTAGATCCCGACTGTTTTTTCAGTGCAGTTTCAGACTCGAATCTCTGCACTCTGTGCACTGCAGAGGTCACAATCGGGAATCTCATTAAAAACCCAGGGGGGCGGGGCCTATTTGCGCCGGAGTCTGACAGTTCAGGAACTCTGCACATGCACAGTGGTCCCGATCTGTCAGACTCCCCGTTTGTTGGCCGGCTCGATCGCTGGCCAGCCTGAGACCCCTGCAGTGCTGCCCCTCCAGTCCACCCTCACGCCCCGATCGTGGCCCCCACAACAATTCCTGGGCCAGCCCCCCCCCCCGCCCTGGAGCGCCCCGATGTCCAGCCCACCCCCCCAGCAGAGGCGATCCCCCAACCCCCTCACCCCAGCAGACCCCCACCCCGCTGACCCCTCCCTGGGGTCAGATCACCCTCCTGGGGTCAGACCCCTCTTGGGAGGCAGACCCCTCCTGGGAGGCAGACCCCCCCCCCCTCCCCCGGCAGACCACCCTCCTCAGCTCACCCCAGTTGCTGGCCTCCCTCCAGTCCAGACTGATCCCAATGCAGAGTTGCAGTGGGATCGCCCCACCCCTACCAATCGCCCCCTAGGCCCCGCCCACAATGGGCCCTGCCCCATTGGCACTGCCCGATGCCCAATGGGCAGTGCCAGGGGGCACAGGCTGGCACTGCGAGGGTACCCATGCCCAGGGGGCATCACCCCTCCCTGCCCGACCCCACAGGGGGCCCTGATTGCCCCCTCTTCATTCGGGCAGGGTCTCCCTCTAGTTCCCCGAATGTGGGGAGCTAGTCTGAACCCTGTCGGAATGAAGTACCCCTGGCGGGGTTGGAGATTCTATCAGGACCAGTAAGTTTCTGATAATGACATGCAAAACATATTTAAACAACATTAAAAAAAGATTCAAATGATTTACTTCTCTTCCCGCCGGTTTCCAGCACGGTCTGGACTCTGACTGTTCTCCGGCTCTGGAGACGCGCATGCGTTCCTGGCGCATGTGCAAATCGCGGAAAAAGGCCGATGACGCGATTCTCCCGACCGGACCAACCAGAAAAGTTGTGGGTCGCGATGGGAGAATCGGGCCCGAAGTTACTGTGAAAATCTCCTCGTCGCCACACTCCGGGGCCTGTTTGGATACATTGAGGGAGAATTTAGCACAGCCAATCCACCTAACTAGCACATCTTTGAACTGTGGGCGGAAACCGGAGCACCCGGAGGAAACCCACGCAGTCTTGTCAGGTCAGCATTTATTACCCATCTCTAATTGCCACTGAGATTTTCAAAAGGCATTTAACAAAATTTCATAATAAATTTATCAGCAAAAGCAAAGCCATTGGGGCAAATTTTTCCATTCCGTCTGCCACGGGAATCGTAGCGAGCGAGGGGCAGACCATGGAAAGGTCTGTTGACTTCGGGCAGGATTTTTCAGTTTCGCAGTGAGCGCGGCTGGAAAACCTTGTCCATGGTATTAAAGGAACAAATGGCGATATGAATACATTCAAGCACGGCTTTTCCGAACAGCATTACTTTAACACCAGCAATAACTCAGTGAAACAATGGGTTGCTATTGGTATTAAAATAACTCTCATTACAAAATCTAGGTTTAGCATTGAATACAAAATCAATACTCCAGACACAATTATATAGTTTTAGGAACTCGTAGCTTTTCTTGAAATGTATCTGTAATCGTATGAATTTTGTTATTGCCTAAGGACAAAGATAGCTTGGCATATGTTGAGATGCAAGGGCATATCACTGAATCTCTCATTATTAACATCTTTGGGAATCACAATTAACCAGTAACTCTACTGGATTAGCCAGATAATTGCTGCAGTTATGATAGCAGGTTAGAGTCTGGCTACTCTGCAACAAGCTCCTCACCTCCTGAACATTCACCCTGCCCCCACCAACGTCTCACCATCATCTACAAGACGTAGCAAGAGTGAGATGAAAATTTGACATATCCGGCTGGATGCAACCCGATAACAACACGTGGAGTTCAACATCATCCAGTACAAAGCAGTCTGCCTGGGGCCTGAATTTACCAAAACTTTGCACCCGTTAAATCGCGGTAAAGTTGTGTGTCGGGCCTTTAATGCGATCTGCACCCGAATCTGAGCAGATCCGACACCGATTCGAAATCGGGCGGCCTGACGATTTAAATGCATTTGCATGCATTTAAATCGACTTAATGAACCGCGCGCCCAACTCTACCGCCAAATCCCACTTTACTCGGAGAGCGGGAGAGATTGCTATGGCTGTACCAGTGATGGTGTATCCCTTTACAGTGTGGAATCGGCCGGTTCTGCGTCATCTTCTTAGCGAGGAATCGCTTCATCCTGAAGGTTTCGTGGGATGGCATGGCCGCATGTCCACTCCGGCAGGAGGCATCAGCCGCAGATTGGCAGCCGACCTCCCCCCCCGACCAGAGGATGAGACGTCACACCCCCTCTCCTCCCCCCCAGGGGATGATACGTCACACTCCCTCATCCCCCCCGTGCCCCCCACCCCAGGGGATAATACGTCACACACCCTCTCCACCCCCCCCCCGCCCCCCCCCCCCCCCCACCCCAGGGGATGATCGGTCACACCCCCGCCCCGACCAGAGGATGACCGTCAGAGAGCTGCTCTCTCCGCTTTCTGCTTTTTTTTTTCAAGCCCGGGCGCACTCTGTCAGATTTTTTTCGAACTGTGCATGCGCAGTTCAGAGCTCCGATCAGTCCGCCAGCGCTGAGTCCTGCCCACCGCGCGGAGCGGGCCGGAGCCGGCAAAACGTGTATGGGCGCGCTGGAAAGAGGATTCCAGGCGCGGATCTATTTGATGCCCAGATTCAGCACTTAGGCTCAAAATGGTAAAATACCCCTCCTGATAGGAATCCCACACACTAGCTCAAATATCGAATAACTTCACTGCTTGTGCATCGTGACTGCAGTGTGTACTATCTGCTGCAAGTCACCAAGGCTTCTCCGCTTGCAAATCTGTGTCTGGCACCACTTAGAAAAACAAGGGCAGCAAATTCACCATCATCTCCAAATTATCATCCAAGCCAAATACCATCTTGCATATATAATGCCATTCTTCCAACTTCTGGAATTCTATAGCCAGTTGCAGTGTGGGAGTGCATTCGCAACATGGACTAGAGTGGTTCCAGAAGAAGACTCATCACCACCTTCTCAAGAGAAAGTACGGATCAATAATAACTGTTGGCTTTGTCAGCCACACCCATATCCTTATAATGAATAAAAATGTAACATAGCACGGATTCCACATATATCCATATATATATATATATAATATCTATATATCTTTCTATATTCAAGTTAGATGAAATTGAGTTTTGTTAGATCAAGATCTGAATGTCATGCAATACAATTTCCCCAACAACAGTTAGGGAGCACACACACTTCAGTAGTGCAGTGTAAATCAGGTTTTATGCCTCGAACTGACCTTAAGTAAAAATGGAATGATCCTCCTCCTCCTTTCTCAGGAGTTCCTTTGGATTCAAGCCAGGCCCCGACTTCAGGTTCAGGCTGTATTTATACAGTAATGACAGATAGGTTTGTAATCTGGGGAGTCCAAAGGTTCTTTAGGACAGAGAATGAAACTTTGGGAGACAAGGGTTTGAATGTTTTGGGGTTCCTGAGACTTGGCAATACTGGGCAGAGGGATAGTATGGGATCTATCAGCCTTGTGGGAATCAGGGTTGAAGGAGGGCAGGGGGTGGGCGGGGGGGTTGGCGGCAGTGCACAGCAAAATGAGATCCAAATTGCTTTTAGTCTCATTTTGAATGAATCCACACCTCCTCCAGGATTCATTAGTGTGGGATGTTTACTAACAAATCCAATCAGAAATCCAGGAGAAATGCTTCTTGGAACGTGGTCAGAATGTGGAAATTGCTACCACATTGAGTATTTAAAGCAAACAATAACAATACATTTAAGGGGACACTGGGAAGGTACATGAGGAAGAAAGCAATAGAATTACATGCTGACAGGCTGACAGGGTTAAATGAAATAGGGGATGGAAGCTCGTGTTGAGTATAAACATCAACATAGACCACTTACAGCATTAATGGAAAGTGAAACTACCGTACAACAGTTATACGGTCGGGGTATCCTTCAAGTTTTGCATATTTAAATAATAAAAGTCAATGGTTTGGATTTGACTGATTAAAATTCAACTGCCATCTAATTACAACAGCCCACCTTTGGAATCAATATTTTGAATTGTATTAAGTGACGTAGGATAATCTATTAGTTTAGTGATTCGACGCAAACAAAAGTTTTGCTGGAACAATGATTTTTATTTCAATGTTGTATTTTATTACAGCAATGCTTTTCTCTGATGAGGCGCTGCATAGGTAACAAGTTAAGACTTGTTTTTTTATGCTTGATGATGACGTGCTAATCTAACCCGTTTTGGAAAACACAGAATGATACCAACATGACCACAAATGCAATGAACTTAAACATTCCTATTTTTAAGGAAAAAGTATTCAAAGGCACTTTCAAATTAGGCACCCATCATAGTTTTAATCCAGCAAACTCTCCCAAAAAAACACCAAATTGCATCAGTGGACTGAGCTGTGGGTTGATTCATATTCTGTAGTTTAAAATTGTGTTCTTAATATTTAGGAGTTCTAGAAGTAATACAGGGATGAGCATAATGCACTTAATGTTAGATCACTAAATCACCAAATAATTATTCTATAGCTTAGCCTTTTTTCTTTCAAAAGTAACAAGTTATTAAGTGAAAAAACAAAGCTTACTATTCCAAACAATAAATAACTCGATTGTCTGATAGCCAGGCATTAGGACACAATTAGAGCACTGATTCTAATTTATTTTGGGCTCCATTGGCTTCTAATTGACTGTCAGTGTCTAGTTAAATCTCTGCAGTCATTTAACGCCATTGTTAAATACATAGACAGAGAGGAATCTAACCTTTTGACCACTCTAAGTAATTCAATTATAAATAACACTGCTGCCAGACACAATTGGGAAAATGGTATATCTCATCAAAACTGAGCAAGAGTTACAACTGGTGAAGCCCAACCTGTTGCCATATTTGGAACCATTTGCAATCATCCAAAACAGCCCGCCTGGGGGAAGCAGCAGTGGCCGTGTCTCCGCAGTGGAGTCCAGCCCTGTAACTCAGAGGGCTAAGGAAAAGAGGAGGAAGGCGGTATTAATCGGGGACTCGATGGTGAAGGGGACAGACAGGCGTTTCTGCGGAGGTAGGCGGGATTCTCGCATGGTGGTCTGCCTCCCTGGGGCCGGGATCCAGGATGTCGCTAGTCGCGTCCCGGAAATCCTGAGGTGGGAGGGAGAGGAGCCTGAGGTAGCGGTACATATTGGTACCGCTGATGTGGGTAGGAAGGGAGAAGGGGTCATGAAAAGGGAGTACAGGGAATTAGGGAGACAGCTGAGAAAGAGGAAAGCAAAGGTAGTAATCTCAGGATTACTACCTGTGCCACGGGAAGGTGAGGGCAGGAATGGAGTGAGGTGGAAGATGAATGTGTGGCTGAGGGACTGGTGCAGGGGGCAGGGATTCAGGTTCCTGGACCATTGGGACCTCTTTAGGGGCAGGGGTGATCTGTATACAAAAAACGGGTGGAACTTGAATCACACGGGGACCAATATCCTGGCCGGTAGGTTGGCTAAGGTTACTGGGGAGAATTTAAACTAGATAGGTTGGGGGGAGGGGAGCTAGAAGAGTTGACTAGGATCAAGGAACTAATTGATGGGGTGGAGGATGCAGGGGTAAGGGGAATTACAAAATTAATGGTAGAGGAGAGGGTGCAAGTGAATGAAGGCGGTAATTTAGATAAGGGAGTAGAGGGAGAGGGTGTTCGCGACTCATCAAAGCGGGTCCAGATAAAAGCTGGAATAAGGACACTTTGCCTGAATGCACGAAGCATTCGGAACAAGGTAAATGAGTTGATGGTGCAAATCAGCACGAGTGGGTACGATCTAGTGGCCATTACAGAAACGTGGCTGAAAGGTGACCAGGACTGGGAGATGAATATCCAGGGGTATCAGGCGTTTAGGAAGAATAGACAGGAAGGAAAAGGTGGTGGGGTCGCGCTATTAATAAGAGATAATATCAGGGTAGTACTGAGGGATGACATAGGCTCTGAGGAACAAAACGTGGAATCATTATGGGTAGAGATGAGGAATAGTAGAGGGAGAAAGACACTAGTAGGTGTGGTATATAGGCCCCCAAATAATAATGTTGAGGTAGGGAGGGCTATAAACAAGCAGATAAGGGATGCGTGTAAAAACGGAACGGCAATAATCATGGGGGACTTCAACATGCACATTGACTGGCAGACTCAAGTCGGTAAGGGTGGAATGGAGGAAGAGTTCTTAGAATGCTGTCGGGATAGTTTCCTTGAACAGCATGTTACGGAACCGACGAGGGAACGAGCTATTTTGGATCTGGTATTGTGTAACGAGGTAGGTAGAATTAAGGATCTTATTGTGAAGGACCCTCTTGGGTCTAGTGACCACAATATGGTCGAATTTCTGATTCAGATGGAAGAGGAGAAAGTTTGGTCCCAAACCAGTGTCCTCTGTTTGAACAGAGGGAAATATGATAGGATGAGGGATGAATTGGCTAAGGTAGACTGGGAGAGCAGGCTGGCAGGTAGGATAGCTGAGGAACAGTGGAGGATTTTTAAGGAGATCCTTTTCAGTTCTCAGCAAAAATATATTCCAGCAAAAAACAAGGATTGTAAGAAAAGGGAGAACCAGCCGTGGATAACGAAGGAAATAAAGGAGAGTATTAAAATAAAAACAGCTGCGTACAGAGTGGCCAAAAATAGTGGAGAAACAAGTGATTGGGAAAAATTTAAGAAACAACAAAGAGAGACTAAGAAAGCGATAAAGAAAGGAAGGATAGACTATGAAGCTAGGCTAGCAATTAATATAAAAAATGATAGTAAAAGTTTTTATAAATATATAAAAAGGAATAGAGTGGCTAGAGTGAATGTTGGACCCTTGGAGGACGAGAGGGGGGAGTTAATAGTGGGAAATGAGGATATGGCTGAGTCTTTAAATAAGTTTTTTGTGTCGGTCTTCACGGTGGAGGACACAAATAGTTTGCCAAATATTAACGATAGAGGGTTGGCAGCAGGAGAAATACTTAATACAATTAATGTTACCAGAGAGGCAGTGCTGGGTAGACTAATGGGACTGAAGGTGGATAAGTCCCCGGGTCCGGATGGAATGCATCCCAGGGTATTGAAAGAAATGTCAGAGGTAATAGTGGATGCGTTAGTGATTATTTATCAAAACTCGTTGCATTCTGGGGTAGTGCCGGTTGATTGGAAAACGGCTAATGTTACGCCGCTGTTTAAAAAAGGAAGGAGACAAAAGGCGGGTAACTATAGGCCGGTCAGCTTAACGTCTGTAGTAGGGAAAATGCTGGAATCCATTATTAAAGAGGAGATAGCAGGGCATCTGGATAGAAATGGTTCGATCAATCAGACGCAGCATGGATTCATGAGGGGAAAGTCGTGCTTGACGAACATGTTGGATTTTTATGAAGATGTGACTAGGGCGGTTGATGGAGGAGAACCGGTGGATGCGGTGTTTTTGGATTTCCAAAAGGCGTTTGATAAGGTGCCCCATAAAAGGCTGCTGAAGAAGATTAGGGCACACGGAGTTGGGGGTAGTGTGTTAAAGTGGATTGGGGACTGGCTATCTGACAGGAAGCAAAGAGTCGGAATAAATGGGTGTTTTTCCGGTTGGAGGAAGGTAACTAGTGGCGTGCCGCAGGGATCGGTACTCGGGCCGCAACTATTTACCATTTATATAGATGATCTGGAGGAGGGGACGGAGTGTAGGGTAACGAAGTTTGCAGACGACACAAAGATAAGTGGAAAAGTGAATCGTGTGGAGGACGGAGAAGATCTGCAGAGAGATTTGGACAGGCTGAGTGAGTGGGCGAGGATATGGCAAATGGAGTATAACGTTGAGAAATGCGAGGTTATACACTTTGGAGGAAATAATAACAAATGGGATTACTATCTCAATGGAAACAAATTAAAACATGCTACCGTGCAAAGGGACCTGGGGGTCCTTGTGCATGAGACGCAAAAGCCCAGTCTGCAGGTACAACAGGTGATCAAGAAGGCAAATGGGATGTTGGCCTATATTGCGAAGGGGATAGAATATAAAAGCAGGGATGTCTTGATGCACCTGTACAGGGCATTGGTGAGGCCGCAGCTGGAATACTGTGTGCAGTATTGGTCCCCTTATATGAGGAAGGATATATTGGCATTGGAGGGAGTGCAGAAAAGGTTCACCAGGTTGATACCTGAGATGAGGGGTTTGGATTATGAGGAGAGGCTGAGGAGATTGGGTTTGTACTCGTTGGAGTTTAGAAGGATGAGGGGGGATCTTATGGAGACTTATAAGATAATGCGGGGGCTGGATAGGGTGGAGGCGGAGAGATTCTTTCCACTTAGTAAGGAAGTTAAAACTAGAGGACACAGCCTCAAAATAAAGGGGGGTCGGTTTAAGACAGAGTTGAGGAGGAACTTCTTCTCCCAGAGGGTGGTGAATCTCTGGAATTCTCTGCCCACTGAGGTGGTGGAGGCTACCTCGCTGAATATGTTTAAAGCACGGATGGATGGATTCCTGATCGGTAAGGGAATTAAGGGTTATGGGGATCAGTCGGGTAAGTGGTACTGATCCACGTCAGATCAGCCATGATCTTATTGAATGGCGGGGCAGGCTCGAGGGGCTAGATGGCCTACTCCTGCTCCTATTTCTTATGTTCTTTCTTAACTAAGGACTTGGATGAAAGGCTGTGTCGAAATCACTTAAGGTCCAAGCACATTAGGTTGGAATTTCCCGTGGGGGCTTACTCAGGAAGTTATACCCAATAATTATGCCCATACATCTTTCCATTTTGTCAATATTTACTTGCACCCAAATTTCCTGCCAATATGCAGGATTGCAAATATGGGTGTAAGCAAGAGGAAATCAGTATAAACCATCAAAGCCCAAGTAAAGCACGTAAATCACAACATGTTACTTCTTTAAGTATGAAAATAAAGCTGCAAGCTATCTACCGTTCATGCATATGAAGTGCAGGATGTTTAAGAGAATGCAACTTTAGAAGATTTTTAATTATTAGTGATTTATATTAATGGTATAAAAATGCATTGAAAGAAACAGTTTAATCTATTGGATTAAATTGTGCAATTCTCAATGAGGATAAATTTGTTAAAAATTGCTCAAAACAAATGCAAAAAAATGAATTTTTCAGCTGTTTCTAAAATTCAGGGTTTCAGTTTACAACCTGTGTAGTGCAGGAAATTTGTGTGTACTTCCTCTTTAGCCTGGGGGTGGAGCCATAACAATGCATCATGATGTGTTCTGTCAGAGGGACCCAGAGGTGGGTATAAAAGAGTGAATAAATGTGGGCAAAGCACAATTATGTCCACCATACGATTGTGCGTCAGTTTCCCTCAAGGTTTTACCCTGGATATTTCCTTTATGCCTCAATTACTTTTATTTCTGAGAGCAAATACATGGGGAGTTTCACACCAATATTACAAGATGAAGGTGATCCAACACAAGGTCAAGGCATGTTTTAATAATGAGTACATGCAGTATGGAGAAAGTTGTGCAAGACTGCAAAACCAATAGGATAATGGGGATGGAGTTTCCTTACTCACAGCCTGGACTGTGTTGAAGAGATGACTTCAGAGATACCACCACTGAATCTGGCAAATTCCAGCCCATGTCTGATAAATATATGTTATTATGATACATATATACAAAATTTTAAATAGGCAACATGAATACAAATGTTAAGTCATTTAGGTAAAAATCAGATCATATGCAATGAATGGCTTACAAACATTCCTAATGCACATCACTTATTCCCAGAGGCAAATTTGGTTTACATAGTAACAGTAAGCAGAATAACTTCTACAAACAAATACCAGTTTTATAAGCACTGACACACAAATTTAAGCACCTGAAGGAAACCAGTTAACATACCACAGTTTCATAAGCAAATACCTGGCACAGAAGATGCAGCAATACCAGAGTTAGAAAGTGAATTGGTGAGATTTGTATTCGGTTGCAGGCATGAGAGCTATATTGAACACCAATATGGTAAAATCATTGTTATACTGAATCATAAAATTGGTGCAACACAAAAGCAGACCATTTGGTCTGCTGTGTCCATGCTGATTTTCTGCACTCAGCCACATCAATGAGGTGATTCAATGCCTGCCAACAGAATTGTGCAAAGGTGTCATGATAGGTAGGAGATAGCTTCCCAGCTGGGTGAACTCTTGAGTCAAGGCACAGAAATCACACTCTTTAGCCATTGATCCCACACCCTGAATATAGCAAGACAATTCAGGCCAATGTATTACTGATAACTGTTTAGATTCTGATTTGGATCTGGGATGCAGTTTTGCAGCCTCGTCGCACCGATCAAAAATCCCTTGACTTTGGCATGACCAGAAAATCCCACCAGTGGGAGGGGCCATAAAATTCTGCCCATCATTTCTTACACCGGCACTGCTACTACAGGTGAAACAGAAGGGAACAAACAGACAAGACATATACATACAGAGCGAAGAACATCTACATTATATATTCCTTCAACAGCATCTTCCAAACCTGTAATCTCTAACACCAGAAGGACAAGGGCTGCAGATGTATGGGAACACAACCACTTGCAAGTTTCCCTTCAAGCCACGTACTTGCTGAGTTGGAACTATATCGCGGTTCCTTCCCTGTCACTGGGTCAAAATACTTAAAATCCCACCCTGTCCACTGCCACCATGCCTTATATAAATGCCTTCCATTGGTAGCTTCCATGGATCTCTGGATATGAGACAAGGATAGAAATATTTTAATTCTACTCTGTCTGGACCTGGTAACCAGATTTAGATTTTCTACAACAGTACATAATAAGGATATAAGTGTTATGTAGAGACAGAAACATGTGGAAATGGATAGGGACTAGAAAAATGCACCAACAATTTCTGACTGATAATATGAAGTTGAATTTACCAATACTGAGTTCAGAAACATGTTTTAAAATATAAACATCTTTACAGCAATTAACTTTGTGAAAGGAATCATGTGGTAACGAATTAAATGCTGCATAGAATTTTAGCTGATAAACCAGGGCCAGAATTCTCCTTGGCAGCACAATCTCACCCGTGGGTTTCCCGTAGACGTGGGATGACATCAATGGGAATTCCCATTGACAGCAGCGGGACCAGAGAATCCCGCCGCTGGCAAACAACATGCCACCTCCCGCCGGCGGGAAACATGTAACTGGGAGGCCAGAGAATTTCACCCAAGATGTCAAGTTGAACTGATCTGGCATAGGTGGTTTATGCAAATAAGAGAGGGTATAGTCCCTATCAATTAGTCTTTGGACATTTTCTTCTGCACATTTCAATGTTTTATGCGCAGGAGGAAGGGCTTTCATCAAGGCTGAAGGGGACGATTAGATTCACTGAGGTATCTGTAACAACATCTGAGACGGAATTTATTTCAGGGGATTTGTTGTGTCATGAAAGGAAAGGTCATAGAGGAATAGAAATGCCTGGTAAGGTGATATGTTATGATGGTAAGACAATACAGCCATGGTTCATTCCTCACAAGTAGTTAGAATTAAATTCCGCAATCTCGGATTCTGATAGAAATAAACAATGATGTCCCCGTACCTCAAATGTTCATGTGTTTTGTGATGAAGGGCCTGAGGAACAGAGTATAATAGATAAGGGAGAGCCTGATGGTGTAAGATGAGTGATAATGACACACAGGCCAAAACAATCACATCCAGAGACCAATTGCTCAGAGTCGGTGCTTGGGTGACATATATTCCCGAGGGGTCTAGTGAATGGTGGGGGGCAGCAATATTGGGACATGCAGATAACACTACTGGCAACATTAAATATTGCTTATGTTCGGCATGATGACCAAGAAGCGAGATCCACAGAATGGAAAAGTGGAGAGATGATCAGAAAGAGTCTGTGAAAGGATGATTGTGCAGTAGTCATCCGACAGTCGCACAAGTTGTAGTAACGAGGTTGTAGGAATGAAATAAAGTCAAGAGAACAGTCTGGGAACAGATGTAAAAGCAGAGATCCTCATGATCAAAAATCTTTAGTGGCTGCCAATAAACTTGGGAATAAACCAATGATACAGCTAAAACAAGGGAGATAGATGACCAGAGAGTATTTGGAGACGAATCTGAGATACCAGGTAAGGGTCAACCAGCATTGTCACCCAGGTGAATTTGTACTGAAAAAGCCCCTGCAGGTGAGACATAGGAAGCCAAAGAAAGGCAAGTTGCTGGACTGTGTGATATAGGTGTGACTCACACACAATTGTACATGTAGTCAGAAGAATTCTTTTAGCTTGTTTGACCACATATTCATGAGAGTTTATATCAATTGACATCAAAGTCGTATTTCTGCAGGGTGATACTTTACCAAAACCACCTACGGAGGCAGCAGATGCAGAAAGGAAAACAATGGAAAGTAAATAAATGTGTCCATGGTCTGAATGACGCAGCTGAGGTGTGGTTTTTCACTGAGACCTGTTTTGCTGAAAATAGGTTGTGTTAACTGAAAGCAGATCCCACAATGTTTTATCGGAATCATAAAGGAACATTTTCAGGCATCTCAATGAAGTATGCTGATGATTTCTCTTGTGTTGGTGCTGTAGAATTTCAGAAATATATTATTAATAAGATTAGAGAATAATGTAAAATTTGGAGTCAGGCTAGTATGACTTTAAATGTATTGAGTGAGTTATGAAGCAAAATAGATCTGTAATGACTTTAAACTGGCAATCCTATTTGGAGAGTGTTTCATCCCAGTTCATTGTAATCAGCCATCACATAAAGATGATGCTATATCTAAAGAACAACAGAGTAATTGCAAAGTTGGATTGGTCAGCTGAACCAGTTGTGAAGTCAGAATAGAACCATTGCTAATTGTTTTTGTTGGAGTTAAGTGCAACTAAGAAATACTCTGAGATAGAGAAAGTTTTAAGGGCAAATGAAAGATTGAAGAAATTAAATCCGGAGAAATGCGTACTTAAGTTCTCAGGTGACCCCAAGAACATGAAGCTAATGATATTTAGTGATGCTTCACACACTATCTTCCTGACAGGTAATATTTCCAATGAGTGAGAGTGGGAAATGTTGTCCTTCAGATTGGGAAGCTAAGAAAATAAAAAGAGTTTTTGATTCTACTCTGACTGACAAAACACTGGTTCTTCTGGAGACAGTGGATATGGGATTCTTTTTATCAAACATTTTCAGTGAGATTCTGCACAAGGCGTGTACTGTAGTTACATAGATTATTGCTCCTTGTGGGATAAACCTTCCCATTAAGTATGACTAAGAAAACGTTACTGATTGACCTTGCTGGCTTAAAACAGCTATCGGAGAGCAAGGAAGTCTCTGGAATTGTTTTGCAAAAAGAAATGCATAGCTGAAGAAAAACTAGATAAAGATACAAGATCAAGGTTAGAGCAAGGATGAGCTTTAGAGAATGTTTTGGCCTATTGGGCTGGGGAAAGGAGGGATCATAGAATCATAAAAACCCTACACTACAGAAAGAGGCCATTCGGCCCATCGAGTCTGCACCGACCACAATCCCACCCAGGCCCGACCCCCATATCCCTACATATTTTACTCACTAATCCCTCTAACCTACACATCTCAGGACACTAAGGGGCAATTTTTTTAGCATGGCCAGTCAACCTAACCCGCACATCTTCGGACTGTGGGAGGAAACCGGAGCACCCGGAGGAAACCCACCCAGACACGAGGAGAATGTGCAAACTCCACACAGGTCCCTGGAGCTGTGAAGCAGCAGTGCTAACCACTGTGCTACCGTGCCACCCACTGTGGAAGAGGCAGCTGAATAGATGGTTTCAATTTTAATGGCATCAACTTGGATTATGTCTGCTTCCTTAAGGGAGCAGGTTGAGGACCATAACAGAGTGACAGAATTGTGAACACATTTACTTTCAAAAGGTTAATTATTGTTCTAAAATAGCCAAAGAAGGAAGTACAGACAGTGGGGCGATCTTAGAGAGTTTGGCAAAATGTTAGTTCTGGTGAGAAAAATGGAGTGAATCACCCGACAGCTCCGGCGTAATTTCTGATCGGATCTTGAGCCTCATTGACAAAAGTTTTTATGCCTCCTCACCTGCAAGGCCAACTGTCTGAGGAGATGGTGCCATCACCAAGACCAACACTGCGGGGGATGTCCACACTTTTCTTCAGCTCATGACCTTCATGTCTGAGGGCTTCAACTGCATGGTGCAGGGACTGATGGGAATCCACAACTGTCAACGCCACAGGATGGCGGGGCTTCTGGACCTCACTCCAGCTGCCCCTCTATCCTATGGAAGTCCAGCGGGCACACCAGATGCTTGAAGGGATGAGGGTCATCTGGTGCACAGCTTGGGGCTCCCACACAGGAGACTCTGGGGGTGTCCAGCCTAATTCCCAAATCTGGTGGTCTGTGTAATGTTAAATTGGACTGAATGCACAAGTAACAGATGGAGTTTCTCTCCAGCAACCAGGCAGAGATAAAACACTGCCTCACGAGTTGGATAAAAACACTTCTGAATACTCAGGTTGCTAATGGTGACAAGCAGAGACAAGTTCTCTTGAGAATTCTACCTGGCCACCTCTCCAGTTCATCAGCCACCATTTATTTACTTCACATTGACAATAACCCCAACAACTTAATTTTCTATGAAGTAGAAACAGGACAGTTAGGAAGGTTTTTCCCCCACAGAACCATATGGTGGAGTTACATGTAGCGTGACATGAACCCAGTTAAGGCTGTCCTCATGATGCAGAACTTGGCTATCAGTTTCTGCTCTGTGATTCTGTACTGTCTCGAAGGCCACCTTGGAGAACGCTTACCCGAAGATTGGAGGCCGAATGTCCTTGCCACTGAATTGTTCTCCGACTGGAAGGGAACACTTCTGCCTGATGATTGTTGTGCGGTGTCCGTTCATCCGTTGTTGTAGCTGCTGCATGCTCTCGCTGATGTACCATGACCCATGGCATTCTTTCCTGCAGCGAATGAGGTAGACTACGTCGGCCGCGTCGCATGAGTATGTACCATGTACCTGATGGGTGGTGTTCCCCCATGTGATCGATGGTGGTATCCGTGTCAATGATCTGGCATGTCCTGCAGAGGTTACCGTGGCGGGATTGTGTGGTGTTGTGGTCGCTGTTCCCCTGAGGGCTGGGTAGCTTGCTGCGAACGATGGTCTGTTTGAGGTTAGGTGGCTCCTTGAAGGTGAGTGGTGGAGGCACAGGGATGGCCTTGGCGAGATGTTCATCGTCATTGATGACATGCTGAAGACTGCGAAGAACCAGGCATAGTTTCTCCGCTCCAGGGAAGTATTGGATGACGAAGGGCACTCTGTTGGTCTTGTCCCGTGTTTGACTCCTGAGGAGGATGTTGCGGTCTTTCGCTGTGGCATGTCGGAACAATCACTCAATGAGTTGTACATCGTATCCCGTTTTTACGAGGGCGTCTTTCAATGACCGACCACAATCCCAGTCAGGCCCAATCCTCACAATCCCATGCATTTACCCTAGCTACTCCCCCTGATACTAAGGGGCAATTTAACATGCCCAATCCCCCTAACCCGCACAACTTTGGACCGTGGGAGGAAACCGGTGCACCTGGAGGAAACCCACGCAGACACGGGGAGAATGTGCAAACTCCACACTGACAGTGGCTCAAGCTGGGAATCGAACCTGGGTCCCTGGTGCTGTGAGGCAGCAGTGCTAACTGTGCCTGTCATGGCTGAACAGCTGACAATGTGTGAAAGCTGCAAACTTGTCAGCTTGTATATCAGAAAGAATTGTGGGATGAGGGAGAAGTGAGTCAGTGAATCTGTGCCACCATGTAAGGACTTGTTATTCAGTCAGTCTACACTGCACTACACTGTCAGTACTTATCCATTGACATTCTCGTAGTGTTGGGCTATCTTCACTCTGCCTATATATTCTGTGATGTGGAGATGCCGGCGTTGGACTGGGGTAAACACAGTAAGAAGTCTAACAACACCAGGTTAAAGTCCAACAGGTTTATTTGGTAGCAAACGCCACTAGCTTTCGGAGCGCTGCTCTTTCATCAGGTGAGTGTCCACCGTGTCCCGTGTTTGTCTTCTGAGGAGGTCGGTGAGGTTTTTCGCTGTGGCGCGTCGGAACTGTTGATCGATGAGTCTGCATGGACCACAATGTCTTCACCTTCAACAACCAGTTCTTCATCCAGAAACATGGAACAGCCATGGGGACCAAATTCGCACCTCAATATGCCAACATCTTCATGCACAGGTTCGAACAAGACTTCTTCACCGCACAGGACCTTCAACCGATGCTATACACTAGATACATCGATGACATTTTCTTCCTTTGGACTCACGGCGAACAATCACTGAAACAACTATATGATGACATCAACAAGTTCCTTCCCACCATCAGACTCGCCATGGAACACTCTGCGGAATCGATTGCATTCTTGGACACACGCATCGCCATTAAGGTCGGTCACCTCAGCACCTCACTGTACCGCAAGCCCACGGATAACCTCATGATGCTCCACTTCTCCAGCTTCCACCCTAAACACGTTAAAGAAGCCATCCCCAATGGACAAGCCCTCCATATACACAGGATCTGCTCGGATGAGGAGGATCGCAACAGACACCTCCAGACGCTGAAAGATGCCCTCATAAGAACAGGATATGGTGCTCGACTCATCGATCGACAGTTCCGATGCGCCACAGCGAAAAACCGCACCGACCTCCTCAGAAGACAAACACGGGACACGGTGGACAGAGTACCCTTCGTTGTCCAGTATTTCCCCGGAGCTGAGAAGCTACGACATCTCCTCTGGAGCCTTCAACATGTCATTGATGAAGACGAACATCTCGGCAAGGCCATCCCCACACCCCCACTTCTTGCCTTCAAACAACTGCACAACCTTAAACAGACCATTGTCCGCAGCAAACTACCCAGCCTTCAGGAGAACAGTGACCACGACACCACACAACCCTGCCACAGCAACCGCTGCAAGACGTGCCGGATCATCGACATGGATGCCATCATCTCACGTGAGAACACCATCCACCAGGTACACGGTACCTACTCTTGCAACTCGGCCAACATTGTCTACCTGATACGCTGCAGGGAAGGATGTCCCGAAGCATGGTACATTGGGGAAACCATGTAGACGCTACGACAATGGATGAATGAACACCGCTCGACAATCACCAGACAAGACTGTTCTCTTCCTATTGGGGAGCACTTCAGCGGTCACGGGCATTCGGCCTCTGATATTCGGGTAAGCATTCTCCAAGGCGGCTTTCACGACACACGACAGCGCAGACTCGCTGAGCAGAGACTGATAGCCAGGTTCCGCACACATGAGGAGGGCCTCAACCGGGATCTTGGGTTCATGTCACACTATCTGTAATCCCCACAACTTTCCTGGACTTGCAAAGTCTCACTGGCTGTCCTGTCTGGAGACAATACATATCTCTAACCTGTGCTAATGTTCTCACCACTCACATTGTCTGTACCTTTCAGACTTGATTAGCTGTAAAGACTCGCGTTCCAATCATTATTCATTATTCTGTAAATTGAGTTTGTGTCTTTATATGCCCTGTTTGCTGTTTATGAGCAGATCTCCCACTCACCTGACGAAAGAGCAGCGCTCTGAAAGCTAGTGGCGTTTGCTACCAAATAAACCTGTTGGACTTTAACCTGGTGTTGTTAGACTCCTTACTGTATATATTCTGTGCCTGCGCACCTCATTCCACTTCACTTGACGAATGAGCAGTGCTCTGAAAACTTGTGATTTCAAATAAACCTATTGGATTATAGTCTGGTGTCGTGTGACCTCTCATCTTGTCTACCCCAGTCCAACACCAGCATCCCCACCTTATTGATTTTCTATGGAGCTCGCCACAAGAAGATGTGTCAAAGTATTTACCATTAGGAGGACAAAACAAATGGACACCAAACAGAAAGAGAAAGGGACTGATGTATGAGGCAACTGTAGCATGGTTTAATAAAAACATTGAGAAGGTTTTAAAAGAAAGGAGGATGGATATAATGGGAATGAACAGAAGTGGCTGAATGATCGGAATAAAAAGAGGTGGGACAAGAGAAAACACAGAAAATGGAAATACTCAGCATCTGTGGCCTTTCACGATCAATTTCTTTGTGACTTTGTCTCTCCTGACTATCACAGACCTTTCCTCCACACCTCTTATCACCCTGTGTCTGTAACTGCTTGAAGCCTGTTGCATCTCTATTCTTTTCCAGTTTTGATAAAAAATTATTGATTTGAATCATTGGCCACAAAATGTTATAAGGCACAAAAACTGGCAAGGGGTGTACAATGTGTAATTAACTTCTGTTCGCTGCTCCTGTTGCAGGGACTGTGCAGCCTGCTTATTTACATGATGACCGTCCATGCTGCTGCAGCCTGTGTTAAGCATTGTGTTGGATGGCTGGGCAGACAGTGGAAAATGTTGAGAGGCTAGCTCCAACAAAAGCCAGCCAGCACGAATTAAAGGGGAAGGACTTTCTGACTGGAACAGTTACTGGAAGCCACTCTAGCCTTGAGAAGAAGACATGATGGCGAATGTCTTCCAAGGTTCTCTAGTGTCTCACTGCAGCCCTTAGTGTAGGAGATGAATAGGAGGAGAGAGTTCCTCTTGCCATGGAGGATGAGGAAGCTTTCCAGATGGTTACTGTGAAGCCAGTGGGAACAGATTGTCATTGAGGTCAATACCAACTGTCTAGCCTTGAATACAGTATGGCTACGTATTCAATGACTTCACATGATTGTCAAGGTCAGGAAATGAATCATACTCTTATTAATGAGCCTCAAGCCTCATACACTGCTCAATTTCAATCACCCCCTCATTTAACTACCAACAATCTGACAAAGTACACCTCATACTTCACATTGATAACTTCACCTCACTCTCACTCATTGAGCACTGCTCCCTGTCTAAGACCCACATTGGCAACATGGAAAACATTGGAGACCTAATCTTCCTTCTCACTTCACCCTCATCCCACAATTTCTTCTGATATACAAGCTGCACAAGTTCGCAGCTTTCAAACATTGTCAGCTGTTCAGCCATGACAGGCACATCAAGTAAGGTTGTAAGATCATCAGAATGAGGAGCAGGAGTCGGCTATTTGCTGCCATATTCATTCCCTTCTCCTTAGACTCCCCCTTAAGTCCCCAACAGACAACATTAACACTAACCTGCAACCAACTTAATGCCCTCTCACACCCAAGCCCACAGTCATTCCCTTAAGTATCTCATCTCCATCCTCAGCAATCACCTAATCCTCTCATGCCTAACTCCTTGCCTGTCCTCATTGTAGAGAGAGACAGAGAATGGGGCGGGGGGGGGGGGGGGGGGGGTGGTGGTGGTGGGTGTAGCTGCATGTATGACCAGCCTGACCAGGAGACTCTGGAGATCAGCAGGATGGCAGCAGTGCGAGTGATTGGCGATGGAGAGAGGGGATGGCACAAAGATCTGGTGAAAGCATCAGATATTACATTGCCACGTGGCACTAATCTGTCATTTATGTTGAATCAGTGTCACCAGAATATTGCACTATCCCAAATTGAAACTCAATTTCACCGAGGGGCAGTCCACATACCTGTTGTTCATCACCTGCTGCTAACTCCTGTAGCGGCTGAAGAATGTTGGTGAGGAGGCAATTGGCTCCTCACAAGATAAACATCTAAGTGGACACTATCACATGACTCCTTCGAGGGGCTGCCCTGTCGCCACCCACTCTATGCAGTGATGCTGTGTGTAGCTGTACAGAAGGAAGCTGCTGCCCCTCTGAAAGTTGCTGCCCCATCACTATGGATGCTGAGCTGGAGGAGATTGCACCTTCTCCCCAAGTGGTCCACCCAACCGCCAAATATGTGGGCACTATGGCACTTGGCAATCTCACAGTCAATAAGGTGACTGGCATCTCAGAACTGTCCAAGCCACTTAAAATAACTGGCACTAAGTTGCTGTCTCTACATAAGACCACTAAACTGTATGTTGGTGGGGGAAGGAATGGATGGGGCGCCAATTAACTGGGTTGATTTTTCCTGATGGTGTTGAGCTTCTTGAGTATTTGAACTGCACTCATTCAAGCAACAGGAGAATGTTCTGCCATACTCCTGACCCGTGCCTTGTAGATAGTAAACGGGGTTTGGTGGGGTCAGGAGGTGAGTTACTCGCTGCAGGATTCCTAGCCTTTAACCTGCTCTTGTAGCCAGCTTTATATGGCTAGTCCAGTTCAGTTTCTAGTCAATGGTAACCCTCAGGATGTTAATGGTGGGGTTTCAGCAATGGTAGTGCCATTGAAGGTTGAGGATTAATGGTTCGATTATCTCTTGTTGGAGATGGTCATTGCCTGGCATTTGTGTGGCGCAAATGTTACTTGCCACTTGTCATCCCAAACCTGGATACTGCCCAGATCTTGCTGCATTTGTACATGGGACTGCTTCAGTGTCTGAGGAGTTGCGAATGGTGCTGGATATTGTGCAATCATCAGCGAACATCCCCACTTCTGACCTTATGAAGGAAGGCCATTGATGAAGCAACTGAAGGTGGTTGGGCCTAAGACACTAGCCTGAGGAATTGGCAGTGGTGTCCTGGAGCTGAGATACTTGGCCTCCAACACCACAACCATCTTCCCTTGTGCTAAGTATGACTCCAGTTTGATGGGGATATAGTAAACAGAATTTGCCAGTGCTTGATTGTTGAAGCAGTGAAAATCCCAATTGAAAGGCCTGATTATGCCTTACTAAAAATTAAAATCCTTTAAGATCCCATACGTACATTCCAGTATTAATCCTAATATCTTTTTGATAAAGTTCCATGGGACTGATGCTTATATCTCAGAATGTATTTTTCTTTAAATCTTGATTTTATAAATAGTTCTCGTAAAAGGACTACCTCAGATACCCAGAGGCAGATAGTTGTCAGGTCAGCTAAACCTTTCAACATGCGATATAACCGCTTCAAGGCTCTAGTGGGAAAAGAGATCTTCCTGCTACACCGTATGGTGGAAAAGTTTGAAGCAAAGCTGCACATTTACTTTGAGAGACAAATAAAAAACATCTTGGGGGAAAAAGACTCTAAGTGTAGAATTTATTTTATCTATCCGTCTGCTATTTGTTATTGTTCGATATAAAATTCTAATTGAGAAAACTTGATTCAAACCAAAGACAGAAACACAGCAGTTTTGGGCAAAAGTATTCCAAAAGTCAAGGTTGTGAAAGGCAGACTCCCTTGGATCTTTGCCAGCACAATACATTTCTTAGCCTAATGTACTTCACAAGTGAAAATATTGAAGCATGAAACAGTTTTCAACTTTACTTTTTTAAGTACGATACTTCATTTCAGAATCTTGCAAAATCATTTCCTGGTTTAGAAGTACAGGACACTCTCTTGCTATTGAAACATATATGCACAAATATGATACATGTTTCAAAAATATGCTGTAAAAATGTATAGTTTTGTTTTAACCAAGGAAATTATAAATAATGCAACTTTTACCGCAGGGTGCAGTACATCCGAAAGCGATATGTTGAGAGACCATATTGTTACAAATTGTATATCTTAGACTTTCCCAATGTGGGGGGAAGCAATAATTTTGGCACAGTGCATCTTTTACTTACTTGACCAAGATTCATACTTTTGCATGATTTGCAAACTGTTGTGTTGTTTTTTGTTTATTCCAGATGCAAGCTTTAAAAATTGCATTGTTGCAAACAAAGAGCAGCCTGTGTGGTCTATGAGGTTCCAGCAGGAGACAGACTACAGTGCACAGATAAGAATTATTTATTCTCTCCTCCCCTCACATACATGCTTGAAATATCATGATAAGAGATATTTTTAAAAAATTCATCACCTAGATAAAGGACATTTTTATGATACGGTGAACACTCAATAAGTAGAAATATTCACCCATAAGTTTGCTATTCGCAGTATTTAAATACAGACTGACCCACCGTTTGGGCATGCTTCACTTGGAGGGCATGGTTTAAGAAAAAATAAAAGGATTTCTACATTTTTAATCAGCAAGAGAATCAAGGGTTGTGGGGATAAGTGGAGTTCAGGTTTGTCATATCAGATCAGGCAAGATCTTATTGAATGTCCGATGGGTAAGGCGAATCAGCATTTGTAATTTTAGCCTCATTAATTACGGACTTTGTGAAAAACAAAATAATGTCATGATAATGCATGATGGGCTGAATGGCCAACTTCTGCTCTTGCGTATCATGGTCTTATCTTGAGGTGGATTATAAGGATTCTTATCACATCTCAAGAGCCCAAGAGATGGTTCAATAGCCAAGAAATTATTACTATGACAGAAATGATAGGGAGCACCTGAATTATGAGCTGAACCTACCAGCCCTTCCCGATGGTGGGATCATCTGGTCCCGCCGATGGCGACTCCATGTAATGGGTTCTCTGGTGGCAGCGGGTCAGAGTCGAGCAAAGCACCGTAGACACTGGCGGGATCAGAAAATCCTACCGGTGGCCAATGGCGAGCTGCCTCCACTGCCGGAAAACACATTGCGGGGGCCCTGTTTGAAACGGAGTTGTTGTGGTATTGATGGCGGAATGCACTGGTGGAAGGAAGTACCACACCACATAGATTTCATAGCTTGCAATTATCTCTTGAGCAGCTGCACTGCTGTGGTTTTGAATGAATAAAAGTGAGGGAAGGGGAAGTAGCTTCATGGGCTGCACCAGCTCCCATTTATGTTCAACAACCTAACTTTTCCAATCCCAGTATGTAATAAAGACTGAACACATTCACAGCAAAACAGAAAATGCTGGAAATACTCAGCAGGTCAGGTAGCATCTGTGGTGAGCAAAATGAAGTTAAGATTCCTGTCCCGACCTCACAGAGAGTTAATGCTGGGGTGGGCAAGGCCTTGCATGGGCCGTTCACCCTTGCCCCAAGTGAGGTCTTGCCTTTTAAGGGCTGTTTCCCACCCTGCCTCAATCTTTACGCTGAGGGCAGGATTCCAGGTGTTTGGTTTGATTCGATTTGATTTATTATTGTCACATGGATTAGTATACAATGAAAGGTATTGTTTCTTGTGTGCTACATAGGCAAAGCATACCGTACATAGAGAAGGAAATGAGAGTGTGCAGAATGTAGTGTTACAGTCATAGCTAGGGTGTAGAGAAAGATCAACTTAATGCAAGGTAAGTCCATTCAAAGGTCTGATGGCAGCAGGGAAGAAGCTGTTCTTGAGTCGGTTGGTACGCATCCTCAGACTTGTGCGTTGGAAGCTCGAAAATGATTGGGCTTAGGTCTCAGGCAGGAAGGCGTAGGGGCAGTCGGTGGGGGGGGGGGGGGGGGGGTGAAATGTCTCCATCAGAAGCACCCTTTTGATTTTAGGTGCCAGCCCACCCCTCCTTAAGGTCCGTGGCTGTTGGAACTCCCTCCTCCCCCAACACCCAAAATACCCACCTTCAATGTCCCCACCCGCTCCTTGGTGTTCCATACCCTCGCCGCCCTGGGATCCCAAAAACCTTCCTTCACATCCATCCACTCCCAGGACTTCGGCTCAGGCATCTTCAAGCACACCTGTCCACCGCAGCTCTTACTGCTGCAGAGGTAAGAGAGCTGCTGGCCAATCAGAGTGACCGGCAGCTCTCCAAGTTGGGACTTCCTCCCAAGTGAGGGGCGGAATTCTCGCCTCTACCCAAATATTGCGCATTTGACGGTTAAATATCTGCGGAGGAGGTACTCCCCATTGAATCTTCAGATAACAGGAAGGAAAATCCTGCCATTCAAAATATTCCGGCTGGTAACTGTACCTGAGATTCTCCGGGTCCGGTCACCCTAGCCGGGATTCCTGATGACCCATTGAAATTGGGTGAGAGGGCCAAATCAGGGTTTCTGCTGGGCATCTATCCATCCCTATTCATTTTAATGTCATTAGCGGGCTTGAAGCCCAATTCAACAGGCTCCAGCGTTCCACTCTGCACCAACCCGCACCGCCCCCCCCCTCCCCCCACCCCCAGCCCGAAGCCGATTACACCTAGTCCACAGAAGCGTGAACCTGGTGCCATGGACTCCTGGGGCAGGGGGTGCAAGGAAGGAACTGTAGCCCCCAACTGTGGCCCTGTGTCCCTATGCTGCTGCAAGGCTGCAGGGGGTGTCCCCTGAAGGGACATGGGGGCTGAGGGGGCTCGGACTTGACCTCAGGTTCTCCCCTGAAATAGTGGTCTAGTTTAAAGATAAAGTTTATTTATTAGTGTCACAATTAGGCTTACATTAATACTGCAATAAAGTTGCTGTGAAAATCCCCTAGTTGCCACACTCCGGCACCTGTTTGGGTACACTGAGGGAGAATTCAGCATAGCTAATGCATCTGACCAGCATGTCTTTCGGATTGTGGGAGAAAACCGGAGCACCCGGAGGAGATCCACACAGACACGGAGAGAACGTGCAGATTCTGCACAGACAGTGGCCCAAGTCGGGAATCGAACCTGAGTTCCTGGCGCTGTGAGGCAGCAGTGCTAACCACTGTGCCACTGTACCGTCCATAGCGGCTGCACTTGTCCTTGTTGTCCTGGTAAAAGTTATATTCACTCTCAGGATGGTGATTTCAGCCATCATTCTGCTAAAGACTCACCTGATGAAGGGGCAGCGCTCTGAAAGCTCGTGCTACCAAATAAACCTGTTGGACTTTAACCTGGTGTTGTGAGACTTCTTACTCTGGTAAAGATATTCATTATCGTCTCGGTCCTTTAAAATCTTTTAAGCGTCCTGGTCACATTAAAAAGCCATGCCCCCTGGACAGTTTGAAGCCTTCAAAAGTACCACAGCTCTCCTTTCCATAGTAGGATTGGCCCTGGTCAATGCCATAAGCTCCCGGTGTTAAATGACCTCTTTAAAATGCTCTAATAGAAAGGACCTGTCAGTTTTATCAGGGAGATCCCCTTGCTTTCTCTTATTGACTCAGCTGCTCTGAAACCTCTTTGAAATGCTTTGATGGGCAACAGGTTGTCAGATTCACTGAGGAGATCTCCTTTTAACATTGGAAAATCTGTACCTGCTGCCTGGCCCCTTTGAAGTGCTTTGATTGACAGCAGGGATTGAGATTCACTGGGGAGCTCCTCTTTTCACTTGCAACCTGGTGTCTGACCCCTGTCAAGTGCTTTGATTGACAATTATCCACTGCCAAGAGCTCTTTTGTTTGTCACTTCACAGTTGAATGCATCTCAAGCGCTTTCTAAATATAGCGGATAGTAAAGAGGAAGTGAAACCTCTTGGTTGGTGGGGTTGTTTCTTCAAGCTGTCAATCAACGGCAGAATGTTTATAAATATTGCGGTTAGGAATAAAGACAGGCACTTGAGATGCATTCAACTGTGAAGGGAAAGAAAAACATACAAAGCTCCTGGCTAGTGGGTAATTGGTCCAACCTGCCAATCAAAGACTAGTTAGTGGTAATAGAGCATGTAACTAAATGAACACAAAGCTTGTTGAAGCTTTAGGTTTTTCCAGAGGCTGAAAGAAGTGCAATGTTAAATGAATAGGGCTAAGTGAGCAGGTCTGGTGGAATGAGGGAGTCCATGAGGCTTACTGGATCCTGTCTACAATGAATGGTAGTTGAATGAGATAAATTAGACATGGATCTGAATGTGTGACATTATTAGTGGGTTAGGCTTAAAGCAGAGTTTATATTTCCTCTCCACTCGACTGCCAAGGATGAGAGACACATCACGAGTATGGGCAAATTATCACAATGCAGCCATTTATCCAATACAATAGAACAATAATTTGTTTTTAAATGGAGATAAAAGAATAAAGTAAAAACACTTTAGTTGCTGTGGTTCCTCGAGAGACAACAACCACTTACCTGACATCCCATTACTCTGACACAACTAAAGCACTGGTAGATTACACAGAGGAATGTTTTGTCTGTATGTATAATATTGCAACAATACTTTTAAAGGGATATTTGCAGAACTTTACACATAATTGCACAGAGAGAAGCCATTCATCCCATCATGCCTGTTCTAGCTCTTTGCTGGAACAATCCTAAACTAATCCCATTATTCTGTTCTTTCATGATACTCTTTTATTTTCCTCCCCTTTGAAGAGTTGTCTTTAATTAAAAGGCACCATAGTTTTTGCTTCAACCATTCCCTAAGGCAAAGCATTGCATGCTCCTCTGTGCAAAGATTCTCCTAATCTCTCCCCTCAGTACCTTAATTGTCATTTTGAATGAGCAACTCCTCATCCTTTACTCTCCAGTGAGAGGCGATAGTCTTTCCCCTACACGTGTTCTAATAAAAATTTCAGCAGCAGCCTCTAATAAATCTTCATTTAGCAGGTTCTGCTAACTGTCTGACTATCTCAAGTCAGTCTTCTGAACTATATGGCTTTCTACCCATTGTGTCATCAACATTCACGAATGCTGTGAACACTGATGTTCAATGATGATGTTCAAAAAGACAAATGGTGGGCCAGACCTGGGACTAGGGGCAGAATTCCCTCGGTTCGGAGAATCTACTTCCAACCATGGATCGGGTCCTGTCATATCAGTGATGGCTGGCTTACCACATGAGATGAGGTTACCGATTTCACCAGACAGACTTCTGTGCTCCATTGTAAAATCGGCATCTCATAAATGATCTAGACCCTGAAATTCAAACAAAATTGTTTGAGAGTTTGTCTTTGTCCAGGAGCCAATTGAAACAGCACCGGGATCAGCAGATGGTTAGGGGGAGAGGGTGTTGCTGGTGAGGTTGCATTTGGACAATTACACCTGGGTTTGATCGTCATACTCTCCAAATGGTAATTACCCTGCCCTCCTTGGATTAATACCAGAGGGACAAGACCCTTCAGTGGACATTAATTGCCCATTTAAGGGCTTCAATTGGTGGGTGGATGAGACCTAATTGGTATGGAGGCACCCATCTCCATCACTGAATGCCCCCCCACCACCAAACTCACCACAGGAGAAGGCATAAGATTCCATTCATAATGTTCCTATAGTAGGCATCCACTGGCATGAGCAATGTCACTTGTTAAAGGTCCTTCTTTATTTAACGGTATAAGTTGTTTGAAATACTGCTGTCCTTCTTTGACAATTTTCTTAAATTCTGTCACTAAGAAGACACTCTACCTTTTGAGGTGAGCCGATTGTCCTGCTCATTCTCCTCTCAGCTGATTTGAATAAGAGATCAGCAAGCAAAGCCTCCAATGCTTCCGGGTAGATCCTCATTCTTCCAGTCGCGGTATAAGTGAACCATGAAACAGTAGCTCTTCCTTCACCTACTGCCAACATGTTGTCAAGTACTGCACCAATAAGTACAGTACGCGGATCGAAAATATCCAATCAAACACTGGATCTTTTACACCGAATATGTGATTGGAAGGAAGTCTAAATTCTAAGGAAACAGCTCGAGATGAAGATTTAATCCTCTTTCTATTTCTTTTGAAACGTCTTTACAGCATACCATAGAATCATAGAATCCCTACAGTGCAGAAAGAGGCCCTTTGGCCCTTCGAGAGACAACAATGTCACCCAGGCCCTATCACCATAACCCCATGTATTTACCCTGCTAATCCCCCTGACACTAATGGACAATTTAGCATGGCCAATCAACCTGACCGGCACATCTTTGGACTGTGGGAGGAAACCGGAGCACCCGGAGGAAACCCACACAGATACGGGGAAAATATGCAAACTCCACACAGACAATTACCTGAGGCCGGAATTGAACTGGGGTTCCTGGCACTGTGAGGCAGCAGTACTATAACCACTGTGCCACCGTGCTGCCCAAATTATATATGCAATTATATATCCTGCAACAGACCTCATCTGATGCAGGTTCAAAACATGTAGATCAATGGATATGCAAATATAATCTTCAGAATAAAATGAACAGATTTTCACAAACTTGTTGCTGGGCTAAGTATGGAATCAAGAAAAAAAATGTACCAAGAGTTCTACCTTCAACAGCCCTCTTGAAGAAAACCTTACAGCTTCCACATGTAAGAACTCCATAATGACATCCTGAGGCTTCATCACCGCAGATCAGACAGAGCTTCTGCAGACTCAGTCCAGGGGCAAAGTGAGAAAGATGGCCTCTTCCATTCTCTGGCCTTTGAGAAAGAAAGGAAAAGAACAGATTTCAAAGTGGATTGACTCACCATTAAAAATAATTACAACAAAATATTAGCTTTAAGAGTTTTACATAGAGCTTTTGTGAAAATTCACCACTCCTGTGTCACATTTCTTTCCATATGTAATGCATTAGTTACATTCAGGTCATGCACTTGTGAAGGAACAGACTCAATTTCACACGGAAACAATCTGCTGCTAATAGACTCTGTTAAACATCAGTCTTTTAATTGACAAAAATCAGCTAATTGGCAGATTCTCTTTGAAGTCCATTTTTGATTTGAATGGTGTTTTTTACTTTGTTCGATTCTCTGTCTTCTGGCCAGTACCAATTGAAGTTTTTTTTAATGGCTCTGCAGCGGTGGTAGAACCAAAAGTATCTTTGATGACATCTCTGATCCAGTAATCACAATCATTATTGGGATAATGTTCATTTATTATGCACGACACACATAAAACAGAGCCACGAGGTTAAAAAGTGACTTATAATAATCTGTTCATGTTATCCAGAATTTAATACCTTAGTCATAAAGTTCTGCTCCTGAATGTCGATGGTTTTGATGCTATAGGTATCAGTTCACTAGCAAAATTCAGTTTACACCACTTTCTTTCACTTCCCGCATGGCCAATGCCAAACACAATCTTGTTGAGTGCAATAACTTTCTGTGCAATTACCAGAAGTATGCAGACGAGGCACAATGTAAAGTCAGTCATGTCTATACTACTGATTTGATGCCAAACCTGCCATTTTGGATGCCACCACTCTGGGTAACATCCTGTTTTAAAAACACTAAGTTGCATATGTAAAAGGAATAATAGATAACTTACAGGATGGATGCTGATTATTTTCTATTGGCACTGTACTTGTGGTAGTGCGAAGTGTTTGGTGCAATTGGTTACCATTAGAAAACTCTGCATTGTGTTGCGCTGCATTGAGGGAAGGCATTTCTTGTGGCTGCAAGGTCTCTGAGCACAGCACTTGATTTGAGTGCTGGGGGCTATAATTGTAGTCGCCCTTGGACTGCAGCATGAGAGGGAGATGGTGCAGAGGCAGCAAATAAGGGGACACGCAGCTCACAGATGGAGGAGACATAGGCAGAGAAAGTCTCTCATAAGGAGGCCTTGCCCACCTTGAGTCTCCCAGGAGAATTTTTCCTACCTCCACCTAAGCAGGAGCAGTGTGTTCAGGGGAGGCAGTCGTGTAATGATGTTGTTACTGGACTAGTAATCCAGAAACTCAGGGTTCGAACCTCACCACGTCAAATGGTAAAATTTGATTTCAATTAAAAGATTTAATGGTGTCAATTGTCATAAATACCCATCTGGTTCACTAAGGTCCCTTTGGGGGAATCAGAACGGGATGAGATTGCTACTTCCAGTGGCTCTCGATTTCTTTGTGACTGGATGGTTCAAGATTCTTACTGCCAACATAGCCAAAATACTCCAGCACTCTGTGCATTGCTCCATCAGGAATATAACTGCCAGGAAAGGTGATTTCACTGTATTCTTTCAGAACTGACAGAAGCAGAATGAGTGCTCTTTCCTCTCGGAAGGAGCGATCACAATATGGTTGAATTTAAAATACAGATGGAGCGTGAGAAGGTAAAATCCAATACCAGTTAGCTGCTGCTGTCTATTATGGGCCACTGTATCTTGTGAGGGAAAATAATGTGAGTCAGTGAGTGCATAGCAATATGCTTGGAAGATCTCCCTGTTGACTGGCTGACAGTGTATGCGAGTTGTGAGCCGTGTGTCTGGGCTGCAGCAGTGCTAAGTGTGGGAGGGTGTGTCAAACAATGAGGCATAAGTTGTGGTTGATAGAGATTATCTGTGAGAGAATGAAGAGATTTTGGTAAGTAGAATAGTGTGTGAGAGGTTGGTGGTGCAGCTGGTGGGATATGGCTTGCGAGGATGCATTCGCGGTCCTTGACTGTACATAGGAGATCCTTAAACTTCTTTCCAATTCTTCCTGAACCAATTGTAGGCCATGCTGCAGTCAGATTGCACACTGCCTTCGAGAGATATGGTCTGCTTTAAGTACAGCAGGCTAGCTTTTCATGGTGTTGGCCTCTCAAGAACTTGGGCCTCATGCTGAGACATACAGCTACTCAATAGCACGTTCAGCGCTGGGCTGCACGCCACAAACCATTACAATCATTATAATCAGTTGGCAGCGCCAAGTTTGCCAGCTGCCTGTATTGCTTTGAATAGCTCCAGGTTAAGTGTGCATTGTGATCCCAGTATCGATTTCAGGGGCAATCTAATTTTGCCTCCTTTAGTTCTCATGGGGAAACTGTCAAAAGCGGCAAGTCAGGACTAATGAACCGACCTAAATTAATCCAGACATTTTAATATTAAATAAAAATTGCTGCTCTCACGATGGGCGCGATGTTGTACCCTCCCCATGGCAAGTTTGGAGGCAGGGTGCATTTGATCAGGTGGAAAGGTGGAGGGTGCTTTCCTGCCTCCACTCAGATGTCTGTGGCAGAAAGGCCAGTGGACAGCCTTTTCTCCTTGCTGCCAATTGAGACCTTGAAGTGGGCAAGATGGCCACTTAAGGACCTCATCCTGCGCTGCTGGTATGAATCCAGCACTGGGTGAGGGATTTGCCACGCGGGAAGCACCCTGGTGTGGTTGTTTGTGAGCCCCTGGTGGGAGGAGGGGTCTGGGTTGGCGGGGCGGGGGGGAACCAGTGATTTGTATCTCTGTGAACCCATTCTATGACCCCCTTCCTACCATCATTCCACCCCCTATGTTTGCACATGAGCTGCTGGCCTAATTAAATACAAAGATCATTTGCTTCACTTAGCTAAGTCTAGTGTTGGAAAGTTTTAGCTCAGTTGAACCAGTTCTTTTGACTGCTTTGGGAAATAATTTTCACATGTTAACTTTCCATTTGTGTTTCAACTTGAAGTACTGGAAAACAGAAATAGTAAATTCCAAGGACAAAATATGGCACCTCATGTCCAGGATAATCTATCTGTTTTACTTGAAGTATTAAGGAAGGGTACACTGTATCATTTAAAAAAATAACCTCTTCTCCCATGACATAAGCTTTGACCAAATATTGGTCTGTTCTAAAATGTTACTTGGCACGTTAGCATCAATACAGTATGAAATACAGTGAGGCATTGTGTCAGCTTGGAGATACTAGTGGAGATATAGTTCTCACTATGAAGGACTTGATTGATCATGTGTAACATTCATGTGTGACACACATTTGAGAGAGACAGAAGGAAACAAAGTAAATAGAGTTCTGCATCATATTTTCTGTTTTACTGACCACTTAAGAAGAACTAAGACGTGAAGACGTCATCGTTTCTACCGAAAGCAATATCCAAAGACTGACACATCAACAATGATATCAGTATCTTTACAGAAGTCCCGCATTCCATTCTTTTATCTACTTTGAAAACACTTTTGTTTCTTTCATTGTCGACTACTTTGAAACTTTGTGAGGATGGAAGGATTCTGTCAGTTTGTGTTCAAAGTTCTAAATGTTCCAAGCAGAAACCTCCTCTAGTCACAAAATTCGACCACAAATATTTCCAGCTTTAATGATTAAAACTCGGTTTTAATTCCATGAGCATTTGAGTCCTTATTCTCCCAGACAAGGTGATGGGCTGTGCAATAACAGGTTTATAAATCAGATCATAGGGATTTAAAAATCTAGAAAAGTAACTTTATTCCACTGGATTCACTGATAATTGTGATGGAATTCCTTTTTGATAAAAATTGCAAAGTCTTACTGGTGATGTTTCTAAATCACTTAAGAAAATGAGGTAACATGTTATAATGTTTTGATTGTATTAAGGGACAAAAAACAGCTGGTAATGATGCACCTGGAGGTCTCGTGGTGCAGTGCCTGCCTCTGAGCCTGGAGCTCTGAGTTCAAGTCCCACCCAGGACTTGATGACCAAGGAAGGTGTGTTCATAACGCAGTTAAACAGGTTAAGTGTGTCAACCTGTAAATTCTTCCAAACACGCCAATAGCTGGTGGTAAGAGCAGGAGAGACTCCTGGTCAGCCATGCTTGTTGTGGAGTGGCATCCCTCAAGCTATAAGCCCCTGACGACAGACTAGCAACCTGTTCTGGGAATTACTAGCTATGGAAACAGACAAACGTCTGTCTTAGTGCACCACTAGGTGTGGGAAGACAATTGGCAATTAGAATGATGCAGATGCAATAAAGATCTTCAAATACTACTGGAACTTCAAAAGAACCATTTACTTTTATTAAAAATGAAAGGTTTGTTGATGCAGCTGTGGCATATTTAATTATTGCTAACACAAGTTCAGTAACTTTGCAAAGCAAAATTTATAGACTCAGCTTTAGATGTTCTCAAGTCTTTTGTTATCGAGCATAGAAATAACATATTGGCGATGCACCAAAGCAAAACATGCCATAAACATGGTAACTAGGAGGCAGGGAAAAAAGTGCAAGATGATGAATATCCGTACATCTCCTTGGTTTGTTCTCACTGGAATGACGGAGGTTGAGGGGCGACCTGATAGAAGTCAACAAGATTGTGAGGGGCATGGACAGAGTAGATAGTTAGAAGCTTTCTCCTATGATGGAAGAGTCAATTACTAGGGGGCATAGGTTTAAGGTGCGAGGGGCAAGGTTTAAAGGAGATGTACGAGGCATGTTTTTTTACACAGAGGGCGGTGGGTGCCTGGAACTCGCTGCCGGGGGAGGTCGTGGAAGCAGATACGACAATGACTTTTCAGGGGCACCTTGACAAATACATGAATAGGATGGGAATAGAGGGATATGGTCCCCGGAAGGGTAGGAGGTTTTAGTTCAGTCAGGCAGCACGGTCGGTGCAGACTTGGAGGGCCAAAGGGCCTGTTCCTGTGCTGTAATTTTCTTTGTTCTTTGTTCTTATTCCAACTATAAATGGCAAGGCTATCATAGCACATCTTTCCAGAAAGAGTTTGGAAGGTACAGACATTTGGAGTTTGGAGGGGCACTCAAAACTTGTAAAGGTTCTGTTTTTTATGCTCACTTTTCTTTATTCATTCATGGGACATAGGTGTTGCTGGCTGGCCAGCATTTATTGCCCATCCCTAGTTACCCTTGAGAAGATGGTGGTGAGCTGCCTTCTTGAATCCACGTGCTGTGGATGATCCACAATGCCATTAAAGAGGGAATTTGAGGATGTTAACCCAGCAACAGTGGAAGAACCAAGTCAGGATAGTGAGTGGCTTGGAGGGGAATTTGCAGGTGGTGGTGTATCTGCTGCCCTTGTCCTTCTAGATGGAAGTGGTCATGGGTTTGGAAGGTGGAGGGAGTGGATGTTTGTGGATGTGGTACCAATCAAGTGGATTGCTTTGTCTTGGATGGTGTTAAGCTTCTTGAGTGTTGTTGGAGTTGCATCCAGGCAAGTGGGGAGTACTCCATCACACTCCATCTTGTGCCTTGTAGATGGTGGACAGACTTTGGGAAGTCAGGAGGTGAGTTACTCACTGCGGTATTCCTAGCTTCTGATCTGCTCTTGTAGCCACTGTGTTTATTTGGTGAGTCCAATTGAGTTTCTGGTCAATGGTAACCCTAAGAATGTTGACAGTGGGGGATTCAGTGATGCTAACACCATTGAATGTCAAGGGGCGGTGGTTGGAGTGTCTCTTATTGGTGATGGTCATTGCCTGGCATTTGTGTGGCGTGAATGTTACTTGTCACTTGTTAGCCCAAATTGGATATTGTCCAGATCTTGTTGCATTGGAACATGGACTGCTTCAGTATCTGAGGAATCGCGATTGGTGCTGAACATGGTGCAATCATCGGCGAGCATCCCCACTTCTGACCTTATGATGGAGGGAAGGTCATTGATGAAGCACCTGAGGATGTTTAGACCTAGGACACTACCCTGGGAACTCCTGCAGCTGACATGACTGACCCTCCACAACCACAACCATCTTCTTATGTGCCAGGTATGACTCCAACCAGCGGAGAGTTTGCCCCCTGATACACATTGATTCCAATTTTGCTAGGGCTCATGAGAAATACTTCTCTTGCTGATGAATGAAAAAAGCACAACCAGATGAATCAGACGCTTTTCTGTCTCTCTCATAGTTTATTCTGGTACCAGTTCTCTCCATTCCCCATTCTTCATTCAATTCACGTTGACACTCTTACCTACTCAGTAACCCCACTATGCTCAAAATGTTCTCCCTCCCACCCTCATTTAAGAATCAGAATCATAGAATCATAGAAACCCTACAGTACAGAAAGAGGCCATTCGGCCCATCGAGTCTGCACCAACCACAATCCCACCCAGGCCCTACCCCCATATCCCTACATATTTATCCACTAATCCCTCTAACCTACGCATCTCAGGACACTAAGGGGCAATTTTTAGCATGGCCAATCAACCTAACCCGCACATCTTTGGACTGTGGGAGGAAACCGGAGCACCCGGAGGAAACCCATGCAGACACGAGGAGAATGTGCAAACTCCACACAGACAGTGACCCAAGCCGGGAATCGAACCCAGGTCCCTGGAGCTGTGAAGCAGCAGTGCTAACCACTGTGTTACCGTGCCGCCACGATAATAATTTAAGTTATTTTTCTCCCCCCTTCATCTATGCCAATTCATGCTGACACTTGGAACTACATTGTGCATGTAACCCAGATCTTTAAGGCGCCAAATGTACTTTGTTTCTTCAAACGTTTGCCTCAGAATAAAAGTAATGCGTACTCCTGAGAAATGTATATTGGCAGGCATTACTTTCAGGTGGTGGCTGTACAACTGTTGATCAAAAAGTAGCCTTTTTCAATTAAATATGTCATGGTTCAGTAGGTGCACAATCAACAAACTACTGTTGCCTTTGATACGAGCAGTACTGTTGGCACTCACTTCTATATAGGTAGCTCTATAACAAATCTGGCCTTTGGTGGCCTGCTTAAAAGACCTGGCAAACTGATGGACTCCAGTGATATTTCCTTTCAATGCCTGTAAAGGTCACTGTGGCATAAGTTTCTGCCGATAATCTTTGCTGCTACTAGTGGTATAGTGTGGATGATTGAGTTCTATCATACAATATAAGGAGGCCAGTCAGCCACCACCTTTGTGTTTCGCCTCACTTATTCATGCACTATTCCTGTGTTGTGTTGCATTACATGACGATTGCTATTTGCTCATTGCTTGACACAGAGCATAGTAGTTGAAGTAGTTACTCAGGCTGGTAAAAGATTGGAAGTGTTGGACCACAAAGACTTGTGCTGGCAGGGCACCGTAACTCTTGGGGGGGGGTGGGGGAGTTGGGGAGTTTATGTCGTGGGCGGACGTTATAGCGGCAAGCCCAGTAATTAGATAGTAGTGTATTAAAATTCATGGAAATCAGATTCCTGCCCTCTCTGGGCATGAACCTAATCCCTGTTTCCCCTTGCAGGGGTCATTATTTAAAAATATTGGGTTGCCAATTTAAGGCAGAGATGAAGAGATTTCTTTTCTTTCAGAGGGTCTCCTACTGAAAAGGTGATGGATGCAGAGTCTTTGAATAACTTTAAGGCAAAGGTGGATAGATTCTTGAAAAGCGAGGAGGCAGAAGACTATTAGGGGTAGGTGGGAATATGGAGATAATGTTACAATCAGATCAGCCATGATCTTATTGAAAGATGGATCAGGCTCGAGGGGCCGAGTGGCCTTCTTCTGCTCCTAGTTCGTATGTTGTTCTATCATTCTCATTAGTTATTACCGACATCAGCCATTGAAAATCATTTCCAAGTCTGTATAATACTAGATACATTGGTTATTGTACTACGTACATTAGTTATTATTCCTCTTATTGTTGGTAATTATTACCTAAACTAAAACAATTGTGATTAATGCAGTCCTCCATGTCATGCTTGTTTTTCTATTGGCAAGCCTGAAGCCTGCAGCTATTTTTGCAAATCCACATGGACAATAGTTGGCAGGTCTGCAAGAGAATGGTCTGTATCCAGTATTCCTGGCTTCTGGCAGTGGTCACCAAAAAATTGACTATTTCCCCTCAGAGAAAAGAATCTAGCAGTTTAGCTGAACAAAGGCCTCAGGTAAATTTAGTGCTTCAGATCCACTCTTCCCCTTGAGAGTTACAGTTCATTCAATAGTAGCATTGTTAACTTCCACCGCGCATGAGTCCCATCTTGGTGGACTAGTTAAAATCCCCAAAACATAATATGTACCCTTTCGTAGAATCCTACAGTGCAGAAGGAGGCCATTGGGCCCATCGAGTCTGCACTGACCACAATCCCACCCAGGCCCTATCCCCATACATTTACCCTAGCTTGGCCCCCTGACACTAAGGGAGAATTTAGCATGGCCAATCCATCTAACCTGTACATCTTTCAACTGTGGGAGGAAACCGGAGCACCCGGATGAAACCCACAGAGACACGGGGAGAATGTGCAAACTCCACACAGACAGTGACCCAAGCCGGGAATCAAACCCAGGTCGCTGGCACTGTGAGGCAACAGTGCTAACCACTGTGCCATAGTGCGCACCATTAATCCCAACCCAAGTCATGCAATCCCTTGGGAGAGGCAAAACAAGAACAAAGGAAAGAAAAAAATCATACTGGAAATTCCTCTCTAATCCCTGATGGTAATTGAGCAAACTTCCCATATCAGTAATCTTCACTAACCCTCTGTCATTTCTATAATTTCATTCCCAAAAAACGATTCCGTTCTCCTTTGAAGAATAGCAGTGAACAAATATATGCCACATGTTTCAGTTATCTGTTCCAGAGGACGATATTTTGCAAAAGATAAATACTTTCTGCCACCTAGGCTAACTATTTGTATTCTTACTTTATCGCTATGTACATCCATCCACATGCAGTTCAGATAACCTATCCAACCAGACAACATCTACTCATTTCACCATTGGATCGACATTTTTTTCAAGCAAAACAACCCCAATTTCTTCGACCTATTGCATACTGAAATTTTGGCTTCAAATAAACAAGATTACAATTAAAAACAAGTTAGCTGTTTTTGTTCAGTGACATTGCAAAATACAACATATTCTCTTTTAATGTTAAGTTCTGGAATTAGTTATTTATTGGCTTTTCGAATTGTCAGTCTGACCAGCCCAGCTCTGACTTCTTTTCGTATGAGAAATAAATACAGGAATGTCAAAGAAACACTTAGGCGTAATTTTTACACTCGAGCGCTAATCGGGTGGGCAGTGGGCCGGGCATACACAGCAGCTGTCTGGAGGAGTCGGCAAAGGGTTTGCTTTAGTCTTGGATCCTCATTCTAGCGTGGTTGGCAAGCGACTAACATGAAATACATTGTCTGATAGGCAGCTGGCCAGATTGATGGAGGTTAACAGACAGAGAGAGATGAACCTGCAGCCCCCTAATGGAAAGGGATTTTAACAGTGGGAATGAAAACTAGCAGCACTTTTGAGCCACTTGGGAATGCCCACAGCATCAAGTGCAGTAAATCTGAAAACATTTTTGATGCAAAATCCATAATAAAACTCCAACTGGCTTTCCCTGACCTCTGCCGATTATTCCTTGAACTTTTGCTGAAACTTTCTCCCAATTCATACCACTGGTTAGTGGAGGGTAGAACAAAATGGAGGTAGTCAGGTAGGCCAGAATTAAAACAGGCAAGAGCCCAAATTGCGTCCGATTTATCTATCTGTAAAAGCGTCCCATCTACTACAGCGGAGTCTGGCCGGCATCACTGAGCAGCATCTGAATATCAGAACAGTCAGTAACTTATCAGTTTCTCAATGTTTCCACTGCTCTGGTTCCAATACATAGAAATCATAGAAACCCTACAGTCCAGAAAGAGGCCATTCGGCCCATCGAGTCTGCACCGACCACAATGCCACCCAGGCCCTACCCCCATATCCCTACATATTTACCCACTAATCCCTCTAATCTACGCATCTCAGGACACTCAGGGCAATTTTTAGCATGGCCAATCAACCTAACCCGCACATCTTTGGACTGTGGGAGGAAACCGGAGCACCCGGAGGAAACCCACGCAGACACGAGGAGAATGTGCAAACTCCACACAGACAGTGACCCGAGCCGGGAATCGAACCCAGGTCCCTGGAGCTGTGAAGCAGCAGTGCTAACCACTGTGCTACCGTGCCGCCCCGTACTGCCTCATTTTATATTCAAATGGATCAACAGTGACACAGAAATCACCCCTCACCCAAACCCCATCTCTGTGTGCTGATATTATATTGTAATAGTAGAGTTGTAAATCATGTGGCGTCTCTTGCTGCTCTGATGCATATCATATTTTAAAAATACTGCTACTGATTCTCTATAATTCAGTTATAAAGTTAGAAGTGTGTGGAAGTGAGTGCATATCTCGGTATTGCATTGTCATTGCTTTCATTCCCGTCCCATCAATAATGAAGTGAAAAATAACTGTCTTCTTGTCACAATGCGATGCTGCCTTGCTAAAGAAAGAAGACAGTTTAGATGTATATAAAATATTAAATAGCATACGTCAGCTAAATCCAGAAGGTGATTTCAAAGTAGAGAAAAGGAGGCTGAAATTTCAGGTGTTGGGGAGGGGAATGGTACTTGGCTCCACCTGAAGATTGGTGAAACGCTCATCAAAGGAATGACAGAAACAGGTTAAAATTGCCATGATGCCATTTCTCAGGGACCCCTGTAAGTCTTCCACCAAAGTTATGGTTGGGGCTATCAGGAAAATCCCACAAAAATTTTCCCCATATATTTTCAATTTAAAGCAGATTTTACAGGAGTTTCTTTATTCAGGATGATAAATTGCAGGAATGAGATATAGTTATGCTGTAGTAACAAAACATGATGGAGGTGGGATTGTTGTTCAATGCTCATATGGAAAATTTAATTAGGAATCAGCTTTGCTGGGCTAAATGTGTTTTTCTGTTCGCCAATTTACTTAAATTGGTACAATCTAACAAATGTGTGAAAAAATTTTTGTGTGCAGTTGTCACCTGTGGTAGAGGCATTCCTGTCCAAAAATATATGTGTAGATTTTGCCCCTTTGAAAGCAAAGAGGCAACACAAAGGACATCAACACATTGCTCGCAGAATACATTATAAAACACAAGTCCTCTTTACAGACTGGGTGATTAATAGTTTAGGAACTAACAGGAGACATCCTTTACAAAACAATAATATCTGAAGCAAAATGGAGGAGTATTGCATAACTACTGCCACTGATTGTATGCTGACAGACTAGTCTAAAAGCTGAAATGAGGCACATACATGATGACAGGTATAGTTCTGAGGTTAGTAGGAGAGAAGACTTAGTAAATCACTTAGTAAGGGATTCAAAAGCTCCTTCCATACTTTAGAAACAATGATTTCATTTTACAGGAAAAAATTAATAATATTCAGTTTGTTAAAAAAAACCCTGATCTATGTAAGACTTTGCTGAAGGAAAGTAGCACAAAAAGGTACCCTTTGATGACAGCGAATTATGTCTTTGTAATTTTGTTTCAACTGTTTATTAAAGAAATGTAATGTATTAAGTTGAAATATTAACAATGTCAGGTTGTTTTAATTATAAGCAGCCAAGATCATGTGACACAGGTTGTGACAACTCCTTACCCTCTCTCCAATGGCTTAATGACCTCAGAAGATTAGTAAAAGTGAAAAGACTACAAACTGGCTTTGATATACATTTTGGACAGTGCTGACATTTACCGTAAAATGCATGAACTAATCCCAGAGTATCAACCGATGTATGAAGTGTTCTGTAGTGACACACACACTAGAAAGACGTCTATTAAATGGATGCGCCATTGTTGCAGTTCACGCCAGCTTACTGAGACATCACTACTGTGACGGAAATTATATAAGTGAAGAGATTTTTAAACACTTGTCAAATTAAAGTCTGTGACTGACAATAACCAACACTCTTTCGCATGCAGGCAAATATTCCACAGAGTTCTAAGAAGGGACAGATTGCAGGAACAGGGACAGCAAGTGGAGGAGGCAGAGAACACTTGAGGACTAGGCTAATTCTGTAAGAGATGAAGACGTGGGAGGGCCTATACCCAAAGAGGTTTGTGTTGACTAAATACTAATAGTCAACAATCAGAAATGGTCTCTTTTGTGAGGCTCATAATCTGAGGTCACCCTATTATGAGACTAACAGCAAGGAAACAGCATACAGACAGAGACTCAGTACATTTTCATTCTTCTTGACATTCTGGTCAGACCACAATTGTTTCATAGCATCAGAGGGTGTTGCAAAAGCAGCGTAGTGCCCTGTACAAAGGCTCTGATAGCCTGCAAATAAACAGCTGGTAAGCAAACGTATCTCTTGTGGTGAGATGGCAGCACAATCTGTCAGTTCAGTGAGTGGGATAGCTTGTCAGGAGCACCAGCACCAGATTAGTTCAGTTGAGCAAGGCAGTGGATCAATAGTGATTGAGGGAGAGTCAAACATAAAGACACAAAATGAAACCATCATAAAAATCAGGCCAGAGGAGATTGCCATTATAATGGGCGGAGCTTCGGAAAAGCACACAAAGGTGGCTACAGTGACACCCATTCCAGGTACTATGGGAGAAGGAAGGGACATTGTCAAAAAGTCCACTAAGTTCCTCAATTTGAATTGGGCTGCAGCTGACACACTATCCAAATTCAGAATGTTTAAACAGTCCCAGAGCTATGGTTTCTTGATTCAGGTGTGTCAGAACCAGACAAGCAAGACATAAAATTCCAACCAGCATTTGGGAATGAAGGTCTACACAGGCTGATCACATCAGGATTAACAGCAGAAGAACTGAAGGATCCCCAGAAGATATGGGCTACAATGGAAGATCAGTTAAGAATCAGATTTAAACTTTCATATTCATCAACTACTTCGTGTCATTTCAACAACAGCCTGTAGAATCCATTGGCCAATTCATTACCAGGTGCAGAGATACTGTGTTTTTTTTAGACACAAACTAGCAGACAGAATTGTTGAGTTGGTGATTACATCCAATCCCATGAAAACATTCCAGCAAGGTCTGTTCGAGAAACCCAAAACGTACAGCATTGATGATTTACACAAGGATGAATGTTTAAGTTTTTAAAAAAGTTTATTTATTGTCAAAGTAGGCTTACATTAACACTGCAATGAAGTTACTGTGAAAATCCCCTAGTCGCCACACTCCATCACCTGTCTGGATACACTGAGGGAGAATTTAGCATGGCCACTGCATCATAACCAGCACATCTTTCAGACTGTGGGAGGAAACCCACGCAGACACGGGGAGAACGTGCAGACTCCATACAGACAGTGACCCAAGTCGGGAATCAAATCCAGGTCCCTGGCGCTGTGAGGCAGCAGTGCTAACGACTGCGCCACCATGCTGCCTGTAAGTGGGAATGTAATTGGGAAGTGACCCTTGCATGTCAATGAAGCTTACAGGTCCTAAGTACAACCCCAATTGTTGACCCACTCATTCAAACATCTGAAGCTTGCAAGACTTGTGGAAGATGTAGCCCTCTACATGCACTAAGGAAATGCCAACTTTCCAGCAATTCTGAAGAGCATGTGGCAGAAAGGGTCACTGGCAACAGCAGTGCACTAGAAGCTGGTGCAGCTACAATGTACTGATCCAAACATAGCATACACAATGGGTACATTCAAGCAATAGGGCTGACTGCCTGGTATCCTATCAGAAACATGGGCTGTTGACAAATTAAACAATGACAATGATGTGCACAATAAGACACAAAGCAATGAACACATTTCATACCATCAATCTCGTGAAAAATGTACCTACCATCACACCACCCAAAGTGTTTGCCAAGATTCAAGTTATCTGCACTAAGAAAGTTGGCAACTATTCACATTGGCCCAGATTGGCACCAGGCCATGTGCCAACAAACTATTGCTGTAAATTCTAAAAGACATATATCCACAGACAAAGAAGACTGTGATGAAACCTACTGCCACCACTCAGCGTATAATGGTTTGCTTATTACTTATATGTGCAAGATCCACAATCCTGGAGTGCAAGTGCAATCAATTCTCTGGGGTGTCACAAATGTTCTATATCGTGGAGACTAAAGGCCTGGTGATCACAGGTCTACCAGCATGCTGTGTCCTTCACTGGAATTAGTTAGACCTCATGCAGCAGCTCAACCTCAGGAGTTACTCCCTTCCCCTCAATTCATAACCAACATCAAAATATCCTGAATGTTTTGATGAAATTGCCAGTTTCAAGCGAGTTGCAACATTATGCAGGAGAATGCATGTCCGTCAATTGAACTGGTACATTTTGCTCAACATAAATGCCAGAAGCTACAAGAAGGAACAGCAAAAGGTTCCACACCAAAGAAACTGTGGAAAACCATCATTAAAGGATGGCCTGCTTTGCCTTGATTCAGTGATGTCCACAAACACGAGACAGAGTAAAGACAGGAAGTTCATCATACCAGAATCTTTATGACCTGATATTCTTCAACGGTTTCATCACTCACACGGGTATAGATCTGACAAGAAGATTTATAAGAGAGACAGCGACTATTGACCGGGTAAGAACAATAACATTGAAGTTGTTTTCAAGATCTGTGAGGCATATCAAGAGCTAATGCCAAGTCAAAACAAAGAACCACGCATTCCACATGAAGCTCCTATTGATCCTTGGTCCAAAATCACATCCAACTCCTTTCATGTCCATGGCACTGACTTCATTGTCATTGTTGATTACCATGTAGCTCATTATTTGAAAATTGTGCAATACCTCAAGCACAACTGTCAGACACAGTTCTATTTTCAGTTCATTTTGTATGCCTAGAGGGATCATTACAGATAGCGATCCATAATTTATTGGTAAACCATTTTAGGATATGTGTGAGAAGTGGAACATTATTCACACTACTTCTTCACATTACCCTATATCTAACAATCTAGCTGAATGAATAATTCACTTAATGAAATCCCTAATTCTCAAATGTAGACAGATGAAGCAAGATCTACACATTGTAATGTTACATCTGACAGCGACACCTTCAAGTGCAACTATTCCATCACCAGCAGAGTTCATGTTTGGCAGACCAGTGCATACTAATTTATCTACTCCTACCCATTTTACACTCTCAGAAACTAGCAAGCAACTTTTAAAACTACAAAAGAAGATGGCTAATGTGCACGATAAAAATGCAGGTACAGAATTGCCAAGTTTAAAGTTTGGATAAAAAGTTTGCATATAAGTTCCCACTGAAGGTATGTGGCAACCAGCTGAAATGACAAGGATTTGTTCAGATCCATGGAATTATGGAGTCATTACACACAAAGGTGCAATGGTAAGGCATAACTGAGGACAAACCAGATCCATTCCATCTCCTCAACCACTGATCAGTCCTATTGCATCAAGAACAAGATCCCAAATGCAAACAGGAACAAAAATGTCAACCTCACAGACCACTGTGAACAATTAAAGAAAGCTCCAGAAAAGGTTATCATTACAAAATCTGGTTGTACCAGCAGATTACCTCTACACTTTAGAGACTGATAGATTTACCAGTCCTACATACTTATGTACTGGTTGCTAAACATGAACATGTATTGTAAATACTTATACTTATTTGGAAGGAGTTGAGGCGGGGGTCGGGGGGGGGGGGTACCTTTAAAAAGAAAGGGTGATGTTGTAAATGTTTTTAATAGATAGCAGCATGCCATCACTAGAAAGGAAATGTGTCATGTGATCCAGTCTCAATTTCACTTTGGCCTGTGAGCTTTCTACTATTGTAAACCTATTCTCATTGACTAGGCTAAATAAATCCATGTTTACCCACTCCCTTATGAATGGTTGGTGTTATATCATTATAAAAATATGACAGAATGGTGTTTCAGAAAAAGAGAATTTTTAAAAAGTTTTTATTTATCCGTGTCACAAGTAGGCTTACATTAACACTGCAGTGAAGTTACTGTGAAGAAAATCATACTGGAAACATCATCACTTGATACAGCCTGTAGAAACTAGCCATGAATCCTGTCACTTGCACTAACCGTCTTTGATAGGTTAACTCAGGAGTATTACAGATAGCCTGAATGAGTAGCTGACATAGGGCAATTCGCAACCAACAAGAAAGCTAGAACATGAGATATCAGAGGTATAGAATGATGTGCTAGAAATGAGCCTTAGAATCAAACATTGTTGCCGGAATTTTACCGGCACGCCTGACCCGGAGGCTCGCAGAACGGCATTCTCTGTTAGCGTCGAGCAGGATTTTACGAGCCTTGGGCTGGCGAGGCGGTAAAATTCCGACATGGCTGTTGAATGTTTACACAATCACCTCAGGGGCCCTACCTTGAGAGGACAAATGCGTGTAAAATATCTGAATCAAACAAAGGCATTGCAAAGGCTCAGATCAAATGCAAACATTTGGACACCTGGAGTGGATGTACCAACATGGAAATATAATCGAGAACAAGGGGTAGGAGCTTCCAGTAACTTTCAAATATATTCCAAAGCATACTCCTGGATTCAATGAAGCATTAAATTCATAGATTAAATATATTGGTAACTAGGAACTTGTAGGAGTGTCCGAATCTGCTGTTGTAATGTGTTATCAGCCTAATCTCCGAGGTCATGTTGTTCCTTCTCTACTTCATCCTACAGCAAATAAATTCCATAATGATAAATGGTCTCCCATGGGGACAATAATTTTGCAGTTTTTCTTTCTTTTTACATGAATTCCCTTATCAAGAAATAACCAAATGAAGCCGAGAACCTCCAAAATAAAAAGGAAAATTATTGCTCTCTGAATAACAGCTCAATAAAACACAGCGCAACACCTTTAAAATCTCAGCATTAGTCTCCCTTGGCTGCCATTCTAAGTTGCTTCTGTTTCATAATGATATAAGTTATATTGGCAGAACCCAGTTAGATTGGCAGATAGAATTTAGCACCTGGGCGTCCTTGTACATGAATCACAAAAAGTCAGCATGTAGGTACAGCGAGTAATTAGAAATGCAAACGGACTCCTGGCCTTAATTCCAAGGGGAATGGAATAGGGAAGTCATACTACAACAGTGTTGGTCACTTAAGGAGGGACATGTTTGCAGAGGAAACAGGGTATAAAAGGTTCACTAGGCTGATTTCTGGGATGAGGAATTTGTCTTATGAGGAAAGGTTGAGCAGGTTGGGCTCTTTAAAATTAAAATAATGACAGGTTATCATATTGAAACCTATAAGATCCTAAGGGCTTGACAGGGTAGATGCTGAAGGGATGTTTCTCCTCATGGGGGAATCTAGAACTAGGAGGCACGGTTTCAAAATAAGGGGTCTTCTGTTTTCAATAGGAGGTGAGGAATTTCTTCTTGTTAGTGTGCAGCCTTCTCTTTCCCGGTGAGAAGTGGAGGCTGTGTCACTGAATATATTCAAGACTGAGTGCGACAGAATTTTGATTGATAAGGGAGCCAATGTTATGGAGTCAGGCATGACAGTGGAGTTATGGCCACAATCTCTTACGAAATGGCAGAGCAGGTTCGAGGGGCCGAATGGCCTACTCCTGTTCCTACTTCTTATGTTTTTATGCTTTTTTTCTGTAACCCTCTGAGGTCTTTGCATTCTTCCAATTCTGGCCTCTTACATATCCCTGATCTTCATTGCGCTCTGCCACTGTCAGAGTGCTCATTATATATATAAATAGTTGCATGATTGTTTTAAAGCCTTATGATTTGATGGTTACATCATTGGAATTTTTCACAGGCTGCTGTTTAGTTTCAGCTTCTGTTCTGTTCAGAGAACACCTCTTTCAATAAACCTGTTGCTGTTATATGGAATCTACGAGCGCAAACCATGTCTTTTCTTTTTGTTTAACCCCTAACATTGTTAGGACCTTACAATGCCCTTAACTGCCTCAGTCCTAAGTTTTAGAATTCCCTCCCTGAACGCCTTTACATCTCTCCTGTCTTTCCTTTTTTAAGTCATTCCTCAAAAATCTACCTCTTTGACCAAGCTTTTACTTAGCTGTCTTAATATCTCTTTATGTGGTCCAGTGTCGAATTGTGTTTAATAATAATCTGATGAAGCGTCATGGGGCATTTTACAATATTAAAGGTGTCTGGTTGAGGTAGTACAAAATAAGCAGAGCTATAAAGAGCTTGCATATGAATTAGATGACTCAACAGACTGGCACATTGTCTTTTCAGCTTTGGAAAATTGGCTTCAATCTGTTGACCCGAGAAACCATAGAGTCTTAAATCCATTCCATATTACCCAGCAAAGAAATCCCTCCCTTTTCTGAATTGCCACAATTCATCCTCCAACAAAACCTATCTATACGCCGTTAAGACAGTTAGTGGTCACAATATTCAGATATTAAACCTGTGACTAGGGCTGTGAACATAAAGGCCCAGGTTTTGTGGTCAGTGATGAAGTAATCCTGCTCACTGCTGACATCAGGAGAAGTAGTAACCTCTGGCATGAATTTCACCTTCCCTGATGGTAATCTCATCCTGACATCAACAACGAGGAATCATTGATATAAAGGCAAAATTCTGCAGATGCTGGAATCTGAAACAAAAGCAGAAAATGCTGGAAAATCTCAGCAGGTCTGACAGCGTCTGTGGAGAGAGAATAGAGCCAATGTTCTGAGTCCGGATGACTCTTCATCAGAGCTGAACCATTGACATCAGGTATCAGTGACATCATCAAGCAGATCAAGCAGGCAATCACACTGAATAAGTTTTCATAGATACCAACCCAGGAAAACAAAGCACGGATTATTCTTCACTTTTTAATCAGTTTACTGAACGACAAATAAAGACCGGGACATACATATTCGACACTGAAGTATTATAAACAAGCTTTAGGAAAATATTTTTCTGTTATTTTAAAAATTCAGGTTTCCATTATCCTCATGGAGAAATATGACATTCCGCAAATACAGGGCGGGATTTTCCGGCCGTTCCTATCAGCAGGATCGTTTGGTCCCGCTAGCAGCGAGCCCCTGCCATGGGTTCCCCAGCAACCGGAGGGTGCGGACAGTGGGAAACCCCATGTTCCGACAATCATATTCAAGACTTGTGTTCCAGAATTAACCGTGCCTATAGCCAACCTGATCCAGTACAGCTACAACACTGGCAACTATCCAACAATGTGGAAAATTGTTCCGTTATATCCTGTCCACAAAAAAGCAGGGCAAATCTAATCCGACTAGCAATATTTAAAAGATAGTCAGACAGCTCCTCATTCACAGTGCCAAGAGTTTGGACCTACATTTGGCTGCTAGGAAACACCAAGCACTGGCCATTGGGTTCAGCAATGTCTCGCAGGCCACGCTGCTGCAAGGCATGGAGCCCTGGAGGAACAGTCTTTTCTCCAAGAGATGGAAGGAGGTGGCCAGAGTGGCCAATGGCACTTCCATTCAGAGCAGGACCACCCTGCAGTGCAGTAAAAGAATGAATGATGTAATTCATGCCACCAGATTAGGTGAACCTTCTAGTCTACATCGTCATCTCATTGGATGGGAACTGGGACATTGGCCTCAATGGCAAGGCCACAATGCATAAATGTGCTCCATAAGGTATGGGGTGGGAGGGTGGCTACCTCATGCCTCATGGTCCACGTGGTGTGCTGGTAGGGAGGTGACTGCGGGTTGCTGACCCAGCCACAGGGAAGGAATAAATCTTGGGGATGGGACAGGGAGGGGCTTGGCATAAAGGGCAGCAGTGGACATTGCTCTTGCTGCCATGCCTCGGCCATCCTTGTCCTTCCAGGTGCTAGGGTTTCTGGGTCTGGAAGGTGCTGCTGAAACCACCTGGGGCTAGCAGCAGTGTCTCCTTTATAATGTACACACAACTGTCAATGGGTTTGTGGTGGAGGTTGGTAGCAAGTGAACGGTACATGCATCAAAAGTACTCACAAATCATCTTCCATCCTCAGGCTGGCGAAGACAATGCACAATAGGCGTGAGAGAAAAAGAAGGTGGGAGGGGACATGCCCAATGCCTGCCCCCTCACGCAGTGTAAAGAGCTGAGCTGATGGGATGTGGTGTCAGCGGGGTCAGCCTCCGCAAGCATCCTTTCAGGAAGCTTAACCTCTGCACGTGGAAAGTTGAAAGTGAGACTCTGTGCAATGTGAGAGGCAGCCCATGCACTTACTCATTCTTTGCTCTTTCCATTGCTGGTGCCAGAAGTAAGCGGGTGCGGCCAGATTCTGAGCTCCGCCTCAGCACCAGCTCAGCGAGGACTGAGGGCAATGATGGTGGCAACGCCTTCTCACCTAGACAGCCGTGACAGTGTTCACCTTCACCCTCCACCACTCCAGAGACACTCATATCGGCGGGTCAAGGATCTAGTTTAGGCTCAAACCCACAGGTTGACCTCTGCTGCCAATGGTGAGGAAGCACCTAGATGTAGTGATAGTGTAAGGAAAGTTAATAGATCTGCGCTCACTCAGGTAACACAAGTGTACAAGCATTGCTTATAGTTGTTGTACAGTTGTATGTTAAATTGCACTTTACAGAGTGCTGGGTTTCTATTGCCTCTGTTCATGTTAACGCTGTATGCCTGCCCCATGCCCCCCTTTTAAAGGGGCCTGCCCAGACTGGGTCTATGTCCCCCTGAATCATGCCTGTGCATGGTGGCATTGATCTTTCCAGGGCTCTTGTGACCCATGTGTGAAAAACCCCACATGCATGCCTTTCCCTTGCCCTCCACTGCCGAGTCTATAGAAACACCTTTTCCTTGCTCGGGCAGCACATTAGTGTTCCCCTTGAATTATCCACTTGGCCGCAGAGGTAGAGGCAACCTGCTCACTACAATGCCCTCTTGTCTCCGATGACCTTAGTGACTGTCCTCTGAGACCCGGAGGACCCCAGCTTTCTTTAGGTCTCTTGCGCTGAGGCAGATGCACCCACAGCAGTCCCAGAGTCAGGAGCTTATAGGGTCACAGATGGGACTCAGAATGCCTGGGCACCGTTGGAGGTTCCTAGGCAGCAGCCCCAAGAGTATTTGCTTAATGAACCTCCTCCTGCAAAATACTGCAGATGCTAGAAATCTGACAGAAATTGCTGGAATAACTCAGTAGGTTTGGTAACATCCGTGGAGAGAGAAACAGAGTTAAGCCCATATGACTTTTCTTCAGAAGTGAAGAGAGGTAGAAATGTAGTTGATCTCATACTTCTGAAGAGAGGGAAGTAGAGTAGGTGGAGCAAAATGGATGGTTAGGGATATCTGGGAGCTCAGGAGAGATTTGACAATGATGCCATGGGCACAATACAAAGGGAGAGTTAATGATATTGTTAAAGGCAAGTGCTAATAGCGGCATAAAGGCCAGATAGCAGAATGTGTTAATAGCAGAACAAGGGTCAGTGCTGTCTGAAGGCAAAACATAAGATCAAATTACAGATTGGACCTGTGTGGGGGTGTGAGGGGGGCTTTGGGGGTTGGGGAAAAATGAAAATGGAGGACAGAGTTCATGGTCTGAAGTTTTTGAACTCAATTTTAAATCCAGAAGGCTGTAAAAAGCCAAACTGCAATTATGAATTGCATTTATGTTATTATAATTATGAATCACCATTAGTACCTGGCAACAAGCGAAGAAGCATTAACATCGGAACAATGCTATGAGCTAAGCTCTCATCACTGTGAGGGAAATCACATTATCTTCTGTTGTGTAAACAGCAGGGGAGAAGATAAGGAATTGTCTCTAACCTTGCAGTCTTGCATAGCTCAGGAGAATGTAAGACCAAGATAAAGAGATATGAAAGACATGGTGACCGAGCAGGCTATTTACTGAACTATTATGTGAGGCCCCGGTGTGTGAGCTCACGACTGGCACACTGCAAAAAAAGATAGCATCAGCGCTTGGGGATTGCAGTCAGGTGAAGCAGGGTGGGAACCGGCCCTCTCCAGATCTAGGCCTACATCAACACCATTAATGAGTGGCCGCCACATGGCTGAGTGTAAGTTTCAGTCAAATCATACAGGGATTTTTACTGGCATTTTGCTGCTTTAATAAACTAACAAGTTTGAGGTTGAGCCAAACCTCTTTTTTGCATTTATTTTGTTCTTGTAATTTTGGGGTCCAGGAATCCCTGTTAGGGGTAAGGGATGGAAACCCCTTCCAGGGCATCCCTGCAGGAATTCCTCAGGGGAGTGCCCTAGGCCCAATCATTTTCAGCTGCTTCATCAATGATCTTCCTTCCATCATAATGTCAGCAGCATGGATGCTCCCTGAAGATTACCCAATGTTCAGTAGCATTCACAACTCCCCAAATATTGAGGTAGTCTGTGTTCATATGCAGCAAGATCAGGCTTGAGGCTGATATGTGGCAAGCAACATTCATGGGACACAAGTGCCAGGAAATGACTATCTCCAACAAAAGAGAGTTTCATCAATGTTCCCTGACACTCAATGACATTAGCATCAGTGAATCCCCGCACTATCAACATTTCGAAGGTTATCATTGACCAGAAACTGAACTGGACAAGACATTGTCTATGAGAACAAGTCAGAGGCTAGGAATCCTGTGACGAGTAACTCACCCCCTGCCTTTTTTGTTCTGGAACTTGGTCAGCTAGTCTGTTGTTGCTTTGATGACTATGTGGGTGTCACGGGTGACCCTTTGGACCTGAGGGAACCCATCAATGGGGGCAAACACCAACACCCTTTGTGTCTGCATTGGTCAATCTGAAAATGGAGGTGAACCCCATCCTCCAGAACACAATTTTCAATGTGTAACTGCGCCCGTGCTTGCCCCCATCAGGAACAGAAAATCCAGTATGATTTAAGGACACAGAGACACAGGGAAACAAAGACAAATGGGAGTTACAGAGACAGTAGGGAAAGGAAAGACTCAGGGATTGGAAGACAGGGTAGTCAAATGTTGCAGGCACAGACAAAGCGGTTGAAGAAACTAAACGGATTAGAGCCAATGATATTCAGAAATATAAAAGATTATATTAAGGGACAGAGTAAAAGGTGACTTGATCTCAATAAAGGAAGACTGATTAGAGATAGAGAGGGGTTTAGGAATCAGAAATTGAAAAGTGAAATATTTGGGAGCGGCGATTAAAATTGGGAGACAGAGGCAGAAAGGTAAGGATGGGCACAGGGATAGAGACACTCAAAGAGAAAGAAAAAAGAAATGGGGATTCATTGGACATCATAGAACAAGATTGCAGCAAAAGACAGAAATCAAATCCAGACTGGGGACGCATACAAACAACAAAGGAAAACATGGATGGAAAATTTAGGGAACACATAAACAAAAAGAGGAAATTGGGATCGAGATACATCAGGGGAGCAAGGACAGGGAAATCAGACAAAATAACACAGAAATAAAATACGAGCACTCAGACAAAGGTCCTTTGATAGCAGCTTCCAAAACCGTGACCCTATGCACAACATAGAAGGACAAGGGCACCAGATGCATGGGAACATCACCACCTGCAAATTCCTCTTCCAATCACAAACCACCCTGTTAAGGGTTTGCCCAGCAGCAGTAACAAGAATTTAATAGGCCTGAAAGATAGAAATCTGCCTTGTAACAGTAACAGCCAGTATTTTTAGTGGCAGGCAAAAAATGATCAGGACATTCCAAAGGCATGAGAGCACCAAAAGATGATCAGATGTGAATTCTCTAGTAGTAGAAACAGATTACTTAGATAACTACTGTAGAAATGTTAAGTTCTCTAAGTAGAAACAGCTGACCTAAATGATTGGGTGATTCAGGGCGAGAGAAACACTAAGCTCCACAAAAGGAAGTAATTTGAGATCTGTCGACAGCCGATTTTCAAGTCTGAAATAACAAAAGGGGTAACTATATAACTGTTACCCCCTCAGAAGCAGACAAGGCCAGTCAAACACCTCACAGCCAGGAGTAACTCATAGCTAGGAGGTGAGAACCCATTTCACAGCCAAGGAGTCATGTCACATCTTTTAATTCTCAGAAATGCGGTAGTGTTACATCTAAGTCTTAGGGGTGGAATTTTACCATTTTGAGTCTAAGTGCTGGATCTGAGCGTCAAATAAATCCGCGCCTGGAATCCTCTTTCCAACGCGCCCATACGCGTTTTGCCGGCTCCGGCCCGCTCCGCGCTGCGGCCGGGGCTTAGCGCTGGCGGACCAATTGGATGCGCAGTTCGAAAAAAATCTGACAGCGTGCCCGGGGGCGAAAAGAAGCAGAAAGCGGAGAGACCGGCTCTCTGACGTTCATCCTCTGGTCAGGGGGGGGCGGGGGGGGGGGGGGGGGGGAGGAGGTGGGGGTGTGAAGTCTCATCTTTTGGGGGGTGGGGGGTGGGAGGGGAGGGGGTGTAACGTATTATCCTCTGCGGGGGTGGGAGGAGAGGGGGTGTGACCGATCATCCTCTGGTCGGGGGGGAGGTTCCGCTGCCTGTCTGCGGCTGATCCCTCCTGGCACCATCACTGGTACACTACCAGCCACAGCCATCTCTCCCGCTCTCTCACACCTGCAGGGAAGAGTAATCTGTGGCTGGTAGTGTACCAGTGATGGTGCCAGGAGGGTTCGGCTGCAGACAGGCAGCGGAACCCCCCCCGACCAGAGGATGATACATCACACCCCGCCCCCCCCCACCCCGGGGATGATACGTCATACCCCCTCTACCCCCTGCCCCCCAAGGGGATGATCGGTCACACCCCCTCTCCTCCCACCCCCCCAGAGAATGAGACATCACACCCTCTCCCCTCCCATTCCCCCCCCAGGGGATGAGACGTCACACCCCGTCTCCTCCTCCCACCCCCCTCCCGCCCCGACCAGCGGAGGAGCTGGGTCTGAGAGCCGTTGCAGTCTCTGACCCCGCTCTTCGGAGGCTGCGGTGGTGACTTCGGACTTTTATTCTGCAGGTGGGTAACAGCGCGGACGCGGATAGGGCCAGAAGACGGTAAAGTGGGATTTGGCGGTAGAGTTGGGCGCGCGGTTCATTAAGTCGATTTAAATGCATGCAAATGCATTTAAATCGTCGGGCCGCCTGATTCGAGCGCGCACCAGACCCGTGCCCGAATCGGGTGTCGGTAAAGCCGCGATCTGCTCGGAATCGGGTGCAGATTGCGGTATAGGCCCGACGCCCAACTTTACCGCGATTTCGCACCCATTTTAAAATCAGGCCCTTTGAGTCCAGATATTGCAAGAAACCTTCAGAAAGATAGTTTAAATATCTTTGCTGGACAAAGAAAGACATTACCCAGACTTGATCATCAGCCCTGTATTGTGTGGTAACTATAAGCTGGACTTGACATAGATTTATTTAATTTGGATGTTGTTTGGGAATGGGAAGTCTCAGTAAATTCAGGGATCGTAGATATATTTTGGAACAAGGGGCAATTTCTATTTAAACTCACATACTTAAGTGTCTTAAAGTATTGTAGTCCTTTTCGTGTGTACTTTCTTTCAAGTTAATAAATATTCTTTAATAATTGTCATACAATAACTGGACTGTTTCCTCACTGGAGTTTTATGTGACTCTTCAGAATATTAACAAAAATATACACCACCATGAACTGGTGTTTCAAGTTGGGACACCCTCACAGGTAACATCAGCATGGTTCGTGACAAACCTGACTTGGAAAAATATTGCAAACCTTTGCTGTCACTGTGTTAAAATCCTGAAACTCTCTCCCTAATAACACTGTGGGTGTACCTACAACAGATAGACTGGAGCCGTTTAAGAAGACAGTTCACCACCACCTTCCCAAGAGCAATTGGGATGGGCAATAAATGCTGGCCTTGCCTATGGTGCCCAAGTTCCAAGAATAAATGAAACAAAATCAGAACGCAGGCAGAAATAGTAATGGAGTGACAATGAGTGGAAGAAAAGGTTCAGGGCATATTCATACCGCAAAGAAAGCAAAGACATCACAAATAAAACCACAACTTCAAATATGGAGAAATAAAGGTCACAATGACAAACCAGAACACCAATCAGTGGAGGACTGAAAGTCATAGCAGATCTCCTATCTTATTTACATCAAATTGCTTTTTGCCTTCTAACCCTACATCACCTGAACCTGGTGACACTTCAATCAATTTGCCTCTGCAACGCCATAGGCAGACTGACTCGTACCTTTTAAATTGATAAAAATGCTGGACCAGGCTTAGCAACGTGATTTATTTGCATCACTTTATGTCAACAATTATTAAATGATTAATATTTATAAATGATTAATGTTTAAGTTATGACTTTGAAACATCTCTCTCAGCAGCAAAAACAAAAAATGCTGGAAAATCTCAGCAGGTCTGACGGCATCTGTGGGGAGAGAATAGAGCCAACGTTTTGAGTCTAGATGACCCTTCGTCAGAGCTCCCGACAGTTGCTGTCAGACCTGCTGAGATTTTCCAGCATTTTCTGTTTTTATTTCAGATTCCAGCATCCGCGGTATTTTGTTTTTATCTCCCTCAGCAGGTTTTTTTTCCGAATAGTCCAATCTATGAACAATTGTACAGGAAAAAAACATTTAGACCTATAACACTGAGCAATGGGGGGAATTTCCTGACCATGCCACATGCCTGGTGCAAAATGCACTGATCCTGCAAAACAGACCGTGGACTTAAAATATTGGTTCTGTGCCTGGCACTAAAAGGTTTGCAACTGTCCTGGCCCCTTTCTACTGGCACAAACCAGATCATGCCGGCGGATTTGCATGAGATTGACTGGATTTCAATCTCAATGGTGAGTTTGGCATGCAATCATCCACCCTCCCAGAATATTCCCACCTCTCTGGCAGGAGGTCACACTGGTGCGAATTAGTATTGGTCTCTGCTAGTGGAGACCAGGAGTGATGGGTACGCAGGGAGGGATCAGAAGCCATTGAAGCTGGTGGTCGGGGCATTGACCCAGGGACCCAGGTTCAATTCCGGCTTTGGGTGACTGTGTGGAGTTTGCCTGCATGAGTTTCCTCCGGGTGCTCCGGTTTCCTCCTACAGTCCAAAAATGTGCAGGTTAAGTTGATTGGCCATGCTCAATTGCCCCTTAGTGTCTCAAGATGTGTATGGGCCCTGACAACATCATTGATGATTTGTGCTCCAGAATTAGCTGCACCCCTAGCCAATTCGTTCCAATACAGCTACAACACTAGCATCCATCCAACAATGTGGAAAATTCCTCTGGTATGTTCCGTCCACAAAAGGCAGGACAAATCCAACCCTGCAACTTGCTAACTCATCAGTCTACTCTCGATCATTGTGGAGTGCGTTGCTGACAATAATATTCCAGATTTACCTTATCAATACCATTTGCTTTATTGTGCAAAATCACCTCTTAGATGCCTAATTTCCAGAGAAGAACTCTTAACTCCCATTTTCCATATCATTTTGACCTCTTATATTAATCTCTGAACATGAAGATCTTCTTTGTGATTTTGGGTACTTGTTGCTTCTGGTTGTAAACTTTGACTTCTTTTGCACTGAAATGAGCGACATGGTGGCACAGTGGATGGCACTGCTGCCTCACAGTGCCAGGGACCTGTGTTCAATTCCCAGCTTGGGTCACTGGCTGTGTGGAGTTTGCACATTCTCCCCGTGCCTGTGTGGGTTTCCTCCGGGTGCTCCGGTTTCCTCCCACAGTCCAAAGATGTGCGGGTTAGGTGGATTGGCCATGCTAAATTGCCCCTCAGTGTCAGGGGGATTAGCTAAGGTAAATGCATGGGGTTGTGGGGTAGGGCCTGGATGGGATTGTGGTCGGTGCAGACTCTATGGGCCGAATGGCCTCCTTCTGCACTGTAGGATTCTAATCTAACACAGCTAAGATAGAAGCTTGGACAGCAAATTCACCTTGTGAAAAATGTTTTTCATAAAATAAGAAATGTTCTTATTTTCCCTATTTAATCTCTGAATCTTTGTCAGTCTGGAGTTAATTATGAATGGACAGCAGAAATTATGGTGCACTCTATTCCTTAAACAAATCATCCTCGACAAGGTACGACCCTTTAAAAACATTGGGTGGGATTTTCTGGCCTCCCTGGCCCCAAAACCAGAAAATCCCACCCGAGGTCAACGCACCATTCCATGGTCTGCCCCTCACCCGCTCCGATTTTGTATCAGGTGGTAAAATTCACCCCACTGAGTGGGAGTAAATCCCAGCTGCTACTAATAATAGACCCATCACCATCAAAATATACAGACACAACATACACAATACCAACAGTTAACCGGAGCCAAAAGGTTTGCTGAAATCAAAGTGAACATTTTTCAGTAAAGTATAAGAAATAGGACATGTTGCAAATTGAAATGAGATAAATAATTTTGTACAATTTATATTTCCAGAACATTTTCTCTCTGTCCAAGCTACCAGATCCAGCACATTCGGTCATACATGATTGTTACGGGGGTGCGGAGGGTGGTCAGGGCATAGAGGGAGACCGCCTGGCCCCCTTTGGCTCCATCCTATGAGGGTACTATTGACATCAACGATCTGTAATGGCAGTCTCGGGCTTCAGGCCCCTCTGCAATGTTTCAAATTAGTTTGCTGCTATAAAGATGTTACAGCAAAGTTTTAAAAGTGATGGGTGTTGTCCAAATAAACATAAAAGTTGATTATAGCAGGGAGTTACATAACCTAAGAAGAACCAGATATTGGCATGTTTTAGTAGACCTCTCGGGATGGATGTTCGTACATGGAAAATGGACACCTAATAGCCCTTTTTATAATAAAAGAAATTCCAAATGCACAATTATTTTTCCAAAAACTTTTGGGAAATGCTCTACAAAGTAGAAAAGTAGTCCGTCTGTGTCTTCTAAAAATTGTGCTTGTAAAATGTAGTTATTGCTTGTGATTGCAACTTTTGACAACTCAGAACTATTTCAATAGACATTGATTTTGGGGTGGCACGGTGGCACAATGGTTAGCTCTGCTGCCTCACAGCGCCAGGGACCCAGGTTTGATTCCCGGCTTGGGTCACTGTCTGTGCGAGTTTGCACGTTCTCCCTGTGTCTGCGTGGGTTTCCTCCGGGTGCTCCAGTTTCCTCCCACAGACTGAAAGATGTGCTGGTTTCATCCCAACTGCCATGCTAAATTCTCCCTCAGTGTACCCGAACAGGCACCGGAGTGTGGCGACTAAGGGATTTTCCCAGTAACTTCATTGCAGGGTTAATGTCAGCTTACTTGTGACACTGATAAATAAACAAAACTAATAAACTCATTGATATTTGCCTAATATATGGCTGACTTTTAAATATTTATTTTAAAAAATGAATTTCGAATGGGGGATCTCCAACTCAAATTTGCTGTAACTTCAGAAAACCGCATTAACCCTGGAAGCCACTCACTTTGTGCGTTCCTGCAGCATTTCCACCAAAGCGATAGCAGAGAGGTAAGAAAATCACTACAGAAACTCATCCCCAAATAATCAATGGTAAATATTATTAAAGCAGCAATTATTATTTAGTAAATTACCACAGAATGAGCATTGACAAACTAAGTCACAGCCACTGAGACAGAAACACTTGACAATTTTTACACTAAGATAAAAGCACAATACTGCAGGTGTTGGACCATTCAGACACTCTTCGCACCTTCTCAGCCTTCCATACATTTATGTTCCCTTTGTCCAATTCCACCCCCCTATCCCAAACCCCAACCCCGATAGTATAAATCTCTGCTGGTTCTCTTTGCTCTTAGCTCCGACGAAGAGTCATCCAGACTCAAAACGTTGGCTCTATTCTCTCCCCACAGATGCTGTCAGACCTGCTGAGATTTTCCAGCATTTTCTGTTTTTGTTGTGTTGACGATTCTTATGTGCCTAATGGTGAAACTTTGAGGTGAAGAAATGTCAGAGATGGACACTGAAATTTTTATCTGCATACAGCATTTGGGCTTACAATTACATTACATGATACAAATATAGAAATAGTTAACTAATTTGTTTAAAATGTCATTCTCTGATGTGAGTGGAGGTGTCAAGCCATTTATGTGAATTGGGTGAACACCTCTGACTGGCAATCTCAGAAAGGGGCTTTTACCTCTTTCGAAGTGTTTCATCCCAACTGCCTGGTTGCTGCCTCAAACCCAGGTCTTAGAGATGAAAATACAGTGTCAAAATTAATTCTGCCACTTGTCAGAATTCTTCTGATTTGATTTGATTTATTATTGTCACATGTATTAGTATACAGTGAAAAGTATTGTTTCTTGCACGCTATACAGACAAAACATACCGTTCATAGAGAAGGAAACGAGAGAGTGCAGAATGTAGTGTTACAGTCATAGCTAGGGTGTAGAGAAAGATCAACTTAATGCAAGGTAAGTCCATTCAAAAGTCTGACAGCAGCAGGGAAGAAGCTGTTCTTGAGTCGGTTGGTACATGACCTCAGACTTTTGTATCTTTTTCCCGAAGGAAGAAGGTGGAAGAGAGAATGTCCGGGGTGCTTGGTGTCCTTAATTATGCTGGCTGCTTTGCCGAGGCAGCGAGAAGTGTAGACAGAGTCAATGGATGGAAGGCTGGTTTGCATGATGGATTGGGCTACATTCACGACCTTTTGTAGTTTCTTGTGGTCTGGGGCAGAGCAGAAGCCATACCAAGCAGAAGCCATACCAAGCAGTGATACAACCAGAAAGAATGCTTTCTATGGTGCATCTGTAAATGTTGCTGAGAGTCATAGCTGACATGCCAAATTTCCTTCGTCTTCTGAGAAAGTAGAGGCGTTGGTGGGCTTTCTTAACTATAGTGTCGGCATGGGGTCTGCAATAATATACTGTACATAAACGTGTACAGAAGACATTAAAACTGACCAACCAATAACCTTTCCCCCAACACAATGTTTTTGTGTTGTAGGCCGACATTTAAAAAAAAACGTTTATTTATTAGTCATAAGTAGGCTTACTGACTGCAATGAAGTTACTGTGAAAATCCCCTAGTCACCACACTCTGGCGCCTATTCGGATATGCTGAGGGGGAATTTAGCATTCTCTAACATCTAACATTGACCTGCACATCTTTGCACTGTGGGAGGAAACTGAGCACCTGGAGGAAACCCATGCAGACACAGGGAGAATGTGCAAACTCCACACAGACAGTGACACAAACCGGGAATTGAACCCGGGTCCCTGGCGCTGTGAGGAGCAGTGCTAACCACTGTGCCACCGTGCTGCCCATGTTATGCGACACATGCTGACAATTGAATTATTTACAATTTCAAAAAAGGGCAGGGTTTTCCAGCTGCACTCGGCCCCAAACAGGAAAATCTCGCCCGAGGTCAACGGACCTCTGCATGGTCACCCCCCCACCCCCCCCACTACCCCCCCTACCTCCCACCGACCCCCCCCACCCACCCCCCACCCCCACCTGCTACGATTCCTGTGGTGGGCGGGACGGGAAAATCCCCCCCCCTAATTTTAACATTATTGTACAGCAACATACACTGAACAGTAACAATTAGATAATCTGGGAGGAAAATGTAGGTTTTTCTTTTCCCAATTCGTGTGATGATGTAATGTTGAATTGTTGATATCAGGGAGGGTGGTATTCAAAATAACTTGCACTCTGAAGGTGGTTAGATGTTAAAACTATAAAAAGGATGTGCAAGTTATGCATCAGTCAAACTTAATTTTAAAAATATATTTTTTGCGCATTTTGTGCTAATTTATTCATGCTGAGGAAGAAGATATTTAATTTTCAGGCACCACCCACTTCCAGATCATTTTTCTCCTGGTTATATACAGAATGCAGCTTCTTCTCCCCTGCCCCAAACATACATCTCTCAGCTTCATCCTCAGCATGGAGAATTTGTCCCATTTTTCACAGGTATCCTGTGGACTTTATGAGGTGCAATTGCCAATTTTGTGTCAATTAGTGCTGAATTAGTGGCTGCTTTGTCTGTTGGTTGATATTTATTGGATTGAGATATTTCAAATTGACTGAAAACTTTAACCCCCATCTATTTTGGCTTGGTTTGCAGCATCTTAAATCTGTCTTATGCTGTAGTGATGATGTGATGTATCGTATGATTGTAACTGTCGGCGGAAAACAGCTGAGATAGTTTGCAGACTTTTTGGAGTAATCGTAATATAATGATTTAGTAATGATAAATATGATTTAATCATAAAATACCTAATGTTACAAAATTAGTTATATGGTTGTAATATAATCTATTGCTGACCCTATTTATAACCTGCTAAATTTGTGACATCATCATCTGCTCAATTAATATTATTATCTCAATTTAATCATCCACTGCTTTGTATATTTTCTTTTATTTTATTATTGATGATAACAATAAAAACCTGCATATTTATTCCATGAGCCATAATCCTGTCAAAAGTTTTATAGCACATAAAATGGAGAACTATAAGTAGACATTAAATTTCAAACTGCACTCAAGGCTATTTAATTGATATCATCTTTCATGGTTGATTAGTGCTTAATGTGCATGACAAGCACCCTTTGCTGAGCATTGGCTTTCAGGACACTGTACAGCTCAGTGGTATTTAGTATTTTCTTTTAATTAGGGACCCATTCGGCACTTGTTCCATAAACTAGGTATGTATGATTCCCCACTGCAGAGCTCTCTGTCAAATTATGCTTCCTTTAATTTAATACCACCCAGAACAAGCTCTTTTAATCAGTTTTGCACTGGAATGTAAACCGAAGATTCAAATCATGCGACTTCAGAAGACACAACCGTCAACACTTTCTTCTCTAATGCTTATGATTCATTGCGGCTCTGTTGAGACAACAGATGGCTCATTTGTCTGTATAATTAAAACACACTGACATGTGTTTTTAGTGTAAATGTAGCCTCGTGCTGGTGCTTCTCTGCAGTTGTGAAACTACCGCCATCAGTGCTGTGTGCACGGTGCTACATAAACCTGTATACTCTATACTGGGTTGCAGTTTAAAACCCACACACTGTACCAGTTCAAATCTAGTTCTAGAACATTTCCCTAACTTGGGGGAAAAGAAACTCCAGCAGAATGCAAACTACCCTCAGGAATTCAATTTGTGTTGAGATATCTGGCTCTGTAGCAGATGTTGCTATTGAAACAGAATCAGGTTGTAGCTATAATGTTACACTTATAATAATTCACCAGAAAGTGAAGCGTACCAGAGCTGGAAATTATTGTCTCACTCAGTTGGCATAGAATCCCTACAGTGCAGAAGGAGGCCATTCAGTTCATCAATCCCACCCACACCCTATCTTTGTAACCCCACGTAATCCCCACTGACACTAAGGGGCAATTCCACCCAGACCTGTTCCCCGTAACCCCAAGTATTTACCCCAGTAATCCCCCTAACCTACACATTTTGGGACACTAAGGGGCAATTCAGCGTGGCCAATCCACCTAACCTGCACAACTTTGGAGTGTGGGAGGAAACCGGAGCATGCGGTGGAAACCCACACAGATACAAACAAAGATCAAAGAACAAAGAACAAAGAACAATACAGCACAGGAACAGGCCCTTCGGCCCTCCAAGCCTGCACTGCTCCCTGGTCCAAACTAGACCATTCTTTTGTATCCCTCCATTCCCACTCCGTTCATATGGCTGTCTAGATAAGTCTTAAACGTTCCCAGTGTGTCCGCCTCCACCACCTTGCCTGGCAGCGCATTCCAGGCCCCCACCACCCTCTGTGTAAAATATGTCCTTCTGATATCTGTGTTAAACCTCCCCCCCTTCACCTTGAACCTATGACCCCTCGTGAACGTCACCACCGACCTGGGGAAAAGCTTCCCACCATTCACCCTATCTATGCCTTTCATAATTTTATACACCTCTATTAAGTCTCCCCTCATCCTCCGTCTTTCCAGGGAGAACAACCCCAGTTTACCCAATCTCTCCTCATAACTAAGCCCCTCCATACCAGGTAACATCCTGGTAAACCTCCTCTGTACTCTCTCCAAAGCCTCCACGTCCTTCTGGTAGTGTGGCGACCAGAAATGGACGCAGTATTCCAGATGCGGCCGAACCAACATTCTATACATCTGCAACATCAGACCCCAACTTTTATACTCTATGTCCCGTCCTATAAAGGCAAGCATGCCATATGCCTTCTTCACCACCTTCTCCACCTGTGACGTCACTTTCAAGGATCTGTGGACTTGCACACCCAGGTCCCTCTGCGTATCTACACCCTTTATGGTTCTGCCATTTATCATATAGCTCCTCCCTACATTATTTCTACCAAAATGCATCAAAATGCATACGGGGAGAATGTGCAAACTCCACACAGACAGTCACCCAAGCTGGGAATCAAACCCAGATCCCTGGCACTGTGAGGCAGCAGTGCTTATCACTGTGCCACCATACTACCCCGAAACATGGCCAGAAAAAGGAGGCAGCCTTCTGGTGGCAGACTGAAAAGCCAGTTTTCTGGGCAGCACAGTGGCACAGTGGTTAGCACTGCTGCTGCACAGCATCAGAGACCAGGGTTCGATTCCTGGTTCAGGTCACTGTCTCTGTGGCGTTTGCAGCTTCTCCCCATGTCTGCGTGGGTTTCCTCTGGGTGATCCAGTTTCCTCCCACAGTCTGAAAGACGTGCTGATTAGGTTTATCGGCCATGCTAAATTCTCCCTCAGTGTACCCGAACAGGTGCCGGAGTGTGGCAACTCGGGGATTTTCACAGTAACTTCATTGCAGTGTTAATATAAGCCTACTTGTGACACTAATAAATAAACTTTAATAACTGTTTCCTTATTTAAGCAAACAAAACCTCAACCCATGCAGCTGACGTACAAATGGCCACAGGTCACCCTGTGGAGGCGTCCCCTCCACACAGACAGTCAGGCAGCTGTGGCCATTCTTTTTTCTCAAAGATCCTAAACGTGCTGAGAGGGGGGGCCACATCTTCAGGTATTTTCTACATTGACAGGCTGCAGCTTTCTCTCTGCCGGAAGGCCTCCTGCGGGTTTTCCAGCATCAGGAACCAACCTGTCAACCATAATAGGACAGTGCGCACAGCTTGTGTCTATTAATTAGCCAATCCAGTAAAATCACCTTGAGTATGCCCCGCCCATGACATGCGGGGTTGGTAACAGGAAATGATTCTGACTTTGGAGACACTATCCTGAAACAAAACTCTGTCCCTAGTGTCAAAATCAAAGGCCCCGATCTTTGTGGGGAGGTGGGATGGCTTATCAGGACTGAGAAAATGGCCGGGGACCGTGTAGGGGCTAGGATGCAGAGGTCCTGTCACATTTAACGGCAGGAACTTGGGATAATTATTTTCTTCTGTTTCCCAGCTGGATAAGCTGGTTGGGAGTGGGAACCAGCAGCAGGAACATACAGTTGGTAACTCATTGAGGTGGTCCTCGGGAAGGTGAGGAAAGTGCAGATAGGATTGGGGCGCTGCGGAGGAGGGGATTGAGGCCTTTACAGGTGACTGATGCTTCAAGCGGAATGGAAGTGGCCATTAATACTTGGCATGAGATAGGAAGGTCTGCAATCCCACCAGGGTTCAGATCACATTCAGTAGGCAAAAGGCTGAAGGTTTCCTTGAAGGTGCATTCCTTCCTCTCCTCCCACTTGTTTCATACATTCTTAAGCCCACAGCTCCTGCTTTACTCCAGGATTCAATGAAGTGTTCCGCCTATCCACAAGGATATGAAATTCATTGCAAAATCTGCAAGGCCCACCAATTTAGGCTTCCCTCATTTTCTTTCATTCTTAACCTCCAAATATCTCCCAGCAATGCTTGGGGTTTAATATCGAGTCTAAATGATCCTCTGTCAGATATAAAGTCAATATACAACATGTATCAACCTCAGCCTCAGGTGAATGCTGTACACTGCCTCTGTAATATTTCCATTTCTAAATCAACCACCTTGTAATATCTCTCAGTGCAATGGCCAATTGAGTGCCAATTTGCACTGAATAGATAATTTGTGCTGTGAGCCTGTTCCATTCAGGACTAAACATAGATCTGGGCAAGATCACTTCATTTAGAAGTCTTTTGAATACAGGTCCCAGAGATGAATGGGCAGTATTCAAACACGCTGTGTTACCAGCTATATTTGACAGTTCAATTATGGCACAAGTTCAATTAAACTATTTAAATCCTGGAGTACAGAAAGATGCAAGAGAGAGAGAAGACACAGTCATTAACTATTAGTTTCTCAGTTCTAGTATTGGACTCCTTGGGATAGATTTTTGATCTACCACCCAGGCGTTAACACTGGCATCATGGATCGGCTGTCCATTACAGAAACCACGGGCACGGTTCTCTGATCACATTTGCTCTGCCTCCACTGCCAGTGAGATTGGAGAATTTGGTGCTCAGCCAAAACTCCTTTCACTGCAGTGGGACCGGAGAATCCCAACCGTGAGCGAGGTCGGAGGTTTCCAGCACATATTTTGCACATTAACGCATGAAAATATTCCAGTGGTCACACACCAGCTAAACGCTGATGGACTGGAATCTCTTTACCATAGAAACCATAGAAACCCTACAGTGCAGAAGGAGGCCATTCGGCCCATCGAGTCTGCACCGACCACAATCCCACCCAGGCCCTACCCCCACATATTTTACCCGCTAATCCCTCTAACCTACGCATCCCAGGACTCTAAGGGGCAATTTTTTTAACCTGGCCAATCAACCTAACCCGCACATCTTTGGATTGTGGGAGGAAACCGGAGCACCCGGAGGAAACCCACGCAGACACGAGGAGAATGTGCAAACTCCACACAGACAGTGACCCGAGCTGGGAATCGAACCCGGGACCCTGGAGCTGTGAAGCAGCAGTGCTAACCACTGTGCTACCGTGCCTCCCTTTAAATTGACATAGACTGCTGATTGATCTGAGGGAGTCTTGATCGCCCCTGTGTGCAGTCTATGATGCCCTGTACCTGTGGGAACCCGCCCTCTGCAGAAACAATGAGCGCTCTGGATCTGGCTGTCCTCATCAGCAACAAAGTGGACATAATTTGCAACCCTGGTCAACATGGCATGGCTCACCTGGGAGATGCACCTGTAGATGGCTGATGGTGAGATCCTGCTGAGGTCATGAGCACATTCCAGGAAGGGACTGGAGGTGAAGAAACTCAGGGCTGTGGTGACCTTGGCTACCACTGGCAATGGTGTGCCCACCTGGCCATTTGGAAAGATTTCTTAACGAATCACAGAATGAAGGTCATTTGGCCCTTTGTATTTGTGCTGGTTTTCTACAAGAACAAATCAGCTGGTACCATTTCACTGCCCTTTCTTACTACATTGCAATGTTGTGATGTTCAGGTGCTCATTCAATTCACTTTGGAAAGCCACAATTCAATCTGCCACCACTACCTTCTCACAAAGTGCTTTTCATAACCACTCACTTTGCAAAAAGCTTTTCCTCATGTCCCTTTTAATTCTTTTGCTGTTCACCTTACGCCAATTTCTTCTGGTATTTGACTTTTCCAGCAAAGGAAACAATTTCTCACTGTCTACTCGAGATAGACCCCACATAATTTTGAACAGCTCTATAAAATCTCCTCCCAACCTTCTCTTATGTAGGAAGAAAACACTCCACTTCTCCAGTCTGTTCACATAGCCATCCCTGGAGTCTTTCTCCCAAACCTTTTCTGAATCCTCTCTCAAGTCTTCACGTCTTTCCTAAAGTCCTTTGCCCAAGTTTAGACACAATACTCCAGCTGAGGTGTCAGAAAGGTTCATCATAGTTTCCCTGCTTGAGATATGTATGCCTCATTTATAAAGCCCACGATTCCATATGCTCTTCTAACCACTTTCTCAACCTACCCTGCCACTGTTACCGATTTGAGTTCATGTATCTCCAGGTCTCTCTCTTCCTTCACCCCTTTTCAAATTGTACTTTTTATTTTATGTGTTACATGACTCTCCTCATTCTTCCTCCAAAATGTACCACTTCACACTTCTCTGTGTTAAGTTTAACCTGCTATGTGTATTCACCAGTTCAACCAACCTGACTACGATCTCTTGAGGTTTATCGTTATCCTCCATGGAGTTCACAATAATTCCAAATTTTATGTCATCTGCAAATTTTAAAATGTTGTCCTGTACACCCAGTCCAGGTCTATAATGATAAATCAAGAAAAACAACAACCCTTTGGGGCGTATAACCATGTTATACCTTCCCCCAGTCCAAGAAAATCAACCTTTCACCATTACTGTTTCCTGTCATGGAGCCAACTTCGTATCTATGCTGCCACTGACCTTTGTATTCCACAGGTTTCATCTTTGCTGGCAACCATATTGTGTGGCATTTTTTTCAAATGCCTTTTGAAGTCCATGTACACCATGTCAATTGCTTCAACCATCTCTGTTACCTCATCAAATAACTCAAACAGGTTGGTTAAACACAAATTATCTTGAACACGTCCACCCTGGCTTTTCTTAATTATCCACATTTATCTAAGTGACTGATAATTTTGTCCCACTCTTGTCTCAGGAGGCTACAGATGTCAGCGATGACCTGCCGTGAAAGCTTCAGCCACCTTAGGTACCATTCGCCTGTCGAGCGGGAAAGTTTATCCTCTGCCTGCATACCCCCTGTTGGGGGCAGTGCTGCTGTGAATGCTGAAAGCAGGGACGTGCAGATCAAGGTACTGAAGTTCAAGATTGATGAAATAACATCCAAAAAGCTGGAAATCGCCTGTAAATTAGTGAAAGCACATTCTTACAACAAGTCCCGTGAGCAAAACGCCTTTTGTTGAGTCAGGGAAGCAGCGATGCAATTCCACTCTTTAACGGCTTCCCAACCTGTCAGGTCACAGAGCTATCAGTCACCGTTGTGTTCCTGCCTTGGTGAGCCTTGAGCAACTGGGAAAAATCGTGCTCTGGTTGGTAAAGTCCAGAATGCTGTGCTGAAGTCAGAATTACTTCGGTCTTAACTTATTCGAATGATAGAACATGCAACTCTGTGGGAGCTTTCCATGCTCCTCTGAATGTGCCCCAGTATAAGCTGGCAATAAGTAGGGATGGTGTCGAGCAGTGATGGCTGCTCTGAGATCGTGAAGATTGGAAGAATTAGCTTTTGGAGCGTCCTGCAGAATTTAATTGCAGGGCTGTTTCATAGAATCATAGAATCATACAGCGCAGAAGAGGTCCTGCGGCCCACCCAGTCCCCTCAATTTCTTTGGAGGGGGTCCCACCCACCAAGCTGGAGGCCTTTCAGATGCGTAGCCTCCTTCACAGGTTGAAAGTCTACCTCAGCAAGTGGCTGTGTTTGGGGAGTGAAAGGGGTTATTGGGATGAGGGCTCCAGATTGTGGTGGCTGGTTCAAACCATGGAATGTTCCAATCATGGAGGGTTCAAGGATCCCAATTGAGGGGAAGGTTCCAATGGTGGTCTGGGGGTCTCCGATGGAAATCGGGAGGTCCAGTGGTGGTTTGGAGACGCAGACAGATTACGAGAAGGATTTTATCGGGTAGTTTGTTGAAAATTCTGACATCGTGTGTCCCACAAGCAGTGCTTTAAAAGTACTTACCTTATGAATTCAGCCCTTCTTATCTCTTTAAACTGCTGAGTTTCCTGGGGCCTAGGAAACTCAGCTGCCTGTGGTCAAAAATAGAATGACTGTTAAAAACGCACACAGCCTCACTGGAATGTTAAAATGACCAACCCATTTTCTATTAATCTCCGATGAAAGGGCACAAACCCGAAACTTTAAATACCTTTTTCTCTGCTCAGATTTTGCCAGACCTGCTCATACTTACAGCATTTTCTGCTTTTACCAAGTAGCAGGTTGACAAATGGCCTCTCATCCCACATCGGTTAAAACCACAAATGGACAAGTTAGAGGTAGCCTCAGTTGTGATCTAGAATTTTTCCATCATGTCTCATTGCAGGACTAAGCAAAGGAACAGACACAAAATGAGGAGAAGAAGAATGAGCAGGCGGAGGGGCCAGCTAACTTACGGTACTATTGGGGCTGGAGCAGCAAGCAGTGGAAACCCCTCAAGAGCTGTTAGAATACAACAGATATTTCAACTAAATGACTTACTCAAATACTGTGAAATATCAAAGGAATCTGCACGTTGTGGAATACCCAGACAAGGGAAAAGCAGCAGGGACAGCTGCCAGGGATAACCAAGGACTCACTTTTCAAAGAGGCCTGAGGGACTGCTGTGTACTGTTTTACGGAGACACGGCTCATTCCTGCTTCACCAGCCTGTGCGCTACAGCCAGAGGGCTTCTCAATCCACTGAATGGACCATACAGTGGCCTCAGGCAAGGCTAGGGGAGGTGGGGTTTGCTTCCTAACCAATACCTCATGGTGCCCAGACGTAACAACACTGGTGGGTTTCTGCACTCCGGACCTGGAATACCAGACGCTAAAATGCCACCTCTACTACCTTCTGCGGGAGTTCACCTCTGCTATCCTGACAGCAGTTATCATCCCACCCACACAGATGTGAAGTCCGCGCTAGATGAAATATACACCACGTCAAATAGTCTCGAGACAAAATATCCTGAGGCCTTGTTCATTGTGATGGGGACCTCAATCGGGCCAAGTTCAAGAGCGTCCTACCATGATACCACCAACATGTTTTCTGTACAACCAGAGGCCCAAACATCCTTGACCATTGCGACACAAATATCAAACATGCCTATTGCTCTGTCGCCCACCCACACTTTGGGAAATCGGACCACAAGCTGTGCTCCTGCTTACAAACAAAAAGGGAAACGGAAGAATCCGTCAAAGAAAATCACGCAATGTTGGTCTGAGGAATCCGATTATCTCCTACGGGGCTGCTTGGTGTCAGTGGACTGGTCAGTATTTAAAAACTCTGCAACCAGCCCTGAACGACTACGCCACTACAGTAACTGACTTCATTAGTAAGTGTGTAGGAGACTGTGATGCCAAAGAAGCAAATCCGTGTGTTCCCCAACCGGAAACCATGGATGAACAGGGATATCCACTGCTTGCTGAGTCTGAGGAGTTCAAGTCAGGCGACACTGACCTATACAAGAAAGCCAGATACGATCTAAGGAGATCCATCAGAGATGCCAAAAGACAATACCGGCCAAAGCTAGAGTCCCAAGCTAGCCACACCGACCCCCGCCAACTGTGGCAAGGTCTGCAAGACATAACAGGCTACAAGATGAAGGCATGTACAATCGCCGACTCCAACACACCCATCCCTGATGAGCTCAATGTATTCTATACCTGTTTTGGGTAAGAGGTCAGCGAGAGCATGCCCTCCACCCTGAAAGTCCCGAATGAACCTGTATCCGAGGTCATCATTGCAGATGTCAGAGTAGCCTTCTCGAAGGTCAACCCATGGAAAGCAACTGGCCGGATGGGGTACCCAGACGTGCACTCGGATCCTGTGTGGATTATCTGGTGTAGGTATTCACAGACATCATCAACCTCTCTTTACAACAATCTGAGATCCCTATCTGCTTCAAGAAGATGACCATCATCCCGGTACCAAAGAAAAGCCAAGCAGCATGCCTTAAGGCTCTGACATCTATCATTACGAAGTGCTTCGAGAGGCTAGTCATGGCACGAATCAATTTCGGCCTCCCAGACTGCCTGGATCTACTACAGTTCACCTACCGCCGCAACAGGTCCACATCAGACACCATCTCCCTAGCCCTAGACTCAACCCTGGAACACCTAGATAACAAAGACACCTATCTTAGACTCCTACTTATCGATTACAGCTCAGCCTTCAACACCATTATTCCTACAAAACTCATCTCCAAATTTCGTGGCCTGGGGCTTGGCACCTCCCTCTGCATCTGGATCCTGAACTTCCTAACCCACAGACCACAATCAGTAAGGATAGGCAACAACACCTCCTCCATGATCATCCTTAACACTGGTGCCCCACAAGGCTGTGTCCTCAGCCCCTTACTATACTCCTTATATACCTATGACTACGTGGCCAAATTCCCCTCCAACTCGATTTTCAAGTTTGCTGACGACACCACCGTAGTGGGTCGGATCTCAAACAATGACGAGACAGAGTACAGGAATGAGATAGAGAATCTGGTGAACTGGTGTGGCAACAATAATCTCTCCCTCAATGTCAACAAAACGAAGGAGATCGTCACCGACTTCAGGAAGTGTAGTGGAGGACATGCCCCTGTCTACATCAATAGGGATGAAGTAGAAATGGTCGAGAGCTTCAAGTTTCTAGATGTTCAAATCACCAACACTCTGTCCTGCTCTCTTCACACTGATGCTAACGCTTTTACTTTCACAGAAGGCGAATGAAATTTGGCATGTCCATTACGACTCTCACCAGTTTTTACAGATGCACCATAGAAAGCATTCTTTCTGGTTGTATCACAGCTTTGTGTGGTTCCTGCTCTGTCCAAGATGCAAGAAACTACAAAGAGTCGTGAACGAAGCCCAGTCCATCACTCAAACCAGCCTCCCATCCATTGACTCTATCTATACTTCCCGCTGTCTCGGAAAAGCTTTGTGAAGCCAATCCTGCTGGCTCTTATTTAGCAGGTTTGCCCCTGTACCATACACTTCCATCTGCCCAGTTAAAATTGCATAATGCATTATTGGAACCTTACTTGAATTTATTTATGAGGCACTCACTGATTCGAACTGGTGACTTTTCAATCCAAAGCTAAACAGAATTCTGAAGTTCAAATGATGATTGGCTGTTTTCTGGCAGGAATGGGGCAGTAAATCAGTTTTCCAATCTTAACCATTTGCTGTTTGACAGGTATGGGCAAAATCAGGCCTGCTGCTTTGAAAAGACAGGGCAGTTATAACCAGACTGATTCCTGGGATGGTGGGACTGACATATGAGGAGAGATTGAGTCAGTTAGGATTGTATTCACTGGAGTTCAGAAGAATGAGGTGGGGAGATCTCATAGAAACCTATAAAATTCTAACAGAACTAGACAGGACAGATGCAAGAAGGATGTTCCCAATGGCGGGGTGTCTAGAACAAGGGTTCACAGTCTGATGAAACAGGGTAGACGGTTTAGGACAGAGATGAGAAGAAACTTCTTCACCCAGAGAATGGTCAGTCTATGGAATTTGCTACTACAGAAAGTAGTTGAGGCCAAAACATTGAGTCGCAATCCAGGGTGCCAGGCTGGCACTACCCAAGAGGCACTGCCCCCCCATCGCTGACCATCTAAGGGGCTTCAATGGCTTCCAGTTCCACAGCGAGACCATCACATCTGGTCCCAGTTGGTGGAAACCATACATGATCCTCACCGGTGAGGACTTCCAACGGCGAGGCTATTAAGGCAAGTGTGCCCAGACGATTACATCCCCGACTCCCTAATAATATTTAATTAGCCAACTGAATTTTTAAATCAGCCTCGCGACCGGCAGATTGGGGCTGGTACTATCGCGAGAGATGAGAAACCGGGCAAGAACGCGGTTTTTCGCCTCTCGTGCGATCTTGCCGTCTCGTTATGCCGATTGACCAGCGGGACGAGGCAGTAAGATCACCCCCTGAATGTTTTCAAGAAGCAGTTGGATGTAGCACTTGAGCCGAAGAGGATCAAATGATATGGGGGAAGGTTGTGATTTATATAAACGATCTGGAAGAAGGTGTAACTGGGGTGATCAGTAAGTTTGCGGACGACACGCAAATGGCTGGACTTGCAGATAGTGAGGAACATTGTCAGAGGCTACAGAAGGATATCGATAGGCTGGAAATTTGGGCAAAGAAATGGCAGATGGTGTTCAATCCAGATGAATGCGAAGTGATGCATTTTGGAAGAACTAACGTAGGGGGGAGCTATACGATAAATGGCAGAACCATAAAGGGTGTAGATACGCAGAGGGACCTGGGTGTGCAAGTCCACAGATCCTTGAAGGTGACGTCACAGGTGGAGAAGGTAGTGAAGAAGTCATATGGCATGCTTGCCTTTATAGGACGGGGCATAGAGTACAAAAGTTGGGGTCTGATGTTGCAGTTGTATAGAACGTTGGTTCGGCCGCATTTGGAATACTGCGCCCAGTTCTGGTCACCACACTACCAGAAGGCCATGGAGGCTTTAGAGAGAATGCAGAGGAGGTTTACCAGGATGTTGCCTGGTATGGAAGGGCTTAGTTATGAGGAGAGATTGGGTAAACTGGGGTTGTTCTCACTGGAAAGACGGAGGATAAGGGGTGACCTAATAGAGGTGTATAAAATTATGAAAGGCATAGATAGGGTGAACGGTGGGAAGCTTTTTCCCAGGTCGGTGGTGACGTTCACGAGGGGTCATAGGTTCAAGGTGAGGGGGGGGAGGTTTAACACGGATATCAGAAGGACGTATTTTACACAGAGGGTGGTGGGGGCCTGGAATGCGCTGCCAGGCAAGGTGGTGGAGGCGGACACACTGGGAACGTTTAAGACTTATCTAGATAGCCACATGAACGGAGTGGGAATGGAGGGATACAAAAGAATGGTCGAGTTTGGACCAGGGAGCGGCGCGGGCTTGGAGGGCCGAAGGGCCTGTTCCTGTGCTGTATTGTTCTTTGTTCTTTGTTCTTTGTTGGATCAGGCTATTGAGTTGGATGATCAGCCATGATCATAATGAATGGCGGAGCAGGCTTGAAGGACTGGCTAGCCTCCTCCTCCTCCTGCTCCTATTTTCTATGTAACACAAGCTATTATTATAATGCTCAGGTGCCCTTGTGTTGAATGGACCTGTGGTTTTAAGGCCACAAAGTCTAATTGCTTTGAATAGATACATTCTATGATCAGTTAGATGTGATATACTGCTAGATACATCGTGAAGTCAATTTGTCACTAATTATTTCTCATCATGTTCTTAAGGTGCTATTTCTCCACGGGCAGATTCATTATCTGCTTCGTTGTAGTTTGTTTCTTTTTTAAGAATGCAATATTAAGTCACATTGAGGAAAACATGATATAAACTTTAATTTCTAATGGATGCACTTTTACTTGAAGGATTTTATATCTAGAGAGTTTTTAAAAATCTAACATTCCCAATCTTACACGTATCTTCAAAGCAAACCTCAAACTATCTTAGGAACAAAGGAACTTGAAATATATTTGAAATAATGCCAAGGGTAATCATGAATTATTGGCATGAACAGGAAAGATTAATCTCTTTAATGCTGTAGTGAGAGTTAAGATCAGTTTGCATAATAACACTCATACTATAGTCACTCTTCTATTCTGGGTGCAAGGTTTGTTATTTGTAACACAATGAACCTGACAGAAGTCCAGAGGTGGAACTTCCACCCACTCCACCATGTGTTTTACAGTGGTGAATGTAGCCCGTCAGTGGCTGGCAGCAGGATTTACCGGTCCTACCACTGCCAATGGATTTTCCCATTGTTCACACCCTCCTCTGCCGGGGACCCATGGTGGGGGATTGCCGTGGGCGGGACTGGAAGATCCCACCAGCGGGAACGGCTGGAAAATTTCAGCCCAGATATATTTTTTCATAATTGTTTAATCAGTAGTTTGAATTTGCAATAAAAAAGTCTCTGATTTTATTTACTATTACTTTCGACAGATTGTATAAAAAGATTTGAAATATTGCAAAATAATTTCAAATTTTGGGACATACAATCCTTTGTTAAATTATATTACATCATTAATGTGTCATAGAATCCCTACAGTGCAGAAGGAAACTATTCGGCCCATCGAGTCTGCACCGACTCTCTAAAAGAGCATCCCACCCAGGTCCTCCCCTCCATCCTATCCTTGAAACCTTGTGCATTCACCATGGCTAATCCACCTAAGCTACATGTGGGAGGAAACTGGAGCACCCGGAGGAATTCCACACAGACACGGGGAGAACATGCAAACTCCACACAGACAGTGACCCAAGGCCGAATCCAACCCGGGTCCCTGGCACCGTGAGGCAGCAGTGCTAACCACTGTGCCATCTGTCATTTTGGGGTAATTTATTAATTTATACATTTCTATCAAACAAACTATAATTAAGTTTTAATTATGTATTGACCTCATAAAATGCTCATATCATCTTCAATAAAGCCTTGCATGAGATTATCTTTATTATATAGTTACAATTTTGCCAAAACACATTCACTTTATCTTTAGTTTTTATGACTCTTTCACTGGGCAGATGTTTCTTAAGCATGAAGTAAAGCCTGCGACTATATCCTGAAATCTTGTGTCCCCCCTCCCCTGCCCCCGACACCCTGTCCCACTGAACCCCATTGCCAAAATTTTACCACCCTGCCTGCCATGGGATTTGAAGCGGGTGAGGGGCGGATAACGGGAAGATCTGTTGATCTCAGGTGGGATTTTATTGTTGCAAGTCGTAAAATCCTGTCCATGTCATGTTGGAGTCAAGAAGCCTCGGATCCTGTACATTCTCCATTAGTTTCTTTCAACTTGCTGGTCTTCAGCAAGGCCTAAATATCCATGAACCAGATTGTGTTCACTTTCTTTAAGATGTGAAAAGATGGAAGGATTTGAAATAGTAGCGGAAATGACAAAGCATTCCTCAAGGATTTTGGTCAATCTTGTTCACTCAAATGTCACACACTGTCAGGGGAGAATTGCATTAGGCTAGGAATTGGGCACAGGTATTGTGATGTACCATTAACTGCACTCGTTCATAGCAACACAAGCAGCAGGCAAAGTCTGTGATATCTGCTAATTCAAATAACATGGCTTGCAACTGAGGGCTAAGCATGCTGCTGAGAGGCTGCTCACCACAGCAGGAGGCCCAAGTTAATATGAAGCTATAGCACCCGATACTTTCAACTTGCCTGAACTACTTAATGTCAGCTTGCACCTATTAAAGACAAAGGGCGCTTTGACTCCTGGAAGTCATTGTGCAAGAATTTCTGAGCAGAAAGCAAAGCATAAATAATGTAACAGTCCATGGAGCAACCCCAAGGTTCACTGATGCAGCACTGGGCAGGGATTTAGCTTTGTGGACCATTGAGATCTCTTCTAGGACAGGGGTGACCTGTTCAAGAGTTACACCTGAATTGGAGGGGGACTAATATCCTGGCGGGGAGATTTGCTAGAGCCATTAAGAAGGGTTTAAAATAGTTAGGCAAGGTGGTGGAGCCAAAAGCAGTAGGAAGACAGAAGAGTAGGTTGAAGACAGCACGGAAGTTAGAGAGAGCACATCAAATAGTAAAGGAAGTGTCAGTAATCCTAGTGCTAGACAGGTCAGGCAAGAGCAGGGCAGAGAGCAAGGGAAGTCTAGATGAAACTACATTTATTTCAATGCAAGAGGCCTGACGGGCAAGGCAGATGAACTCAGGGCATGGATGGGTACATGGGACTGGGATATTATAGCTATTAGTGAAACATGTCCTAAGGGAGGGACAGGACTTGCAGCTCAATGTTCCAGAGTACAGATGCTGTAGGAAAGATAGAACAGGAGATAAGAGAGGATGGGGAGTTGCATTTTTGATTAGGGAAATCATCACGACAGCACTGAGAGGGGATATTTCTGAGGGTTCGGCCACTGAGTCTACATGGGTCGGACTGAGAAATAAGAAGCGGGAGATCACTTTGATAGGATTGTACTGTAGAGCCCCAAATAGCTGGCAGGAAATTGAGAAGCAAATATGTGAGGGGATTACAGATAGCTCCAAGAAAAATAGGGAGGTAATAGTAGGGGGCATTAACTTCCCCAATATTGACTGGGGTAGTCATAGCATTAGGGGCTTGGATGGAGATAAATTTGTTGAGTGTATTCAGGAGGAATTTTTCATTCAGTATGTGTATGGCCTGACTAGAGAGGGGGCAAAACTTGACCTCCTCTTAGGAGATAAGGAAGGACAGGTGACAGAAGTGTTGGTGAGGGATCACTTTGGGACCAGTGACCATAATTCCATTAGTTTAAAGATAGCTATGGCTCAAAAGTTAAAATTCTAAATTGGGGCAAGGCCATTTTTGATGGTATTAGACAGGAACTTTCAAAAGTTGACTGGGGGAATCTGTTGGCAGGAAAAGGGATGTCTGGTAAGTGGGAGGCTTTCAAAAGTGTGTTAACCATGGTTCAAGGTAAGCACAATCCTTTTAGAGTGAAGGGCAAGGGTGGTAGAAGTAGGGAACCCTGGATGACGTGGGATATTGAGGCCCTGGTCAAGAAGAAGAAGGAGGCATATGACATGCATAGGCAGCTGGGATCAAGTGAATCCCTTGAAGAGTATAGAGGGTGTCGGAGTAAAGAGAGAAATCAGGAGGGCAAAAAAGGTTGCTTTGGCAGATAAGGCAAAGGAGAATCCAAAAAGCTTCTACAAATACATTAAGGGCAAAAGAGTAACTAGGGAGAGAGTGGGGCTTCTTAAGGATTAACAAGGTCATCTATGTGTGGATCCACAAGAGATGAGTGAGATCCTAAATGAATATTTCTCATCAGTATTTACTGTGGAGAAAGGCATGAATGTTAGGGAACTTGGGGAAATGAATAGTGATGTCTTGAGGAGTGTACATATTACAGAGAAAGAGGTGCTGGAAGTCTTACAGAGCATCTAGGTAGATAAAACCCTGTGTGCCAAGACATTGTTGGAGGCTAGGAAGGAAATTGCAGATCTCCTAACAGATATTTGAATCATCGACAGCCACAGGTGAGGTGCCTGAAGATTGGAGGGCAGCAAATGTTGCGCCTTTGTTTGAGAAAGGCTGCAGGGAAAAGCCTGGGAACTACAGGCCAGTGAGCCTAATGTCTGTAGTGGGTAAGCTGTTGGAAGGTATTCTGAGAGACAGGATCTACAGGCATTTAGAGAGACAAGGACTGATTAGGGACAGTCAGTCAGGTCTGCCCTGCTACAGGCACAAAACACATGTTTGCATAGCTAATGAGTTTGGGGCTGGAGGATTTGGTGTGTTTTCCCACCGGCCTCCACAATGGGAAACGCTCCAGGTTCCTGCTCCACCATGGGACTTACTCCCAGAATGGAAAAAATTCTACCCATTGTTATTGTAGTGTCCTAACTAAGTTAGGGATTGTGGGTTTTAAACAAAAAAGAAAATATGTGGTTTACACACGTAGAGTCAAAGTAACACACAATGGGTTTATTGAAAAAGATGTTGTCTGCACATAACAGAAACTGAAATTAAACAGCAACCTGTGCAACACGCTAATGACATCACAATCAAATCATGTGAGTAGCTCTTAAAGCAATCATACAACCATTTAAATACGTAACATGATTCCCCTTTTATTTCTGTGGTTATGACAAAAACTGTTACGATATTATACATAGGATCAATAATACTCTAGACACAGTACAATGCATCATCAATCATTATACATGGTCAATATGAAAGTTGATTAGGAGGATGTCTTTGGCTGTAAACAAGTTTTCTGGAATTTGGCTGTCTTTGACCCTAGAAGTATGATTTGTATCTTCAGTATACATTTCTTCACTTGGAACCAATTCTGCATCATTCTCACATAGTGTAGCAGGTAAGATACAATCATCAGGCAACTCAGCTTCAACTAGTATTCACAACACTAGGAACTAAAGAAGTGGTACCGCTGGAGATGATTCAAAGAAATCAATTTGAGATGACAATCGGTCAGCATGGCATCGCCAAACTAGTTAATCTTTAGTTTGAACCATGTCGGAAATTGGACCTGTTTTTGCTAAAATTATGGCTGATAGCTATTTCTCACTCGTGGCGTAATTGCACACTAACACTTGATCTCCTTGTGGGAATTAGCATTGTTTTGCCCTCATTTCTTGTCTAGCAACCTGAGATTGTTGTTGAGGCTCTACTATCTTGGAAGTTTCTGGAGGTAATAACAAATCAAATGTAGTTCTTAAATTTCTCTGTGAGAGTATCAGGTGAACTTTGGGTCATCACACAAGTAGTGTTTCTATAAGGTGTCAAAAAAGCTATTCACACAATGTGATAATGAACCTTGCTCTCTTGAAGCTTTTAAGGAATGTTTCCAGGATTGTATAATCCTTTTAGCTAATCCATTGGTTGATGGACGATAAGATGCGGATTTTATAAGCTGAGTACCATTTACTTTGAGATAATCCTCAAACTCTTGTGAAGTAAACTGTGAACCATTATCACTAACAATTTGTTGCAGTTTACCAAATCCTGCAAAGGTTCCATCAAGCTTTTCAGTGGTTTGCTCAGTTGTAGCAGATCTCATAATAACAACTTCTGGCCACTTAGAGTGTGCGTCATTTATGACTAAGAACATGTAACCCTTAAAAGGACGACCAAAATCTACACACAATCATTGCCATGGTATTTTAGGCCACCCCCAAGTGTGAAAAGGGGACAATGGTCGTGTATTTCGTATTCGTGCACAGGATTGCCACTGTCCCACTTTTTTATCAATCTGAGTATCCAGACCCGGTCATCAAACATAACTAAATGCTAATTCCTTCATTCAGACTATACCAAGATGCCCTTCATGTACTTGTTCAAGAACTCTTCCGTGCGGACTTGGAGGAATGATCACTTGGATTCACCAAAATAGACCTTGGATGGTCAACTCAGGTTTTCTTGACACATCTGGTTTCAAATCAGAATGTGTAAGATGCATTCCAGCTATCATTCCTTTCAATATGATATTCATCACCTTCCCCATCACGGGATAATTTCTGGTATGTCTCTGAGCTTGAGAAGCTGTCACATTCATCAGACATGGTACTTCTAAAATAATGTCCATCTTTTTCGGTGCTTTGTTTAGGCCTTTGCCATCAATAACGTGACTCAAACACTGGACTGATGTCTGTAAAAGTCACATTTTTCTTTCTTGATTTGTAGACCATGTGCTTGAAGACATCCCACTGTTGCTTCTAAATTATTCAAGTGCTCCTGTTCACTGTAATTAGAATATCATCCAGGTAACATTGTACACCAGAGAGACCACTTAAAATCTGATCAATCGATCTTTGGAATAGTGCTGGTCACATTTTATTCCAAAAGGCAATCTTTTTAAATGAAAAAGACCTCTATGAGTAACAATGGTAAACAATCGTTGAGATTCAGTGGCTACATTTATCTATAAATATTCTTGAGAAAGATCAATATTGCTGAATTTCTGCCCAGCTGATAATCCAGCAAACAAATCTTCAATTAAAGGAGGCGGATATTAATCAGCACACAACACTGGATTTATGGTTGTTTTAAAATCACCACAAATATAAACTGAACCATCTGGTTTCATGACAAGTATAGTGGGGATAGCCTAGTCACCCATTGTAACCCATTCCAACACACCAGTGTTAGCAAGTTGTACGAATTCTTCTTTTACCTTGGGATGAATTGCATACAGCACCGGTCTTGCTTCGAGATTTTTTGGTTGACTATTATGCCTAATCGTGCCTTCCATTTGACCTCCCTTGTTGAGCCAAATGTCTCTTCGAATACACTCTTGTACTTATCCAGAAGTATGGTCTGTTTTGGCATCGACCAATCGGTTGACAGCACTCCAGTTAAGCTTTATCTTCTCCAACCAAATGGAGCTGAAAAATACAATGGATCACATGGAGAGGCAACTCTGCTGTTTGTCCACTTAACTCTATGTTGACGGTGATGTAATCTTTTAATGGTATGATCTCTTCCATGTATGTCCTTAAAATCACATCAGCTGGTTTTAAAGAAAGACGCTTCAACTTTCATTGGTATATAGTCTTAGGAATTAAAGTTACAGCAGCACCATTTTCAATCTCCATCCTAATAGTTTGTCTACTTAACTTCGGAATCACCCAGAATCTATGTGAATTCACCCTTTATAGGTAAGACATTCAGTTGGAGCTCTTCATCATATTTCTGGACATTCTCTTCTTCACAGTCATAATTCTTTTCTTCCACGTTGTAAATTCTTTTTGTAGAATGCAACTTGTTATTTTTCTTGCAGGCACCCAGATTCATCTTCTGAATATTCTTCTCAGGGGAAGCTGGTATATCCCAACAAGCTTTTGCAATGTGACCCATTTTGCCACAATTCCGGCACTGACTATTCTTAATCCTGCATTCACTCGCAGAATGAGCCATTTTGGTGCATCTGTGAAATGCTTGTTGCTATTTTGACTTGTTATGGGCAGTCCCCAATCCGTGGATCTTCATTCCCGCGCCAAATTATGAAGCCTCTTTAGCAGCCAGCTCCATCGACACTGTGATTTCTACTTTCACCGCTAAAGGAAAATCATGTTCAGTAAACAATCTGCTTTAGATAGCCTCATTTTGGAGACCACAAACTAGATGATCTCGAAGAGTATCTTCTAATGACTTGCCAAACTCACAATGTTGTACCAGCCTTTTTAAAGTTGCCGCAGATTGAGCCTTCCACTTGATTCCTTCTGTGGAACCTGAACCGTTCCATGATGATCAGTCACTTGAGAGTAATGATCTTCAAGGATCTTTGTCAACTCATCGTTAGTTTGGTTCCTAGCTTTGCAGATTGAACTAAGCACTGGAGCAAATTGAGAGTTTTACTTCCTACTGTACTGAGAAAAGCTGGGACGAGCAACGCATTTTGCAATTTTATTTGCTTGTACAATGCTTGGCATAGGAACTCCATGATTTATTATCTTCATTGAAAAGATCCATGGATCCTAACTGACCTGCCATTTCTCTTTCAGGCACTAGCAACTTGAGACTGTCAGTACATTGTTTTACCGTCTTCCCAGTACTCCCCTTTCTACCCTGGAGACCGTTGACTTGATGTATTTTTTAATCGACCCCAGCAAAGCATCCCTTCTTTTCAAATATGCCAGCACAAACAGCAATGTGGGTGCAAAACCTCGTGAGACTTGGAAAATGAGAATCTTGCCAAGGAGATCTCAATTTCCAATTCGTCTCGCCTCTCTCTGGTGACTTAATGAGTTTCATTAGCTGTGCTGCAGCCACAGGAGGAAGAAAAAAGAAATGTAGTGGTAATTGGGGATAGTGTAGTTAGGGGCATTGTCACTGCGCTTTGTGACCAGGATCGAGAATCCCGAAGGTTGTGTTGCCTGCCTGGTGCTCGGGTCCAGGATATCTCATCTGGGCTGCAGAGGAACTTGGAGTGGGAGGATAAGAATCCAGTTGTAGTAGTCCACGTAGGTGCCAATGGCATAGGCAGAACAGGAACAAAGGTTCTGCAGAGGGAGTATGAAAAGCTAGGAGCCAAATTAAAAAGCAGAACCAACAAGGTGGTAATCTCTGGATTACTACCTGAGCCACAAGCGAATTGGCGCAGGGTCAATAAGATTAAGGAGGTAAATGCGTGGCTCAAAGATTGGTGTGGGAGGAATGGGTTTGAATTCATGGGACATTGGCACCAGTATTAGGGAAGATGGGACCTGTTCAGATGGGATGGTCTTTGTCTGAATCGTGTTGGGACCAGAGTCCTGGCGAATCATATAACCAGAGCTGTAAATAGGGCTTTGAACTAAATAGTGGGGGGGAGGGTTCAGGGGTATGGGGAATTACAAAACCAAAGGTAAAGGAGAGAGTACGAGTGCAGGTTAATGATGAGGACATTCATCTAGTTAAAGGAGTCAAGGGCTCAGGCAGAGTAAAAAAGGTGACAAACAAAAAAGGGAGGTGGTTAACGCAGTGCAAGGAGATGGTCTGGGGAAGGATAACCAGTTTGCGACAGGTAGGGACAGAGCGTGCAATCAAAAGAATGCACTAACAAATCGGGTCCATATAAAGGCTAGCATAAAGACACTTTACCTGAATGCACGTAGCATTCGAAACAAAGTGAATGAGTTGATGGCACAAATCAGTACAAATGGGTATGATCTAGTGGCCATTACAGAAACGTGGTTGCAGGGTGGCTAGGACTGGGAACTGAATATCCAGGGGTATCAGACATTTCGGAAGGATAGACAGGAAGGAAAAGGAGGTGGGGTAGCTCTGTTAATTAAAGATATCAGGGCAGTAGTGAGAGACGATATAGGCTCTAAGGAGCAGGATGTGGAATCGTTGTGGGTGGAGATAAGGAATAGTAAGGGGAGAAAGTCACTGGTGGGCGTGGTCTATAGGCCCCCAAATAATAACTTTGAGGTGGGTCGGGCTATAAACAAGCAAATAATGGATGCGTGCAATAACAGAACAGCAATAATCATGGGGGATTTTAACCTGCATATTGATTGGTTGACTCAAGTCGGACGCGGTGGACTTGAGGAAGAGTTCTTAGAATGCTGTCGGGATAGTTTCCTCAAACAGTATGTTACAGATCCTACGAGGGAACGAGTTATCTTGGATCTGGTCCTGTGTAATGAGACAGGTAAAATTAATGATCTTCTTGTGAGGGATCCTCTTGGAATGAATGATCACAATATGGTTGAATTTCTAATACAAATGGAGGGTGAGAAAGTAGGGTCCCAAACCAGTGTCCTCTGCTTGAACAGAGGGGAGTACAATAGGATGAGGGCAGAATTGGCTAATGTAGACTGGGAGCGCAGACTAGCTGGTAGGACAGCTGAGCAACAGTGGTGGATTTTTAAGGAGATTTTTCTCAGTACTCAGTAAAAATATATTCCTGTGATAAAGAAGGAATGTAAGAAAAGGGATAACCAGCCGTGGATAACTAAGGAAATAAAGGAGAGCATTAAATTAAAAACCGATGCCAAAACTAGTGGGGAATTAGAAGATTGGGAAAGCTTTAAAAAACAACAAAGAACTACTAAGAAAGCAATAAAGAAAGGAAAGATAGATTATGAAACTAAACTAGCACAAAATATAAAAACTGATAGTAAAAGTTTTTACAAATATATAAAAAGGAAAAGAGTAGCTAAAGTAAATGTTGGACCCTTAGAAGACGAGAAGGGGGATTTAATAATGGGAAACGAGGAAATGGCCGAGGCCTTAAACAAGTTTTTTGTGTCGGTCTTCACAGTAGAGGACACAAATAGCTTACTGAAAATTGACGGTCGTGGGACTGTAGGGGGTGAAGTCCTTAAAACAATTACTATTACTAAAGAGGTAGTGCTTGGTAGACTAATGGGACTAAAGGTAGACAAGTCCCTGGGCACGGATGGAATGCATCCCAGGGTACTGAAAGAAATGGCAGAAGTAATAGCTTAGTTGGTTGTAATTTATCAAAATTCGCTGGACTCTGGAGAAGTGCCGGCTGATTGGAAAGCAGCTAATGTGACGCCACTGTTTAAAAAAGGAGGTAGACAAAAGGTGGGTAACTACAGGCCGGTTAGCTTAATGTCCGTAGTTGGGAAATTGCTGGAATCCATCATTAAAGAAGAAATTGCAGGACACCTGGAAAAAAATGGTTCGATCAAGCAGACGCAGCATGGATTCATGAAGGGAAAGTCGTGTTTGATGAATTTACTGGATTTTTATGAAGATGTAGTGAGTGCAGTTGACAGAGGGGAACCGGTGGATGTGGTGTTTTTGGATTTCCAGAAGGCATTCGATAAGATGCCTCACAAAAGGTTGCTGCAGAAGATTAAGGTACACGGAGTTGGGGGTAAAGTGTTAGCGTGGATTGAGGATTGGCTATCTGACAGGAAGCAGAGAGTTGGAATACATGGGTGCTTTTCTGGTTGGCAGTTGGTGACTAGTGGCGTGCCGCAGGGATCGGTGCTGGGGCCTCAACTGTTCACCATATACATAGACGATCTAGAGGAGGGGACCGAGTGTAGGGTAACAAAGTTTGCGGATGACACAAAGATGAGTGGGAAAGTGAATTGCGTGGAGGATGTGGAAAGTCTGCAGAGAGATTTGGATAGGCTAAGTGAGTGGGCGAGGATCTGGCAGATGGAGTATAACGTTGACAAGTGTGAGGTTATCCACTTTGGAAGGAATAATAGTAAAATGGACGATTATTTAAATGGTGAAAAATTACAACATGCTACTGTGCAGAGGGACCTGGGGGTCCTTGTGCATGAATCGCAAAAACTCAGTTTGCAGGTGCAGCAGGTGATCAAGAAGGCAAATGGAATGTTGGCCTTTATCACGAAGGGGATGGAGTATAAAAGCAGGGAGGTCTTGCTGCAATTGTACAAGGTACTGGTGAGGCTGCAACTAGAGTACTGTGTGCAATTTTGGTCCCCTTATTTGCGGAAGGATGTATTGGCCTTGGAGGGAGTACAGAGAAGGTTCACCAGGTTGATACCGGAGATGAGGGGGTTAGCTTATGAGGAGAGATTGAGTAGATTGGGCCTGTAGTCGTTGGAGTTTAGAAGGCTGAGGGGAGATCTTATAGAGACATATAGGATAATGAAGGGGCTCGACAGGGTAGAGGCAGAGAGAATCTTTCCACTTAGAAAGGAAACAAGAACTAGAGGACACAGCCTCAAAATAAGGGGGAGTCAGTTTAGAACAGAGTTGAGGAGGAACTTCTTCTCTCAGAGGGTAGTGAATCTCTGGAATTCGCTGCCCATTGAAGCAGTGGAGGCTTCCTCGTTAAATATGTTTAAATCACAGGTCGATAGATTTCTGATCAATAAGGGAATTAAGGGTTATGGGGAGCGGGCGGGTAAGTGGAACTAAACCACTATCAGATCAGCCATGATCTTATTGAATGGCGGGGCAGGCTCGAGGGGCTAGATGGCCTACTCCTGCTCCTATTTCTTATGTTCTTATGTTCACAAGGGATAGCATTGTGTAGGAGTTCAAAGCCAACAAAGGCACCTGCATGACAGAAACTAAGGAGATTCATACGTGTTACTGGCTGACTTGTGTGGAGAATATTGGATATTTTGGTGAATAAAGTTGTTTTCTGGTGGTTTTTATTTCAAGCTTCATGGGCATGGATGCTGGGATGATAAGGTATGGGATTGCTGTGCAATAGGGGATTTGAGGTTGTGTCCATGGGAAATGTATTCAAATGAGATGATTACAGACAGCAGACACAGAACAAAGACATACTGGCTCTCTCCTTACTTCCTCCTCCTCCTCCTCCTGCTTGTATTCCTGTTTCTTCTCCTCATGAGTTGATCATGCCATCCTTGGTGGCATAGACTATATCCTATGATAGTCAGACTGTGGAGGATATAGCAGACCACCATAAACCAGAATACATGCTCCAACAAGTACAACAAGACTACTTCAAATTGGTCCAGGCAGTGAAACTGTCACTTCAGCTACCATCCCCAATAGGTTAATTTCTACTGGTTCTGTTTGAGTTAGTGGAAGTTTTAGTGATTTGATGAGTTTGTTGAAGTTTATGACATCAACAGGGAGTGACGCCTTGAGAACATCTTGTTTCTGACTTGAAGGGTTCAGCAGAAACATCCCTCTGACCGGGCATATCAATATAGGGCGCGATTCTCTCATCCCACTGCGCTGTTTTTGTAGCACAGCGGGCTGGGAGATTCTAGCGGAGGCCGTTTCACGGGCTCCCTGCTGGGCGCCACGCCGCGTCTCTGGCAGCTGAAGTTCCGGCGCTGTCAGCACCACACCAATTTCCGGTGTAAATTATGCAAAGTCAAATTTAAATATATTTTAAGTACAATTAGCGATCCTGAGACTAAGGTCTCCGGGCCCGTTAGCCTCTCCTGTAGGGGGCATCTTGGCACTAACCATTGGGCATCGGGCAGTGCCAAGGAAGTGGGGCCTACTGGGGTGGGGTCCCCTGAGGGTAATTGGTGGGGGTGGGGGTCCTGCTGCCAGTCTGTATTTACGTTGAGCAACAGAGGAAGGGGGCCAGCGATTGAGACTGGCCATCGGGGTGGGGTATGGTCAGCCTGCTGGGGGTGTCGGGGTTGCTCGGGAGGAGGGATCAGGAGGTCGGGTCTGTTGGGGGGGATATCAAGGTGGGCTGAGGGTGGGGGGGGTGTGGGGGTCAAGGTTGGCATGGGCATGCTCGAGCTGGCCAGTAAATTGGGAGGCTGGGAGACAGGAGTCACTGCGCATGCGCCAATCTTGGCACTGACAGATGGCTTACAGTGGCCCGCTCCGTGCTATCCTCCCAGCCTCTCCTGCAGGAATAGGCCCTGCCCACAGATTTCTGGAGTGAATCATGCTAGGGCACTCAGCAGTGGGAGATTCATTTTGAAAATCCCACTGAGAAAAAACAACCTGGTTTACTCTGCTTTTACACAAAATCGACACTTAGAATTTCTTTGGGAGAATCGCCCCCTCTAATCTTTAATTTCAGAATAGTGCCCCCCCACAACCCACCCCTGTCACATTTCAATTTCCCACACAAGCCCTTCTAATGGACTCTATGTGTAAGATCGTCAATTTAGCGCTACCATTAGTTTTACCTTTTGTAGGCTATAATATTCCACTAGAAGCCCGATTGTGACTGCAATCTATTATTTCACATTATTATTTCACATAAGCAAAGGAGAGACAGACTATATTATAATCCCATTAGACTAGATTGGATTCGAATGCTGGCCCCAAGTGAAAAGGCAACGCGCTAAACTGATGACACCACCTCATCTCCTGCATCTGATTTTCTTATTACTTTTACTGAACATCTCTGTGGTCTCTCTCTCCACTTTAAAAGAACTTGCAGGAGAGCCAAAAGTAGAATCAAAAAAAGTGCAACAGTGGAAGATGAATATCACTGTAAATCAGGACAGAAAACCTACCTACACATCGGGAAAAATTCAAGGTGTAAAATAATTTTCAATGGGCAAATCACTATGACTCCAAACTCACAACTCCAATGTTTAAAGCCAAAACTCTCACAATATATAACAAATGGTGGACACCTACAATGGACGAGGAATAAATGAATTTGTTTAGCTAAGAGTTTGAAATGAATTGAGGCTGTGGAAATTGGAATATCACAAGGAATTTGTGACAAATTAATCAATTAAATTAATCAGCCATTCTAAGGCTTGTGTGGCGTGCTTCATGAATGCATTCACAGCTATTAGTTATGTACAAGGGCAAAAGATATGCAGCCGATGCCAATAAGCCTCAACTATTAATTTCAGAAGAGCAAAGTTAATAAGAAATTGGATAAGTATTTTCATCTACTGTTAATATACTATCGGTTGTCTGCATAAATCAAAGAGAACCCAGTCAGGCACAGCCACATCTAAGGAGCAGCAGACCTTGTCAGCTATTGTCACAACTCCAATCGAATCTGGCTGCATCAGAGGTAAACACATTACGGAAGAGGTTGATGGTGATTAACGGTAGCACGGTGGTTAGCACTGCTGCCTCACAGCGTCAGGGACCCGGGTTCGATTCCTGGCTTGGTTCACTGTCTGTGTGGAGTCTGCATGTTCTCCCCGTGTCTGCGTGGGTTTCCTCCGGGTGCTCCGGTTTCCTCCCATAGTCTGAAAGACATGCTGGTCAGGTGCATTGACCCAAACAGGCGCCGGAGTGTGGCGACTCAGCGATTTTCACAGTAACTTCATTGCAGCATTAATGTGAGCCTTACTTGTGACTAATAAATACATTTTTAAAAAGTAAAAGAATAAAATGCAGCACAGGGTAAGGGACTGGGTTCTGGTGAAGCACTGAGCTCTGGTGAGGAAAGGTTTGATGTGGAGATGCCGGCGTTGGACTGGGGTAAACACAGTAAGAAGTTTAACAACACCAGGTTAAAGTCCAACAGGTTTAGGTGTGGCTTTTGCTACCAAATAAACCTGTTGGACTTTAACCTGGTGTTGTTAAACTTCTTACTGAGGAAAGGTTTAGCAGCCTTGATGTTTACTGGGAGAAGAAGCCAGATAGCACAGGAAAAAAATCCACAATGGACTTATATGGTGGTTCAAACTTTACTGTCCCTGCTTTCATACCTTATTGTTAGATCAGCATGCCCAGACTGAGAAGCTATTTGCTTCCTTAAACATGACACGACGGTATGCAGTCTAGAGGAGTCCAACTTCCAGCTATACATTGTCACACTAGTGTAATGGCATATAACAACAACTGTTTGTAGCACAGACTGCCACATATGGAAACATGCAGTGGAGACAGTCGTTACTCAAGCCACAGGTATAATAGGAGTCTTCTTGCTACTGCCATGGACACTTTTGGGTTGAAACTCCAAAATCTCATAAATGTTTACAATTCTGCGCTCAAACAGGTCAACCTCAGGACAAGGTGCCTTTCACCATGTAGCATATCTGAAAGCTGTGCCGATGGTATCTGAAGTTGCCAATATTAAAGTTGACCCTTCAGTAATAGTTATGTCCTGCCACTAATGTTACTGTTTTAACCTAGCATTTAATAATAAGGCACATCTACAACCAGCACGGAGAAGTTCACAACACAAAGAATAAGTGCAGTAGCACTTTAAAACATATTAAACACATATGCCATAAGCAATGCAAAATTTAACTTAATTCACCCCGATTCTATGTTGTAATTTGCTATTCTTTCATCGTGCAGAAAATAAAATATCATAAAACACAAACAAGACCCATGTGTTGGCAAAGAAAAATGGGGATGATGAATGACCGTGGTGACTGTCAATCTATCCAACAGAAAATATTAGCACCAAATTGCAGAACTCTCTGGAAGAATGGAGGAATAAGACCTTATTGTACTCTTCCTGCTGCCTACTCTGGCAGTTCAGTTACTTGGTCTAGCTGTAGTTGGTATATTTAGGGTGCATGTGAGGCAAAACTGGCCTTCAGTTCCGTCCTTAATGGGGTAAAGTTCCTGACTTTTACTCACTAAAGTACAATTGCCTATGTCTTGTTTAAAATGATATTTGGTGTGAATAGAAACAGAATTATGAGAACGGGGAGAGCTAAAGAAATCTGAGGAGCCAAGGGAACAATATGATGTCTGTGGCATCAAAGTGAAGAGTAGCAACACTCCTTGCTGCCACCGACCACACATTACTGGTGGTCAACTAGCCCTCAGGTTTACATCTATCAGGTAAATGTCTCAGTCACACGCATCCTCAAGCAGTGTTTCTCCATTATATTCCAGTTTAATTGGTTCTGTTGTGGTAGATTTGTTGCGTGATGTAGTACTCACTGTGACTTAGGGACCCCTGATGACCTGTGTGTTCTCAACTTTGTTTCTCTCTCTACTTTATCCATTATAAAATGCTTGACGGGCTGCAGCACCCATGCTTGTACTCAAAATGCAGCAGCACTAATCATTGTCGCAATACTCATAATTCTTCAAATTTATCATCCTCATTTTTGTCAATGTTGAACTCCGCTCTCAATCTGTATCCATGATTATGAATTTTATACTGGTTACTCATTCCTAACCTTTAACAGAGTCTTATTTAACAAGTTCACTTGATTTTTATTTTTACAATAACATATTTACGAGGGTAAGGAGTGTTCAAAACAAGGATAATTAAACTTATGCCTTCTCAAATCAGTCTTCACTTAAATTGTTCTAAATCTTTGCAAACAGCAGCTTCAGTTGTCATACAGATGTAACACCATTCTAAAGTGACTTGTTTTTTAATGGAAATATTTATTTTCCAAGATGTCAAATTAATAACAGTCTGATCAGAATGAATTTACACATCCTTTTTCATTTCCTATGAAGTAACCGGTATTTATCCTAATTATGTTGCTGGTCAGTGTCAACAATTGTTGTCCTTACTTACCACTCTCAATGCCTGATTTAACTAATCAAACATAACCCATTTGCAAAACCCTTTTGTCTATCTTACCCGAATGCAATACAGAAGAGAGGTGGAAACATTTACTATTTTAAGTTGCATCAACCATTGCTGTAGAACTAACAATGGCTCAAAGTACAAGACGGAGAGAATTTTACTCACTAAATTACAATTGCCTATGTCTTTTTTAAAAGGATATTTGGTGTGGATGGAAGCAGAATTATGAGAACGAGAGCTAAGGAAATCTGAGGAACCAGGGGACAATATAACTTCTGAAAAAGCTGCGCTGAGATCAAAGCGCTACAAGTGATTCGTTCGACAATATTATTTGGAAAAAGCTGCAATCTCCGCCACCTACAAATGGACAGCAATATTTAGTTAAAATCAGTAACCAGTGGAATGTAAACTAGTTACCAGTAACAGAAAACACGGGCAAAACGTTGGAAGGTCGGCTGCAAAAGTTTTTAATTTTAAGAATAATTCTAAACTCAGCTGTGCAAACTCTTTTGACGGCACTTAGAAAAGTGTGGCCAATTATCTCAGCTTTTGAATGTAGCCATTGGAAATTTGAGGTGAATTCTGTCTCGATGCTTCCAAACATAGGGCTCACCCAAAGTTTAACAGAGCCGCTTTGGGGTTTGATTTAGAAAAGTGGAAAAAAATAGCACCAGCCAAACAAATAAACTAAGGGTTGTTATCAAAATAACGAGTATGTGAAAGCGGTATATAAATAATACTGGACTTCTTACCTTATCAAACCACTGTACTGGGAGTAACCTTGCGAATAAGTATCTGACATTACTTTAGTTGCACCTTGATAGCCCAGATATGTAATGGGTTGGTACCAGGTCACAGGGGCTGCTGAAGTAGACGGCATGGTATCATCTTGAACTAAGAAGTTGCAGTTGAGTCCTGATTCATGGTGCGAGAGGCCATAGGAATCTAAAGGTTCGGTCTTAAATATGACAGCGTCTTCCAGTGGCTCTCCTCTCATGGGGGGTCTCTGCTGCTGGGTGGGGACGGAATAGTCTGAATAGGGGGAGTAGCCGCTGGGCATGTAGCCGAAGGTGTTGCTGGCTTCCTGGTTCATGTTCATTGCCTGGTGCGACTCGGCTTGGATGTTCCGTTCAGCTTTGGGAGTGGGGGAGCCTGCGGACTCAGAGAAACCATAGGAGCTGGAAATGTCCGGGATGTATGGAGCGTGGTCGCAGTCGTCCGCGGTCAGGAGCTGGTGAGTGCGAGCAGCCAGATAGATGGGGTTGAGAGGCAGGAAGGGGAAACGGAAGATATTGAGGGGTGAGACTTGGCCTCGGGGGGCTGGGTTGCAGGCCTCCTCCCTGTCCTGGCAGCTTTCCGATTTGAGGGGCTGGAGGAGGGCAGCAGATCCAGCCGCCTCCACTGGGCTGAGACTTTCCCTGGCACACACTTTCCGCAGCTTGACCTCACTGGGGAGATTCCTATCGGTGTGCATGAGGGACCAGGAGGTGACAGGGACTGTGGCCAAGGGCTGTTTGGCCGCTCCAATCCCATCCGAGCTGCTGTCAGTTAAACTCAGACCACAAGTTGCCCAGGTGGAAGGCTCAGCCGCGTCACTCAGATTGGACACAGCAGATAAGCCCATGCTATCCAGGTGTTTGCCTTTCTCAGAGTCATTCTCAACTTTCCTATCCAAAGCTGCCGCCAGCTCAGTCTGGGGGAGCAAGTCGTCCATGTAAAGCCCCATTGAGTCGGAGACGGCTTTCAGCAGGTCTGTGCTGCACCCATCTCTGGAAGCAGTTTCAGGAGGATAGGGGAGAACCCTGTCCGTCCTTTCCTTCTCCTCCATGCTTTGCTCCATCTCTGTGGCTGGAGAGTATAGCCAGCGGGATGGATACTGCTTTCTCGCTGTCTGGCCCCTGCACTCAAGTTTCAACTCCGTCAACCGCCACTCTGCAACTCTGCTCCCGCATCAACTCCATCCCAACGAGCTGGTCACCTCCCCTGGCAAAGAGAGACAGATCTTAACACCAAACTTCCAGCTCCCTCTGTCACCCTTGTAAACTCATTCCCATTAAACCTGGCATTAAAGAGCGGCCAAGTCGCCCAGATGGGGCAAGTTCATCACTTAAGGCTCCCAATGCTGATTGTCAGTGTGAAACGCCGCTGCCTTACACTCATCTCCTCGGGGGCCACTTATCTTAAAAAGTTTGCAAACATTTAAATCCCCGTCAATCTTTATAAATAACAAGTCAACCCAATTGAAAGCCCCTCCCCGAATATTTTGTTGCAATTTAACTATTACAGATACCTCCCCCTGCCCCCCATAGAGAATTAAACAAACAGAGTGTTGTTGGAAGAGTTTTTTTTATTTAAGAGTTAGACTCATGCGAAATATATTAGTACACTACCATCTCCTCGCTCATAACTAAGGTGTTCATGTAAAATATATTGATCTAATTATTGAGTCTGGTTGAAGAGTGCCTACCTGAAGGTATGACAGAGTGTGCTGGCGTCCTGCTCTCTCTCTGCTTTCTGTCTGCTTCCCCCTCTCTGTCTCCGGCTCTCCCTGTGTCACGTGTTGATGAAGATGGGAGACTTTACGTACTGTACAGCGATCATCACACGTCACAAAAAAAGTTTACTCCTGAAATTTTAACTGACAAGGTAGAAACATCCGGGGTGGCTTTTTTTTGTTGTTTGTTACCCTCCTTCCTCCCCTCCTCTTGCCTTCAAGCTCTTTATTTCCCCCACCCACTCACTCAGCTACCCACACACAAGAGGAGCGGCTCCATAAGATGAGAGAGACCATTCCAAAAGTGGAGCGACTGAATAAGGCACTGGGTGTACTCTGGCTGAGAGGATCGCCAATTCTCCAGATTTAAAAACAATAAACTGTACAGCTACCGTTTAGAATATTTTTAAATCGAGCCGCAGTATTTTCTAAACACAAATCCGAAATGCCACACGTATTATCCAAATAGTCATGAGGGGGAGGGACAGACACCTGTCTCTCGGATTGTTAACAAGGCGGAAGCTTGTGGGTTCACTGGATGTAGGATTTACTCACAAACCAGCAGTCGTCATGTGAAAGTCCAATGTCGTATGTCAGAAAGAGCCGCTGTTTCTATTTGTCAAAGTTCCAGGAGCACATTGAAAGTTTTGTCTTGCCCCCTGAGGGGCAAAACAATGGATCATAGAAGGTGGCTTGTACTTAACAGATCAACAAGGGGAGGGACTTGACTTTCTCTCCCTTAGAAATTAACATCGTCTCGCCCAAGATCTACAGACGTGATGTGTGAAGCAACAATCCCTCTCATGTCCCTGTAACAGCGCTGATTTGAGACGACGCGCTTGACAAGGTTTGCACGTTTGAAAGATTCAGACAATAGATGTCTCCAGATTCAGGGGACGAATGAGCGCTAAAAGGATATCATCTGAACATAACAAAATCGCTCAATTACAACCTGTCACTGGATTTATTTATCAAAGATATTGGAGTCGTTGCGAAATAAATAGTTGACTGTATAGTGCACAATTTTTAAATGATACTTTTTTCTAATCCTCTCCTCGCCACCCCGCCCCCCCCCCCCCCCCCCCCGTACCCGCTGTCCGAAAGTAATGCTGGAGTTTACTTCCATGTAGTATTTCTTGAATTCCAGTACTGACATCCAACCAAGTGACTATGTTTCGAGTTCAACAAGGTCACGCCATATAAGGGGAGCGTTACAGGTGAGCTTGGTGTTCTGGTCTCTCCAGGTTTTCCACTCTGGGATCAGCGGATAGTGATTTGGAGCAGGTACTCTTAACCGTATGTCCCAGGGCAGGGAGCTGAGGTCAATGGCTATGGCTAACAATGAATATGTTCCCCATCTAGGAAAGTTTTTGTCGTGCTCGCTGTTTAAATTTAAACACCGAAGACCCGGAGTTTCAATCCGGCCTACAACACAGAAATCAGAGCTGGAGTTGCACTCATTTTGCCGATGATGGGAAATTTCCCCCCGAGTTATTAGAATTCGCCCTCAAACCCAAAACCTATGTAAATTGTGCAAGCTAACGGAAACGGTTGGAGGGGTCTATGGAACACCAAACTTTGAGGCATAAAATTGAACACATTTAACAATTCCCATTCGTTCACATTAGGCAGAGTATTTTAAGAAGCTGCAATTAATTAGTGAAGTTTTTTTAAAAAATTCATTTACATTTTACGATACAGATTAAAAGAAACAAACATACAGTTTTCAGTCGTGATACATTATTTTTTTAAAGCGTTCTTAAAATTGCAATTATAAGGCAGCAAGTTGCCTTTGTTTCCCTCCAGATATGATTGTCAAATTGAGATACCCTGGAACAAGCGCAATTGGAGACCACTCACGTTTCAGAGTTGGTTTTGTAGGCAGAGATTCATTCGCACGAATGGATCTAAACGATTCGGTTAAAGGACATATTGTAATTACGCGTGTAACTCATGCTTAAGATTCCACAATCTTTTCAACCACTTAATACACAACACGGGACTGATCTGAGACTTCCCTGGGCTATATGTCATGCAATGTATTTATTTGCAGAACCATCATTGTTCATTATATTTTACAAATGCCATCAAAAGTTTTGTGACTATTTCAATTCTAAAAGCAGATACTTAATACAAAACCAGTTGCTATGTTCAGAAGCCACAATGGTTGTCTGCCTACCAATATTTTTTTTAGTCCAGATAATTGAGGTAAGGACGATACCATAAACACATATCACAATATGCAATTCGCAGGCAACATTTTAAATTAAGAAAGATTCTGGTAGAAATGCAAAGGCATCGACATGGAGAAGGAAAATGTCCCCAATTTTAGCCCGTTTTAAGGCTTACAGCTGAGGGAAACCTTAAAAATCAGCCTTGGCATACCCAATAAATAATAACTGCAGAACACCTAGGTAAAATTGGGTGAAGTAATTCCTCCTCATTTCTGTTTTAAATCTGCCACCCCTTAGCCTAAAACTATGGCCTCTCATTCTAGAATGTCCAACAAGGGGAAATATCCAATCTACATCTAGCCTGTCAATTCCCCTCAGCATCTTATATCCCTCAATTAAATCTCCTGTCATTCTTCTCAACTCCAGTGGGTATAGGTCTAAACTGCTCCATCTCTCTTCATAAGACAAGTCCTTCATCCCTGAAAGAATCTAGTGAACCTTCTCTGAACTGCCTATAATGTATGTACATCCTTCCTCAAGTAAGAGGACCAAAGTAAAGTAAAGTAAAGTTTATTTATTAGCCACAAGTAGGCTTACATTCACACTGCAATGAAGTTACTGTGAAAATTCCCGAGTTGCCACACTCCGGCGCCTGCTCGGGTACACCGAAGGAGAATTTATCATGGCCAATTCAACTAAAAACTCTGCGCAGTACTCCTGATGTGGACTCACCAATACCCTATACAGTTGCAACAGCACTTTCCTATTTTTCTATTCTATTCAATTAGACATGAATGCCAAAATTCCATTTGCCTTCTGTTATATATTTAAATAGTTGCATAATTGCTTTAAGAGCTGGTTGCATGATTTGATGGTGAAGTCATTGGGGTGCTTCAGAGGCTCCTGCTTTTAGTTTCAGTTTCTCGCTGTACAGACAAAAGATCCGAGAATAAACCTGTTGTTGTTGGTTTGAATCTACGGCTGCGATTCTCCCAAAAGCGCTGAATTGGTGGGAAAACTGTTCCAGATCCTGACTGTTTACTCAATTCAGCTTCTCACTCAAATCTCCGCGCTCTGTGCACTGCAGAGGTCCCAGTCATGAATCTCATTAAAAACCCAGCCGGAGTTTGACAGACCTGGAACTCTGCACATGCGCAGTGGCCCTGATCTGTCAGACTCCCAGTTTGCTGGCCAGCGAGGGACCTCCGCACTGCTGCCCCTCCAGACCCCCATGGCCCAATCATGGCCCCCAGAACAATTCCTGGGCCAGCCCTGACCTCCCCCTGTCCCAGAGCACCCCCCAGCAGTGGCAATCCCCCCATCCCCCTCACTCCAGGGTCAGACCCCCCAGGAGGCAGCCCCCCCCCAACCCCCCCCCCCCCAACCCCCCCTCCCCCCCCCAACCCCCCCTCCCCCCCCCCCCCCTTCGGCAGACCACTTCCCACCCAACCTGTCACAATCGCTGCTCTCCCTCCATCCCGGACCGATCCTGTCTGCAGAGTGGCAGCTGGACCTCCCACCCCAACCAATCGCCCTGAGGCCCTGCCCACAATAGGCCCTGCCCCTTTGGCACTGCTCGATGCCCAGTGGGCAGTGCCAAAGTGCCCCCTGGGCATGGGCATTTTGCCCCTTGAGCAGTGCCAGGGGCCACAGGCTGGCGGTGCCCATGCCCAGAGGGCATTCCCCCGCTGCCTGACCCCCTGGGGGCCCCCCGATTGCCCCCCTTCATTCCAGCGGAGGCTCCTGCTAGTTCCCTGAATGTGGGGAGCTAGTCTAAACCCCGCCGGAATGAAGTACTCCTGGCGGGCCGGGAGATTTAATCAGGACCTGAAAGTTCCTGATAATCACATGAAAACATATTTAAAATACATTTTAAAAAGATTCAAATTACTTACCTGCCTTCCCGCCGGTTTCCAGCATGGTCTGACCGGCGACTGTTCTCCGGCTCTGGGAGATAAGCATGCGTTCCTGGTGCATGCACAAATCCCGGTACAAGGCCGGCAAAGCGCATCTCCCACCGCGACCCGCCAGAAAAGTTGCCTATATGTTCTTATCAGTAAAGGAATTAAAGGTTATGGTGAGCAGGCGGGTAAGTGGAGCTGAGTCCATGAAAAGGTCAGCCGTGATCTTATTGAATGGCGGAGCAGGCTCGAGGGGCCAGATGACCTACTCCTGCTCCTAGTTCTTATGTTCTGATGTGCCAACCATATCTTTTACTTTTGCTTAAAACCCACAACCTCTAACATAGTTAGGACATGTCACCTTTCTAATTACCTGCTGCACCTGTATACTAACTTTCTGCGATTCATAGAATCCTGTCAGTGCAGCCCATCATTCAGCCCATCGAGTTTGCACCAACTCCCTGAAAGAATATCTTACCCAGCACCACCCCCTCCTCTACCCCCTCCCCCCCCCATAACCCTGTTTTTACCATGGCCAATCCATCTAATCTACACATCTTTGGACAGTAAGGGGCAATTTAGCATGGATAATCCATCTAACCAGCACATCTTTGGACTGTACAGGGACACCAGATCCCTTTGTACCAAAACATTTAGAAGTTTCTCTCCATTTAGATAATAAGTTGCCTTTTTATTCTCTGACCAAAATGGATAAGCTTGCACTTATCGATGGTAAATTCCATCTGCCAAATTTTCATCCACTCATCTAACCTAAGCATACCCATTTGTAAATTTCTTATTTCTCTGTTGCAACTTGCTTTCCCACCTATTTTAGTTTCATCTGCAAATTTAGCTGTACTAAATTGGTTCAACCTAAAATTTCTGTTCAGTGGCTGGTTACAAATGTGCATTATTATATTTGTGAAAATAGAAGGTTATACAGAGCTTTTATTAACAATCAAATCTTACATACCACTAAGAACCATCCAGCATCTTTTTTAAGTCCCTTGTTGAGTTCAATTTCATCAACATGAAAAGAAAGTATGCATTGACGTGTAATATTTTCTGTTCATGTTTACATACCATTTACACCTTGGTCCAATAATAGCAATTTCTGTTTAAGCTATAGGAGTGTTGATAGATTTTAATATCATAGTTGGTGACCTTTATCCCACAAGCAACTCAAGTATATCTTGGGGTATGCTGGGTTTCTATGCTGGCTGTATTTGCATCCCATTTGAGTTATCATCATGATTTATCATATAAGTTGTTTGTGTTGTTTTCTCTTTTGCCTGTGTGTGTGTATATGTGTGTGTACATGTCCCAGTAAAGCAGCAGACTCGTGGAGTGCCTGAAACTATTATAAGGTATTTATGTGGTATGCTTAATAAAACATTGATACTCTTTCTAACCACTCATGGGCTATGCCTATTAAAGAGGTATTGATTACCACATGTGTCAGAGCTGGTGGTGATTATTTAAAGTGACTTTCACTATTTTGGTGGACGTTGTGGTAACCAGCTCAGTTTTAAAGTCATGTGAAAACTAAAGCATGTGTACAAGGTGTCAGGAGGTGCTCTACCACCTATGACTATCCCAATCCACAATACAAATGCTGCAGAAAAGTAGCCTGCGATTGAACTTGACTAGGAGTTGGAAAGCATTCAGGTTCTCACAGAGACTGGAGAAGATGCTGACAAAGTTTACTCCACATGGACGTATTGGGGCACTGTAGGAGACGGGATCTAGATGGAGCCGGTGCAGAGGAAGCCAACAGTATTGCCAATTGTATAAGAATGTAACTTTTGAGAGACACATGTTCAAAGAAGAATCAATGGGAGGTACTGTTGAAACATATAACCAGTAAAGTACAGCAACTTGCTGAAGGATGCAAGTTCAATGCCAAAACAGCAGAAGACATAGCTTGAGACCAATTTATGTTTGGAATTGTGGATTTTAGGCTGGGAGGGAAACTACTTCAGGAGACTAACCTAGCCTTGTTAATGATGAATATGATTTGTTACAGGGTGGTGCAACTCACACTCACTGGGCAAAATGAGTTTGGTACTTAAAGGCAGGGAAAATCTCAAAGCTTTAAAGGGGCATGGTTCTGCGAAACAAAAACGTTTGTGAGTGCTGGGATTGTGAGAAATCACACAGGTTCCACAAGAGAGTGCTGTGTCCAGTCTTTGGGATGATGTGCAACAAGTGTGGAAAGAGCAACAATTTAACAAAGGTCATGGAAAAGAAATGCCTGCGCACACATAGGAAACAATAGAAGTAGATGAAGAACCAAGGACAAATAAGTTTTTGTCAGCAGTGAGGTCAGTCCTTTTTGTTTGCATAACTTGGAGTGTGTCACATTGAAGCTGAGGTCAGGCAAATTTCCAATGGATGTAGATGCTCAAAGGGCTTTGCAGCCTGTCACAGCAGTCCAGTAACCTGTGCTCCAACACATTACTCGGATTGCTGAGGGACTGCCCCAGCCAGGGGTGTGGCAGTAGTTCCAAGGAACACTACGCTGCTGTCGTCTCACAGGATAAGAGTTTTAACAGCACCAGGTTAAAGTCCAACAGGTTTATTTGGTAGCAAATGCCATTAGCTTTCGGAGCGCTGCTCCTTCGTCAGATGGAGTGGATATCTGCTCTCAAACAGGGCATACAGAGACACAAAATCAAGTTACAGAATACTGATTAGAATGCGAATCTCTACAGCCAACCAGGTCTTAAAGATACAGACAATGTGAGTGGAGGGAGCATTAAGCACAGGTTAAAGAAACGTGTATTGTCTCCAGACAGGACAGCCAGTGAGATTCTGCAAGTCCAGGAGGCAAGCTGTGGGGGTTACAGATAGTGTGAAATAAACCCAAGATCCCGGTTTAGGCCGTCCTCACGTGTGCGGAACTTGGCTATCAGTTTCTGCTCAGCGACTCTGCGCTGTCGTGTGTCGTGAAGGCCACCTTGGAGAACGCTTACCCGAAGATCAGAGGCCGAATGCCCGTGACCACTGAAGTGCTCCCCCACAGGAAGAGAACAGTCTTGCCCGGTGATTATCGAGCAGTGTTCATTCATCCGTTGTCGTAGCGTCTGCATGGTTTCCCCAATGTACCATGCCTCGGGACATCCTTTCCTGCAGCGTATCAGGTAGACAACGTTGGCCGAGTTGCAAGAGTAGGTACCGTGTATCTGGTAGATGGTGTTCTCGCGTGAGATGATGGCATCCGTGTCGATGATCTGGCACGTCTTGCAGAGGTTGCTGTGGCAGGGTTGTGTGGTGTCGTGGTCACTGTTCTCCTGAAGGTTGGATAGTTTTCTGCGGACAATGGTGTGTTTGAGGTTGTGCAGTTGTTTGAAGGCAAGAAATGGGGGTGTGGGGATGGCCTTGGCGAGATGTTCGTCTTCATCAAAGACATGTTGAAGGCTCCGAGGAGATGTCGTAGCTTCTCCGCTCCGGGGAAGTACTGGACGACGAAGTACTTCTTCACCGCACAGGACCTTCAACCGATGCTATACACTAGATACATCGATGACATTTTCTTCCTTTGGACTCATGGTGAACACTCACTGAAACAGCTATATGATGACATCAACAAGTTCCATCCCACCATCAGACTCACCATGGACTACTGTCTGGAATCGTTTGCATTCTTGGACACACGCATCTCCATTAAGGACGGTCACCTCAGCACCTCACCTGTACCGCAAGCCCACGGATAACCTCATGATGCTCTACTTCTCCAGCTTCCACCCTAAACACGTTAAAGAAGCCATCCCCTACGGACAAGCCCTCCGTATACACAGGATCTGCTTGGATGAGGAGGATCGCAACAGACACTTCCAGACACTGAAAGATGCCCTCATAAGAACAGGATATGGCACTCGATTCATCAATCGACAGTTCCGACGCGCCACAGCGAAAAACCGACCTCCTCAGAAGACAAACACAGGACACGGTGGACAGAGTACCCTTCGTCGTCCAGTACTTCCCCGGAGCGGAGAAGCTACGGCATCTCCTCCGGAGCCTTCGACATGTCATTGATGAAGACGAACATCTCGCCAAGGCCATCCCCACACCCCCACTTCTTGCCTTCAAACAACCGCACAACCTCAAACAGACCATTGTCCGCAGCAAACTACCCAGCCTTCAGGAGAACAGTGACCACGACACCACACAACCCTGCCACAGCAACCTCTGCAAGACGTGCCGGATCATCGACATGGATGCCATCATCTCACGTGAGAACACCATCTACCAGGTACACGGTACCTACTCTTGCAACTCGGCCAACGTTGTCTACCTGATACGCTGCAGGAAAGAATGTCCTCAGGCATGGTACATTGGGTAAACCATGCAGTCGCTACGACAACGGATGAATGAACACCACTCGACAATCACCAGGCAAGACTGTTCTCTTCCTGTGGGGGAGCATTTCAGTGGTCACGGGCATTCAGCCTCTGATCTTCGGGTAAGCATTCTCCAAGGCGGCTGCCTTGCAACAGTTTGCTTTTTAATTGGGTTAAGAGCGATTGAGGGATAGCTAGTGGTACATTAATAGTTAATAAACCTGTTGGACTTTAACCTGGTGTTGTTAAAACTCTTACTGTGTTTACCCCAGTCCAACGCCGGCATCTCCACATCATGACTCTTACAGGATGGCAACATTCAAACCCCCACCAGTGCCATTCTGCCAGTGCAGCTGTTGTTGCCCATAGTCAACTAGCCCAGACTGAGGCCACCCAGGCCGAGATGATGCAGTCCAGAGCCAGGCCTTTGAGGCTCAGAGATACTTGAAAGCTTCCTCCAAGACAATCTGTAGTCTCTCCCAGTAAAAACTGTGCTGCAGCTGCCGGGTAGCTCCCTTCCATCATCTTGCTGATGATTGAGAGTCGACTGATTGGTGGATTTTACGCAGGATGGATTTCTCCTGCTTTTTGTGTACGGTACATACCTGGGCAATGTTCCACATTGCTGAGCAGATGCCAGTGTTGTAGCTGAACTGGAACAGCTTGCCTAGAGTTGCAGTTAGTTTTGGAGCACAGGTCTTCATTACGATTGCTGGAATGTTGTCAAGGTACAGAGAATTAGCAGTGTTCAGTGCCTTCAGCTGTTAATGTGATATCATTGGGGTGAATTCAGCATGGGCATCTGTGATGGAGCAGGAGGCTGAGATGATTATCTTCTCTGAAGATGGTTGCAAATGCTTCAGCCTTATCTTTTGCACTTATGTGCTGGCTCTCCATCACTGAGGATGGGGATATTTGTGCAGCTTCTTCCTCCAGTTTGTTATTTAATTGTCCACCACTATTCATGATTGGATGTGCCAGGATTGAAGAGCTCTAATCTGATCTGTTGATTGTGGAAATCTACAGCTCTGTCTATTCTATGTTGCTCTCACTGTTTGACATGTAAGCAATCCTGTGTTGTGGCTTCACCAGGTTGACAACTCATTTTTAGGCATTCCTGCTGCTGCTCCAGGCCTGCCTTCCTGCACATTTCATTGAATGGCTGACTGTGTGACTGTGAGACAGACTTGGTGAAGCAACAGTCTTGCATATCGAGCATTTTGAACATATTGTATATTGAGCTTTGACAAAGGGTCATCTGGACTTGAAACGTCAGCTCTTTTCTCGCCTTATAGATGCTGCCAGACCTGCTGAGATTTTCCCGCATTTTCTCTTTTGGTTTCAGATTCCAGCATCCGCAGTAATTTGCTTTTATCCAGTCTTGCATATCTCCTGCAGCTCCTAAAACTAAGGGCACCACGGCGGCACAGTGGTTATCACTGCTGCCTCACAGTGCCAGGGACCCGGGTTCAATTTCCAGTTTGGGTCACTGTCTGTGCGGAGTTTGCATGTTCTCCCTGTGTCTGCGTGGGTTTCCTTGGGTGCTCTGATTTTCTCCCACAGTCCAAAAGATGAGCTGGTTAGGTGCATTGGCCATGCTAAATTCTCCCTCAGTGTACCCAAACAGGTGCCGGACTGTGGCGATTAGGGGATTTTCACAGTAACTTCATTACAGTGTCAATGTAAGCCTACTTGTGACACTAATAAATAAATAAGCACTGTAAACCACAGTGGGGGTGGGGGGGGGGGGGGGGGGGCGGCGGACAGTGGGAGAGAAAAACTGGGTGGAAGCTGCCAGTCCCGAGGGCCAGCTCCAAGTGTTGCTTCTCCTGCTGTATTTTTAGGAACATCGACAAAGAAAAGGGGCGTGTCCCATGATGTCATGCTGCTGGGAGTGGGCAGGGTCGGCTCCACCAGTAACTTCGATTTTTAAGAGGTTAAGGACGCCCAATACAAAGAAATTAGAACTAAAATCCTCCCCACCCCCAACATGCAACACCGCCCCCACCCCCCCATCCTGGCCACTGCCCCCTGGCATGACTCATTCCCTCCTGAGGGATGTGCTCACCTGTGCATATCTAGTGGGTTCTGTCTCCAGGTGCACCTCATAGGCGACCTGTGAAGATTCACACCAACATGAATGGACAATCTAATGGGGAGGGGGGAGTTGGGGGGGGGGCGGAAATGATAATTGACGTAAAGACCAGATGATTATATTTAAATGTATTCAAAGGAGTCAAAGGGGATCCTGACATTTGACGTCAGGATGCACGTTACGTCAGTGGTGATGGGTGGGAGGGGATAATCGCAACAGGAAATTCCATTAGTGTAAAATGCACTTTGGGACTCTCCTGGGAGTTTCCCGCTCCTGCTGCCAATTCCTTCCCTGAAAATGGGCAAGGAAGAAAAGGACATAGACAGGCTTATGCAACGGGATGACAAGTGGTAGATGAAATTTAATGCAGAGGCATAAAATTATTCATTTTGATTAGAAGAATGGGGAGAGGCAATACAAAATACAGAATACAATTTTAAAGGAGTACAGAAGCAGAGGGAGTTTGGGATATATTGGAGGATAAGGATGTTCCTCATAGCAAGAGTTAATGTGGGACTGGAGAATAGCACTGTCCACATTGTGTTGTAGAGAGTTACATGATGGTAGCCTGTGTGTAGAGAGAGTCTGAGAGAAGTTGGCATTAAGATAATACCTTGTAGGGCTATAGCTTGGAGATGTGTATTTCACTGAGTTTTAACAATAAACAGCGCAAAATAAACCACACAAGGCTCCAGACCACTTTGTGAGACACCAAACAACTTGACAACATATATGTGCACACATTATTAAAGGAAACAGAGGTGAGGGTAAGAGCGTTGTTTAAAAAAAAACGGATGGGATGCCGGCCTTTATAAATAAGGGTGTCGAGTACAAAAGCAAAGCAATTATGATAAACCTTTTGTCCTCAACAGAAGGATTACTTCCATGCTGGGCACCACACTTTAGGAAGGATGTGAAGGCATGACACAGGGTGGAGAAATGAAGGGATGAGGGACTGTTTTTAAAAAATCATTTATGGGATGTGGGCATTGCTGGCTGCACTAGCATTCACAACCCATCCCTAATTGCCATTCAGAAGGTGGTGGTGAGCTGCTTTCTTGAATTGCTGCAGTCCCTTGGTAGAGGTATATCCACAGTGCTGTTCGGGAGGGAATTCCAGGACAGTTTGTACCACCAGCTCAGAATTACCAGCGATAGTGAAGGAATGATGATATATTTTAAAGTCAGGATGGTGAGTGACACGGAGGAGAACCTTCAGGTGGTGGTGTTCCCAGTTTCATGGATAGATTGGCTGTACTCTTTAAAGAGGAGAATATTGAGAAGCGAGTTGAGAGAACTGTACCAAATTGAGTGGTCAAGTCAGAGTAGAGAAACTGTTCCCATTGGTGGAAGGATAGAGGAGAGGATACTGATTTAGGGTGATTGGCCAAAGAAGCAGTGATGGCATGGGCAGGTGGGCGAGTGGGGGGGGGGGGGGGGGGGGGGCGGGAGGGAGGGGAGGGGGGCACCTTTTACACAGTAAGTGATTAGAATCTGGAATGCACTGCCTGAGAATGTGGTTGTGGCAGATTCAATCCTGACATAGAAATGGGAATTGGATCATTATCTGCAGAGCTCCAGGGAAAAGGCAGGTGAGTGGCATTAGATGAATTGCTCTTGCATAGGGAGCTTGCTGTGCACAAAAGGCCACCGAACCTTCTGCATTACAAGAGAAGCTACACTTCGAAAGTAGTTCATTGGCTGACAAACGCTTTGCGACATCCTGAGGTCAGAAAGGATTTAAATAAATATAATTTCTTCTTTCTCCCTTTATTGTGAATTTGCTAGGAATTTGGATAAATGCTTACTGCCTGAGCTTCCGCTACAGATAAGGCTACAGATATGCAAGACTGGGCGGAGAAGTGGCAGATGGACTTCAACCCGGATAAGTGTGTGGTGATCCATTTTGGCAGATCCAATGGGATGGAGCAGCAGTATAAAATGAAGGGTACCATTCTTAGCAGTGTAGAGGATCAGAAGGACCTTGGGGTCCGGGTCCATAGGACTCTTAAATCGGCCTCGCAGGTGGAGGATGCGGTCAAGAAGGCGTATGGCGTACTAGCCTTCATTAATCGAGGGATTGAGTTTAGGAGTCGGGAGATAATGCTGCAGCTTTATAGGACCCTGGTTAGACCCCACTTGGAGTACTGCGCGCAGTTCTGGTCACCTCATTACAGGAAAGATGTTGAAGCCATTGAAAGGGTGCAGAGGAGATTTACAAGGATGTTGCCTGGATTGGGGGGCATGCCTTATGAGGATAGGTTGAGGGAGCTTGGTCTCTTCTCCCTGGAGAGACGAAGGATGAGAGGTGACCTGATAGAGGTTTACAAGATGTTGAGGGGTCTGGATAGGGTGGACTCTCAGAGGCTATTTCCAAGGGCTGAAATGGTTGCTACGAGAGGACACAGGTTTAAGGTGCTGGGGGGTAGGTACAGGGGGGATGTCAGGGGTAAGTTTTTCACTCAGAGGGTGGTGGGTGAGTGGAATCGGCTGACGTCGGTGGTGGTGGAGGCAAACTCGTTGGGGTCTTTTAAGAGACTTCTGGATGAGTACATGGGATTTAATAGGATTGAGGGCTATAGATAGGCCTAGAGGTGGGGATGTGATCGGCGCAACTTGTGGGCCGAAGGGCCTGTTTGTGCTGTGGCTTTCTATGTTCTATGTTCTATGTTCTAAGTGTACGTAAATGGAAGAATGAGAAAATCGGGTTATAGTAACCTGCTTAATGAAGCAGTACCTGAGACTCCCGGGATATTTCCGATCAAAACCTGGAATCTCACTGTGACATAGAAGTTAAGGACATTCGGGAACCAGGGCAGAATGACTATTTGATTATTCTTGCTGAACCAAATGGCACACCTCAGTCAATGCCTTACTGCTCTGTCTTAACCTTCTTTAGCGTAGCTTCTTCATGATGTCCCGGCAGCGGACTACGTTGTGGTAAATCAGCTGCCTGGCGTAGCTCATGGTGCCAAATTACACCTCAGCTGACTTCTTTCGCTCTAAGGCCACACTGCTCTTCTCCAACAGGGAAGCCAACAATGCTCTTTGAATCCATGTTGCATATTGCTGAAAATGTTCTCAGCTGGAACATAGGATTATGCCAAACTGTACTGTGTAATTGTGACTGCTGTACTGATGGTTTTAACTCCGCACGGTTGTTAAACTGATTCACACCAGGTCTGACCTGGTATTAAGGGAGACATTTCCTCAATTTGTGCTACTGGTGAGGAACCTCACCAGCGAGCTGTGCACATTGAGAATTTGTGGGTATTTGGCCGATAATTTTACCTTGATTAAAATGAATGAAAGGGAAATCATGAAACTAGCGCCTGAACTTCCGAGCTACCAGTACAAACTCAGAAGACTCCACCTTTAATTACCTATTTTTGCCAGAGTCTTATATTGTAAATGATTGGCCCTTAACAGAAAGTAATGGATTCTAATATCTATTTGTTAGCATTCATTATTCGTTTTTGATTAATGATTAAAATGTTTGATATGGATAGAAATCTGTCCTCACTCTCCATCCCTGTTCCAAAAAAATGTACTTTTTGATTTATCAAAAGGAGAAATTTGAAATCCTCCATTAATACAATACATTCTAAGGATTGCCAATATAATTAACAGGGAGAAGCAAAGTGTGGAATGATAACCATATTCTAAACCATCCTTTTTGCTCAGAAATAAAGCATAAATTAAATGGACAGACCATTAGCATGAAATCAATGATGCCAACTACAAAAGTGTAAAGATGTGCAGAGAATGTGGAAATGAATAAAAGTTAACAAAGCCTTCAGAAGACCACAAATGTACCAGGGTCATAGAGAATTGATTACCTTCAAAGGTGTGGTAACACAAAGTGAAATCCAGTGTAGCACATAAGTTTGAGACAGTAAAAAGCATTGTATATACAACATAAACAAGAAATCTGCCCCAGAGCACCAGCAGTCTGGTAATTATGAAATAAAGTTTGTTTTAAATAAGTTCAATTTTGAAAACAATCAGTAAAAATATGTTGCTCTTAAGGAGAGGCAGTGGTGCAGTACTATTATCATGGACTAGTAATTCAGAGACCCAGGGTAATACTCTGGGGACCTGGATTTGAATCCCACTATGGCAGATGGGGCAATTTGTATTCAATAGAGGTCTGAAATTAAAGGGAAATCTGCCATCCTTACCTGGGCTGGCCTACATATGACTCCAGACTCCCAGCAATGTGGTTAACTCTTAATTGCCCTCTGAAATGGCTGAGCAACTGCTAAAAATCCTAAAAGGAATTAACCAGATGGACCACCTATCCGGTTAATTGGACTACCGGATCAAACTAGACACTGGAAATGACAGCAGCAAACTCAGCCCTATTGACCCTGCAAAAGTCCTCCTTACTAATATCTGGGAGCTAGTGTAAAATTGGGAGAGTTGCCAAATAGACTCATCAAGCAACAGCCTGATATAGTGATAATCACAGAATCAAACAATCATAGAATCCCTACAGTGCAGAAGGAGGCCATTCGGCCCATCAAGCCTGCACTGACAACAATCCCACCCAGGCCCTATCCCAGTAACACACACATTTACCTTATTAATTCCCTTGACACTAAGGGTCAATTTAGCATGGCCAATCAAACTAACCCGCACAACTTTGGACTGTGGGGGGAAACTGGAGCACCCGGAGGAAATCCATGCAGACATGGGGAGAATGTGTAAACTCCACACAGACAGTCACCCAAGGCTGGAGTTAAACCCTGGCGATATGAGGCAGCAGTGCTAATCATTGTGCCACCATGCTGCTCTTTACAGATAATGTCCCAGACATCACCATGACCATCCCTAGGTATGTCTTATCCCACCAGCAGGACAGACCCAGGAGAGGTGGCAGCACAATGGTACAAAGTTAGAAGAGAATTGTCCTGGGAGTCCTCAACATTGACCCTGGACTACATGAAGTCTCATGGCATCAGGTGAAACATGGGCAAGGTATTCTCCTGCTGATTATTACATACTGTCCCCATCCCGAACCTCCTAGCTGATGAATCAGTGCTTCTTCATGTTGAACATCTCTTGGAGGAAGCACTGAGGGTGGCAGTTGCGCAGAATGTATTCTGGGTGGGGGCTTCAATGTCGCTCACCAAGAGAGGCTCGGTAGCACCACTATTGACTGAGCTACTCAAGCTGCTAGACTGAGACTGCAGCAGATGATAAGGAAATTAATAAGAGGGAAAAACATACTTGACCTCATCCTCACCAACCTGACTGCCACAGATTAATCTGTCCATAATAATATTGGTAAGAGTGACCACTGCACAGTCCTTGGGGAGTCAAAGCTCTATCTCCACATCGAGAATACCCTCTATCGTGTTGTGTGGCACTTCTACCATGCTAAATAGACTCCAAACAGATCTAGCAACTTAAGATTAGTTATCCATTATGGTGGCACAATGGTTAGCATTGTTACCTCACAGTGCCAGGGGCCCAGTTTTGATTCCTGGCTTCGGTGACTGTCTGTGTGGAGTCTAGATGTTCTCTCCGTGTCTGCGTGGGTTTCCTCCAGGTGCTCCAGTTTCCTCCCACAGTCCGAAATACGTGTTGGTTAGGTGCATTGGTCATGCTAAATTCTCGCTCAGTGTACCCAAATAGGCGCCGGAGTGTGGCGACTAGGGGATTTTCACAGTAACTTCATTGCAGTGTTAATGCAAGCCTACATGTGACACAAATAAATAAACTTATAAACTTTAAACTCATTAGGCTGTGGGCCATCAGCAGCAGCAGAATTGTCCTCAACCACAATCTGTAACCTCATTTTCCTACATATTCTCCAATCTACCATTACCACCTAGCCAGGGGATCAACCCTAGTTTAATGAAATTTGCAGGAGGGATACCAGGAGCAACACCAGGCATACCTGACAATGAGGTGCCAACCTGGTGGAGCTACAACACAGGGCTTCTTGCACACCGAACAGCATATACAGCAAGTGATAGACAGAGCTAAGTGTTTCAACAACCAATGAATCTTTTGCGTATGGTATTAAACTAAGAACCTATCCGTCTTTCAGACGGACAGAAAAGATCCCATGACACTAATGCAGAAAAGAGCGGAGGAACTCCTCTTGGTGTCCGAGTTAATATTTACTTCTCAACAAGCGTTAGTAAAATTGATTATCTGATCATTTATTTCCTTAATGCTTGTGGGAACTTGCTGTATACAAATTGACTGCGGTGTCTCCTACTTTACAACAATAACCATTTCATTAGTTGCAGTGTGTTTTGCTATGACCTGGTCATCAAAGACACTATATGACACAAAACTTCCTTTCCTTTTTGTGGACCAGATCTTTGGTGTTTTGGGGTACTCACCCTCCTCAGTAGAAGTGGAAGAGTTTTTGGAAAAGCAACCAATTGTGTTTTTAGTCTACTGATATAAGAAATTTGCTGGCGTGCTTACGTGATATCAACTTTTGTATTCAGAGCTGCTACTACCTGAATGTGACATGATTATTATACAAAAGAATGGAAGTGTAAAATTTACATTCAGGCAGAGAATCATCCATGTAATCTTATGGAAGAATATTTAGCAAATGCCTTTCTGCCTCTGCAGACAAACAACACACAATATGTGGGACTTGGTGGCACAAGAGGAAATGGAAATGGGTGTCACTTGTGTGTTGGGATCTGAAAAATATATAAAGGACAGTTGGCAGTACATGGGGTGCATGCAAACACTTGGTGGAGTTCAACAAGAAGTGTTCGAGCATGCCGTCAGGTGACTAATTTGCGTGTCTGGGATGGTCTGTGTTAGAATTGAGTGGACAAGCATGTTGGTTCTGCAGATGGGACAAGTTAGCTCAGAGCTAAAAGTTTCAGAAGAGGAATTTTATGTTTCTCAAGCGAAGCCTTCATTCCTCTTGGAAGATGTCACACTTCTACCCCCATCTTTCCCCCCTCACTGTTTTAATCAAATCCCTGGCACCCCCTTTAATTACTAACCCCCCTCCCCCAACCTCCCACTCTGACAGTCCATTCATCTCCCAGTGTCCCCAACATTCCCCCATTGTTATCTCCTTTCCCACTGAGCAATGATTCACTGTTAGGGACCCAGCCCAGGCAGGGGAAAATCTGACAGAGGTGCCAGAGACTCTTTGGAACCTTGTGGAGGAGTCCACGGAAGGACCTCAGTCTGGCATCATGAGGATGAAGGTGTCAGCAGTGACCTGCCTTCAGAGTCTGGGCCTGCTGCTCAAACAAATCATGATGGATGTTCCACTGACTTCAGACCCTCCATGAGGGGACCTTCCATCTGCACCTCAGTGACTATTCCCTCTGTTCTGTGGAGGGACATGTGGCTGCATAGAAGACAGGGGATGTTGCCATTGGCACTGCTACATCTGGAGCATGTTAGAATGGCAACTGATCAAAGCCATCACACTTTGTCAATGTTACTGAGACAGGCCCTCCCGCTGTGCTCTCACCTTCTCCTCACTGTTGGGTTAGCAAAGAGGGACAGCGCTGGGAAAATTCTCAGACTTAATTAGTTTCTCACTGCCCTCAGCCAAGTGGCTGGCAGTTCACATAATCCACATCTGAGAAAAGCAGGAGGAGATGGGGACACATCAGGACGTGTTCAACCTATCCAATAGCATTTCTCCTGGTTTTCCTGGCCTCCCTCAACTCTGAACCTGTCTCTAATGGCCTAGGAAACCTCCCCAGTGTATCCCCATCAAGTGTATTTCAATCTAAATATTTGGTTATTAATTTAATGCATAATGGAGAATAAAAGTTGGTCTCTAATAGGATTTGATCTGAATATATTTACTTCTCAGTCACAAATCAACTTTGGAAATTCTGCAATATATTCTTTTGTGTCACACCAATGGAAACTTGGATTAGAATGATGCTGATTGGCACTGATAGAAAAACCATGGGAGGAAGGAAGACTTGCATTTATATAGCACCTAGGGACATCCCAAAGCCCTTTACAGCCAATGAGGTGCTTTTGTAATGCGGGGAATGGGACAGCCAATTTGTACTCAGCAAACTCCCACAATCAGCAATGCAATAATGACCAGTTTGACTGTTTTTAGGACGTTGATTAAGAGATGGGTGGTACATGGTTCAGTGGTTAGCACTGCTGCCTCACAGCACCAGGGACCCGGGTTCAATTCCAGCCCTGGCTGCAGATTTGAACTTCAACATCCGACTCAATGAGCATGTGGTTTCTGCTGCTAAAATGTCGTTGGCAACATATCAGTTGGTGCAATATAACTGGGACATTACAAAATAGTTGAGGATGCACTCAGTAGAAAGGCAGATTGCAGTTTGATCCTCTCCCTTCTTGGACTAGGCCGGAATTTATTGTTGAGAATTTCCTCCATCCAATGATGGCAAGATTCCTAAACTGTCCTCACTTTGAACTGTTTCAATGTGAGTGGAATAGCTTTGTATACGCTGGTCCAATGTCTCAATTCACGTATTAACCAATTGATTTTCACTGCTGTTAGTTAACTTGGCCCATCATGACGAAATAAATCTTCAGCTGCAGTGGAGGTTTGCTGTTTATTAAATCTTTGTTCTATTGAAAGTGTTTATTTCTTGATTCAGAGCTTGTGGGACTGCTGCAGTTCCAAGGTTTGCTGTGGTGGATTGGGCTGATTCACAAACTGAGCCTCGATATTGATCTGGATCCTTCCCCAACTGGAAGATGGGTTGAGAAATTGTTCCCCTATGTTCTCCATCAGTCTGCACTTTGTAAGACTGAGGAGCTGCTTTCATTACACAAGCAGTGGTTCTATATGGCTCTCTAAATTCATTTTACCACCCTGTTGTAATAGTGCACCTCACTCCATTTCTCTTCAGCTTTCTGCTATAATTTTCTAACTTTCCAGCTTTAAGAAAGCCTGTGGCAGCTCAACGTAACTCTTTAATACTGGGAAAGAAACTATTTTCCTGTTTTGCTGATCAGGCGGAATTACCATCCTTTGACTGTCCTGACATTTTTTACAATGATAGGAGAGAGCAGTTACGTTTTAATTGATATAATTTGTAAGTTATATTAAATGCTTAAATTCCCAAATAATAGTTTTTTTTTCACTTTCATATCGAGAGCTGAGGTCTATTGTCACTGCATGTTATGTTTATATGCTTCAATGAGTAAAATGTCATGATATCTATGAAGTGGCTAAATGTGGAACAGTAGAATTAAATGTTAGGTCAGCAATTACTGTGGCGATAACAGAAAACAAATGTACTTATTGATGTACATTCTCTATCCAGTATTTCAATGAAGATATTAATCTGTTTATCTTACAGGAACATAAGAAACAGGGACAGGAGTATATTGCATGGCCCTCAAACCTACTCTGCCGGTCAGTACAATCATGGAATTCTCTATCCCACAGGGCTGTGGATGCTCCATCATTGAATATATGTAAGGTTGAGATGGACAACATTTTGGCCACATGGAATCAAGGAATTGTAGGGACAGACAGCGAAATAGTGTTGAGGTCAAGGATCATTGATGATCATATTAAACTCTCTGCCTCTTTGTGCCCCACCTTGCATGTCTTCATCCAAATTGCTACATTTTTCTCTTCAGATTTCTAAATCTCTTTTCACTTGAACCCTTCCCTTCTCTCTTAGTTTAAAGCTCTCTCTTCACAGCTAGGACGCTGATTCAACCAAGGCTAGTTTAAGAGGAACCCATCCCAACGGAACAACTCCCTCTTCCCTGATGAATCAAAACCCCTTCTTCCCACACCACTCGTTGAGCCATGGGTTTAATTCTCTGATCTCCGTGATCTTATACTAAGTGATATGTGGCTCCAGTAACAATCTAGAAATTATAACGTTTTAGGTTCCCTTTTTAAATTTGGACCCTAACTCCTTAAATGCACTCAGCAGAAGATCATTCATAGCTCTACCTATGTCGTTAGTTCCTGTGTGGACTACAATAACTGGATCTTCTCTCTCCCACTCCAAGTCCATCTCCAGCCTAAAGGAAGTATCGGAAACCCTGACATCGGGTAACGACACAATCTTTGGAAGCCTTGTCATGACTATGAACAATATCTATCCCCATGACTATACTGTCCCCTATCAGAACCACATTCCTTTACACTCACCCCGCTTGAATGACTTCCTGCACCATTAAAATGATGGCCGTTGAACATCGTGAGTGTATCATGTGTTTGTTTCTCATTACTGGCAATTGAAAATTCTAGCCTAGAGTTTCTCAAGGGCAACTAGGGATGGGCAATAAATGCTCTCCGAGTCAGCAACGTCCATGTCCCACAAATGAATTTTCAAAAAAAGTCATGAGAACTTAGTTGACAACCATGATGTGATAGAGGCACAATTTCATCGCAATGACTGTTTTGCAATGTTACGAACAGTGTATGTTACAGGCTCCACGTGAAGAGATGTAACCTTTGTGCAGATTTCTGTAACAGTGTTAAACAAAGTTCTAATTAGACACTTCAAGAATTTTAAATAGTATTGTACTGCTGGCATTAAAATAAGTCACGGTACATAATAAAGTTAAGTCAAGCTGATTCAAACCAGTTCCAGTCACCTTATTTTAATTAAGTTGCCTGCTTTAAGAAGCAGTTGTTCATAATAATGGAAACAAAAGAGTAAATAATCTACTCGGTGAATTCTGAATCATAAACACTTTATAGGCTTAAAATTGCTCATTGAAATGGCTGCGTAAGGATGATCACCTCTTGAATAATTCAAGTTCTTAATTGGAAACGGGGCACAGAATTGCTCAAAGTTAAGGCAAGGTGGATAAAATGAAAGGTACTACAAGTCATTCAGGGAAAGAAGACTTTTGCAGATAAAGGGAGTTTGAGAAATTAGCTTTCTGTTCAAGGCAGCAGAGAAAAAATGATGTTAATAAACTAAAAGAATCATGATTTGTGATACAAATATTTTGGAGTCAGAAACAGCCATTTACGAGATGTTGCTGAGAGAGCCAGACCACAAATTGATTAAAAGCGCAGATGTTACTGGTTGGAGCAGTTGAAATTATCCACATAGCTGTGCGAAACGGAATATCAAGAATGAATTAATTGGTCGGAAGCTCAATGACCACAAACCCATGTGATTAGAGGTGAATGGATTGATGACATTTTTGCGGAAAAAACATCTTGCGGACAAGATGCTTAATTTTAGATACATTATGGAGCTTGCATGCACTTTGCTCAGAGTACGTAAGTAGTGTAGAAAATATAGATCTCAATCTTAAAAAGCAGAACATCAGGTAGAATCGTAACAAATCCTTGAATTACAAATTACACATACACAAGATTGATTTTAATTATCCAATTAGCGTGGAAATGGGTGATTCCTGATCTGTTTTTTGGGTAAATTCTCATGCCCAATCTTATGGACTTAGTCACTGAAAATATGGGCTAGACTGTTTCCAGCTGCTGCAGGCAATGGGCTGGGCTTAATTCGCCAGCCAACTTGCAGAAGGACCTCTGTGTCTGCACATGCACAATAGCAGCCGTACAGGGAGCTATTGCATATGTGCAGACCTCTGATACTGCACATGTGCAATTCCAACAGCAGGGATCTGATAGACAGAGAGAGCTGTCAGGCCCCTGCTGTTGTAGGCAGCCTCACAAACTCTCCCCCTCACCACAATTACAGGGGCCCATGGCCAATCGTGAGCCCCACACCACCTGAGATGCTGCCCCCGCCATTCCCCCTGCTGCCTAGATCAATAGTGCCGCCTTCCCCCTTCCCTGATCTGATTGCCTGCAGAGTGGCAGCGGGCCCCCTTCCCCCCCATCATGCCACACCCTTCAGGCCCCACCCACTTTGGGCCTCGACCCCCATAGACCCCACTCCACCATAGGCCTCACGCCTGGCATTCCCCGATGGGCAGCCCAAAGGAGCCCTGTGGGCATTGCCCAGCTGCCAGGCTGCCAGGTTGGCATTGCCCAAGGGGCACCCCTTTCCCGCGGCCTCCCAGATGGCGCCTCAATAGCCTTCGGTTCCACCGTTGAGGTCAACACGACTGGAGAGCAGGTGATTTTCTTGCTGGAGAGAACCTCTCGTGGCAAGACCACAAAGGCCGGACAATTGAGTGCCGGGTTCGCGAAGCAGATATAAAGGAAGATTTAAATCAATTTAAATAATTTATTCGGCCTCTCGCCCATTTCCGGTGAGAGGCTGACCTCTCCAGAAATCTGGTCTTGTAAAATTGCGAGAGCTGAGAAATCGGGTGTGATCTCATGTGATTTTGCCGGCTTGCTCCACCCATTGATGGACGGGGTGAACCGGTAAAATTTCACCCAGCACGTCAGAGAAATGTGAGAAACTAGGGCCACGATTCTCCCATTGCGACCCGCAACATTTCTAGCAGGTCACGGTGGGAGACGCGCATCTGCGGCCTTGTTCCGAGATTTGCACACGCGCCGGGAACGCATGCGCATCTCCCAGAGCCGGTGAACAGTCGCCGGTCAGACCACGCTGGAAACTGGCGGGAAGGCAGGTAAGTCATTTAAATCTTTTCTGCATGTATTTTAAATATGCATATTTGCTAATTATCGGGACTGAATCTCCCACCCCGCCAGGAGTACTTCATTCCGATGGGGTTCAGACTAGCTCCCCATGTTCGGGGAACTAGCGGGAGACCCCGCCGGAATGAAGGGGGTCAATCGGGGCCCCTCAGGAGGTTGGGTGGCGGGCAGGGTGCCCCCTGGGCATGGGCACCCTGGCAGTGCCAGCCTGTGCCGCGGCACTGCCCAAGAGACAAAGTGCCCATGCCCAAGGGGAACCTTGGCACTGCCCACCGGGCATCGGGCAGTGCCAAGTGGGCGGGGCCTAGGGTGATCGGTGGGGGTGGGGGGTCCCACTGCCACTCTGCAGACAGGATCGGTCTGGGCTGGAGGGAGGGCAGCGATTGGTGCAGGTTCGGGGGAGGGGGGGGGTGTGGTCTGCCGGGGAGGCCTGCCTCAGAAGGGGTCTGACCTGGGGGGGGGGGGGGGGGTTGGGGGAATTGCCACTGCTGGGGGGTGGGGCCTTGACATCGGGGCACTCCGGGACGGCGGGGGAGTCAGGGTTGGCCCGGGAATTGCTGTAGGGGCTGCGATTTGGCCGTGGTGGGGGCTGGAGGGGCAGCACTTGCAGGGGCCCCAGGCTGGCTAGTGATCGGGCTGGCCAGCAAACAGGAGGTTGACAGTTTGGGGCCACTGCGCATGCGCAGAGTTCCAGAACTGTCAGATTCCGTCACGAATAGGCGCCGCGCCCCCCTGGGTTTTTAATGAGATTCCCAACTGGGACCTCTTCAGAGCACAGAATGCGGAGATTCAGGTGAGAAGCTGAACTGACAAAACAGCCGGGATTTGGAACAGTTTTCCCACCAATTCAGCACTTTTGGGAGAATCGCCGCCCAGATTTCTGAAGGTGCTGATAACTGAGCACCCTTGATACATGTATCTGCACCTGTCAGTGACGGAGATGTCTGTGGCAGTCAGCCTCAATACGGAGGTGCCAGAGGGGCATTTCCAAAGGCTGCTGCACTGGCCCTGGAGAGCCTCTGTCATAGGGTGTAGCTCTGCAGATGCTTCCTCCATCAAAGGGGACACGGAGATTGAAGATGCTGATGGGGTCTCATGAGGGGTGGGCCTCTCATCATTGTCTGTCTTCTTCATTCTTTTAGGGCACCTTTGATACCTGGAGGGAAACATCAGCTGGCATCCATCCTATGCTTCAATGTGCCATTTACAACACTGACTGGTTTCTCCTACTAACTGTGGCAATGCACTCTGTGCATGTGAATGCATTGTTCCTGCAGCCACGCTGGGAATTAACTCTCCATACGGTTAGCCACTCTTTCAATTGAGGAGGTCATGTGCTCAAAGCACTGAGACGTTGTTGAGCACATGTGAAAAATGGACTCCTTCCATTCTCATCCCATAGCCCTGCAGTGCCTCAGGTAATTCCAACATGTAGGCACGTATCTCAAACTGCTTCTCCAGGTCCAACCACCTGTTTTGTGACTACAAGGCTCTGGCCTGCTGAGTATGGCTGTCCCTGTCCTCGATTCTTTGAGACCTGCCACAATTCACCCTGCCTCCCTCTAACCCCCAACGCCAAAGTAATGTGTTCTTCATCCTGTGCCACTTTCTCTAGTACTTTGCCAGGACTCACTGAGGTGAGAGTATTTGCGCTGGTGGAAGGGGCACAAGAAAGTTGTAATAACACTGGCTCCAAGGTGTCTTTTCCTCTGACTTCTCGGATCATTGTTGGCATTGCGTGGGGGCTCCTGCCCTTCTGCAGTTGACCCTGCGGGAGACATAAGAGAAGATGCTGATGAGAGATTGAGACAGTCAACAGATGCTGCCGCTGCAAAAAATAACAACTTGACAGACAGCTCATGCATTGACAGCTCATTTCACAGTCAACATTGCTATATATACCCTGGATCTAGAGATGTTGAGGTCCTTACACCCTCTGACCCCAGCAGCCCTGTGGCTTGTCACCCTGGCCAGATCAGGACCAGCTTATCAAGTCGTATCAGTGCAAGCTGGGATATAGAGTCATAGAGATTTACAGAATGGAAACAGGCCCTTCGGCCCAACTTGTCCATGCCGCCCCTTTTCTTTAACCACTAAGCCAGTCCCAATTGCCCTCATTTGGCCTATATCACTCCATACCCATCTTACCCATGTAACTGTCTAAATGCTTTTTAAAAGACAAAATTGTAACCACCACTACTACTACCTCTGCAGCTTGTTCTAGACACTCATCACCCTCTGTGTGAAAAAATTGCCTCCAAGACCCTTTTGTATCTCTCCCCTTTCACCTTAAACCTATGCCCTCGAGTTTTAGACTCCCCTACCTTGTGGGATATGCCACATTCAAGCAAGGTGAAGAAAAATGCTGGTTGTCCAAGCCCTCTTCTTTCTGCCTCACCACTTGCTGCTTTTCATTCATTCAAACATCTCCTTACTGAGGCAGAGACATCATTCATCCTGCTCCTTGCTGAGGTTGAAGTAGCAGAATTGCTCCCTAAATACAATGGGTGGGATTTTACAACCTCGATTGGGCAAGACCGGAAATTCCCACCCAAGGTCAATGGAGATTTCCGTTGTCGGACCCTCACCCGCTGCGAATCCGCGGGGGCGAGGTGGTAGAGTTCCGGCCCACGTGTCTGGCTTTTTTCGAGAGCCTTACTCCTCCTCCATCCTCTTCGAGGACTTTGTCCTCCTCTGTATTGTCTCTGCTCATTCTTCCTGTCATGCTGTAGGCCAAGAGGGATGGACTGGAAGCAAGATTTCCTGGCAGCAACCTTACTGAGAACCCAGCCCTTTACCATCTGCTGCACCACTTGCTGTAGACTTCAGTAATATTGTGTCGCAGAAACCAGCACACAACTCTAATTCCACAACAAGCAATGGAAATCAATCAGCAACTATCTTGAAAGTGGTTAACAATGACTTTAAATCGGATTGGTGAGACAAAAAGGGGCCTTTGTGCTGCTGATTTGATGATGAGCTGGGCAAGGTGAAGATAGGGCTGGAGTGCTGAAGTCGAAAATGCCACTGCTGGTGTAAAATTAGCATTACAGGCTGAATGACGTGTACAGCTTGCATCCTGACTATGCACTTCCCAAAGCTTCTCTAACAACCTACTCGAAATACCTTGTGGCATGGCCATCCAGAAATGTGCATGCACAGTTCAGTTGCAATGTTTGGAAATGTGCATGCACAGTTCAGTTGCAATGTTTGGAAATGTGCATGCACAGTTCAGTTGCAATGTTTGGAAATGTGCATGCACAGTTCAGTTGCAATGTTCGGAAATGTGCATGCACAGTTCAGTTGCAATGTTGGGACATGTGCATGCACAGTTCAGTTGCAATGTTGGGAAATGTGCATGCACAGTTCGGTTGCCTTGTTGGGAAATGTGCATGCACAGTTCAGTTGCAATGTTTGGAAATGTGCATGCACAGTTCAGTTGCAATGTTTGGAAATGTGCATGCACAGTTCAGTTGCAATGTTTGGAAATGTGCATGCACAGTTCGGTTGCCGTGTTGGGAAATGTGCATGCACAGTTCAGTTGCAATGTTTGGAAATGTGCATGCACAGTTCAGTTGCAATGTTCGGAAATGTGCATGCACAGTTCAGTTGCAATGTTGGGACATGTGCATGCACAGTTCAGTTGCAATGTTGGGAAATGTGCATGCACAGTTCGGTTGCCTTGTTGGGAAATGTGCATGCACAGTTCAGTTGCAATGTTTGGAAATGTGCATGCACAGTTCAGTTGCAATGTTTGGAAATGTGCATGCACAGTTCAGTTGCAATGTTTGGAAATGTGCATGCACAGTTCAGTTGCAATGTTGGGAAATGTGCATGCACAGTTCAGTTGCAATGTTTGGAAATGTGCATGCACAGTTCAGTTGCAATGTTTGGAAATGTGCATGCACAGTTCAGTTGCAATGTTTGGAAATGTGCATGCACAGTTCAGTTGACGTGTTGGGAAATGTGCATGCACAGTTCAGTGGCCATATTGGTCCCACTTGAAGTGCCAAAGAAATGGGTGCAACACATCCAAGTTTTGCAGCAAAAGTTTTGAAAAGTGTGAGCAAAGCCACTGACAGCTGTAAAATTGAAGTTAGTGGAATTTAGCCCAATTCTGTGCTTCTGGGATAAGGCACAAGATCACACTTTATTGTTTCTATGTATAGATTACATATTTACACTGAGTGATTTTGATGTGGCTGAAATGTAGCGAGCTGAAGATGTTCTATTCAAGTAAGTAACGATTATATTGGATAGCAGGCTTCTTTTATTTTCTTGACTGCTTTAATTCATGCCTTAGGTGCTGCCAGACTAATCAAATCTTATTTACATTTTTTTCACAAAATCATGGCTTGTACTGAATGTTTTGGGTAGCACACTTTAGAAATTCCTCATGTAAATGGATCTGTAATCTGCATTATTAATTTACTGACACAAAAACACATTGTTGGCAATACTCTAACATTGGCAGTTAGCATCCGTCAGTTTACACAGTTACCTATAGAATTATTAGCTGTCTGTTTACAGTTACCTATAGAGTTATTAGCAGTCTGATTACACAGTTACTTATAGAATTATGATCTGTTTACACACAGTTACCTATGGAATTATTAGCTGTCTGTTTACACAGTTACCTATAGAATTATTAACTGTCTGTTTGCACATTTACTTATAGAATTATGATCTGTTTACACCCAGTTACCTATAGAATTATTAGCTGTCTGTTTACACACAGTTACCTATAGAATTATTGGCTGTCTGTTTACGCAGTTACCTATAGAATTAGTAGCTGTCTGTTTACACAGTTCCTATAGTGTTATTAGCTGTCTGGTAGCATTGTTATGGATAGAGTTATTAGCTGTCTGTTTATACACAGTTACCTGTAGAATTCTTAGCTGTCTGTTTACACACAGTTACCTATAGAATTATTAGCTGTCTATTTACACACAGTAACCTATAGAATTATGAGCTGTCTGTTTACACCCAGTTATCTATAGAATTATTAACCGTCTGTTTACACAGTTACCTATAGAGTTATTAGCTGTCTGTTTACACAGAGTTACCTATTGAATTATTAGCTGTCTGATTACAGACAGTTACCTACAGAATTATTAGTTGTCTGATTACACACAGTTCCCTCAGAATTATCAGCTCTCTGTTTACACACAGTTACCTACAGAACTATTACCTGTCTATTTACACAGTTACTTATAGAATTATTAGATGTCTGCTTACACGCAATTACCTATAGAATTATTAGCTGTCTGTTTACAGACAGTTACCTATAGAATTATTAGATGTCCACTTACACGCAATTACCTATGGAACTATTACCTGTCTATTTACACAGTTACCTATAGAATTATTAGATGTCTGCTTACACGCAATTACCTATAGAATTATTAGCTGTCTGTTTACACACAGTTACCTATAGAATTATTAGCTGTCTGTTTACACACAGTTACCTATAGAATTATCAGCTGTCTGTTTTCACAGTTACCTATAGAATTATTAGCTGTCTGTTTACACAGTTACCTATAGAATTATTAGTTGTCTGTTTACACAGTTGGCTATAAAATAATTAACTGTCTGTTTACACACAGTTACCTGTAGAATTATTAGCTGTCTGTTTTCACAGTTACCTATAGAATTATTAGCTGTCTGTTTTCACAGTTACCTATAGAATTATTAGCTGTCTGTTTACACAGTTGCCTATAAAGTAATCAACTGTCTGTTTACACACAGTTACCTACAGAATTATTAGCTGTCTGTTTTCACAATTACCTATAGAATTATTAGCTGTCTGTTTTCACAATTACCTATAGAATTATTAGCTGTCTGTTATTTGTGATATATATAAATGATTTGGAAGAAGGTGTAACTGGTGTAATCAGCAAGTTTGTGGATGACACGAAGATGGCTGGAATTGCGGATAGCGAAGAGCATTGTCGGGCAATACAGCAGGATATAGATAGGCTGGAAAATTGGGCGGAGAGGTGGCAGATGGAGTTTAATCCGGATAAATGCGAAGTGATGCATTTTGGAAGAAATAATGTAGGGAGGAGTTATACAATAAATGGCAGAGTCATCAGGAGTATAGAAACACAGAGGGACCTAGGTGTGCAAGTCCACAAATCCTTGAAGGTGGCAACACAGGTGGAGAAGGTGGTGAAGAAGGCATATGGTATGCTTGCCTTTATAGGATGGGGTATAGAGTATAAAAGCTGGAGTCTGATGATGCAGCTTTATAGAACGCTGGTTAGGCCACATTTGGAATACTGCGTCCAGTTCTGGTCGCCGCACTACCAGAAGGACGTGGAGGCGTTGGAGAGAGTGCAGAGAAGGTTTACCAGGATGTTGCCTGGTATGGAGGGTCTTAGCTATGAGGAGAGATTGGGTAGACTGGGGTTGTTCTCCTTGGAAAGACGGAGAATGAGAGGAGATCTAATAGAGGTATACAAGATTATGAAGGGTATAGATAGGGTGAACAGTGGGAAGCTTTTTCCCAGGTCGGAGGTGACGATCACGAGGGGTCACGGGCTCAAGCTGAGAGGGGCGAAGTATAACTCAGACATCAGAGGGACGTTTTTTACACAGAGGGTGGTGGGGGCCTGGAATGCGCTGCCAAGTAGGGTGGTGGAGGCAGGCACGCTGACATCGTTTAAGACTTACCTGGATAGTCACATGAGCAGCCTGGGAATGGAGGGATACAAACGATTGGTCTAGTTGGACCAAGGAGCGGCACAGGCTTGGAGGGCCGAAGGGCCTGTTTCCTGTGCTGTACTGTTCTTTGTTCTCTTTGTTCTTTGTTTACACAGTTGCCTATAAAATAATTAACTGTCTGTTTACACACAGTTACCTATAGAATTATTAGCTGACTGTTTTCACAGTTACCTATAGAATTATTAGCTGTCTGTTTACACACAGTTACCTATAAAATAATTAACTGTCTGTTTACACAGTTACCTATAGAATTATTAGCTGTCTGTTTTCACAATTACCTATAGAATTATTAGCTGTCTGTTTACACAGTTGCCTATAAAATAATTAACTGAATGTTTACACAGTTACCTATAGAATTATTACTTGTCTGTTTACACAGTTACCTATAGAATTATTAGCTGTCTGTTTACACAGTTACCTATGGAATTATCAGCTGTCTGTTTTCACAGTTACCTATAGAATTATTAGCTGTCTATTTACACAGTTACCTATAGAATTATTCGCTGTCTGTTTACACAGTTACCTATAGAATTATTAGTTGTCTGTTTACACAGTTACCTATAGAATTATTAGCTGTCTGTTTACACAGTTACCTATGGAATTATCAGCTGTCTGTTTTCACAGTTACCTATAGAATTATTAGCTGTCTATTTACACAGTTACCTATAGAATTATTAGTTGTCTGTTTACACAGTTACCTATAGAATTATTAGTTGTCTGTTTACAAACAGTTACCTATAGAATTATTAGCTGTCTGTTTTCACAATTACCTATAGAATTATTAGCTGTCTGTTTACACACAGTTATCTATAGAATTATTAACTGTCTGTTTACACAGTTACCTATAGAATTATTAGCTGTCTGTTTTCACAATTACCTATAGAATTATTAGCTGTCTGTTTACACAGTTGCCTATAAAATAATTAACTGTCTGTTTACACACAGTTACCTATAGAATTATTAGTTGTCTGTTTACACAGTTACCTATAGAATTATTAGTTGTCTGTTTACACAGTTACCTATGGAATTATCAGCTGTCTGTTTTCACAGTTACCAAAAGAATTATTAGCTGTCTGTTTACACACAGTTACCTATAGAATTATTAGTTGTCAGTTTACGCACAATTACCTATAGATTTATTAGTTGTCTGTTTACGCACAATTACCTATAGAATTATAAGCTGTCTATTTACACAGTTACCTATAGAATTATTAGTTGTCTGTTTACACACAGTTACCTATAGAATTATTAGTTGTCTGTTTACGCACAATTACCTATAGAATTATTAGCTGTCTGTTTACACAGTTGCCTATAGAATTATTAGCTGTCTGTTTACACAGGTGCCTATAAAATAATTACCTGTCTGTTTACACACAGTTACCTATAGAATTATTAGCTGTCTATTTTCACAGTTACCTATATAATTATTAGCTGTCTGTTTACACACAGTTACCTATAGAATTATTAGCTGTCTATTTTCACAGTTACCTATATAATTATTAGCTGTCTGTTTACACAGTTGCCTATAGAATTATCAGCTGTCTGTTTTCACAGTTACCTATAGAATTATTAGCTGTCTATTTACACACAGTTACCTATAGAATTATTAGTTGTCTGTTTACACAGTTACCTGTAGAATTATTAGCTGTCTGTTTACACACAGTTACCTATAGAATTATTAGCTGTCTGTTTACACAGTTACCTGTAGAATTATTAGTTGTCTGTTTACACACAGTTACCTATAGAATTATTAGCTGTCTGTTTACACACAGTTACCTATAGAATTATTAGCTGTCTGTTTACACAGTTACCTATAGAATTATTAGCTGTCCATTTACACACAGTTACCTATAGAATTATTAGCTGTCTGTTTACACACAGTTACCTATAGAATTATTAGCTGTCTGTTTACACAGTTACCTGTAGAATTATTAGCTGTCTGTTTACACAGTTACCTGTAGAATTATTAGCTGTCTATTTACACACAGTTACCTATAGAATTATTAGCTGTCTATTTACACACAGTTACCTATAGAATTATTAGCTGTCTGTTTACACAGTTACCTGTAGAATTATTAGCTGTCTGTTTACACAGTTACCTATAGAATTATTAGCTGTCTGTTTACACAGTTACCTATAGAATTATTAGTTGTCTGTTTACACAGTTACCGATAGAATTATTAGTTGTCTGTTTACACACAGTTACCTATAGAATTATTAGCTGTCTGTTTACACAGTTACCTATAGAATTATTAGTTGTCTGTTTACACAGTTACCGATAGAATTATTAGTTGTCTGTTTACACAGTTACCTATAGAATTATTAGCTGTCTTTACACAGTTACTTATAGAATTATTAGTTGTCTGTTTACACAGTTACCGATAGAATTATTAGTTGTCTGTTTACACACAGTTACCTATAGAATTATTAGCTGTCTGTTTACACAGTTACCTATAGAATTATTAGCTGTCTGTTTACACAGTTACCTATAGAATTATTAGCTGTCTGTTTACACAGTTACCTATAGAATTATTAGTTGTCTGTTTACACAGTTACCTATAGAATTATTAGTTGTCTGTTTACAAACAGTTACCTATAGAATTATTAGCTGTCTGTTTACACACAGTTACCTATAGAATTATTAGTTGTCTGTTTACACAGTTACCTGTAGAATTATTAGTTGTCTGTTTACACACAGTTACCTATAGAATTATTAGCTGTCTGTTTACACACAGTTACCTATAGAATTATTAGCTGTCTGTTTACACAGTTACCTATAGAATTATTAGTTGTCTGTTTACAAACAGTTACCTATAGAATTATTAGTTGTCTGTTTACACAGTTACCGATAGAATTATTAGCTGTCTATTTACACAGTTACCTATAGAATTATTAGCTGTCTGTTTACACAGTTACCTGTAGAATTATTCGCTGTCTGTTTACACAGTTACCGATAGAATTATTAGTTGTCTGTTTACACAGTTACCTATAGAATTATTAGCTGTCTGTTTACACAGTTACCGATAGAATTATTAGTTGTCTGTTTACACAGTTACCTATAGAATTATTAGTTGTCTGTTTACACAGTTACCTGTAGAATTATTAGTTGTCTGTTTACACAGTTACCGATAGAATTATTAGCTGTCTATTTACACAGTTACCTATAGAATTATTAGCTGTCTGTTTACACAGTTACCTGTAGAATTATTCGCTGTCTGTTTACACACAGTTACCTATAGAATTATTCGCTGTCTGTTTACACAGTTACCGATAGAATTATTAGCTGTCTATTTACACAGTTACCTATAGAATTATTAGTTGTCTGTTTACACAGTTACCTATAGAATTATTAGTTGTCTGTTTACAAACAGTTACCTATAGAATTATGAGCTGTCTGTTTACACAGTTACCTATAGAATTATTAGTTGTCTGTTTACGCACAATTACCTATAGAATTATTAGCTGTCTGTTTACACAGTTACCTATAGAATTATCAGCTGTCTGTTTTCACAGTTACCTATAGAATTATCAGCTGTCTGTTTTCACAGTTACCTATAGAATTATGAGCTGTCTGTTTACACAGTTACCTATAGAATTATTAGTTGTCTGTTTACGCACAATTACCTATAGAATTATGAGCTGTCTGTTTACACAGTTACCAATAGAATTATTAGCTGTCTGTTTACACAGTTACCTGTAGAATTATTAGCTGTCTGTTTACACAGTTACCTGTAGAATTATTAGTTGTCTGTTTACGCACAGTTACCTATAGAATTAATAGCTGTCTGTTTACACCGTTGCCTATGGAATTATTAATTGTCTGTTTACACAGTTCCCTATAGAATTATTAGCTGTCTGTTTTCAATTATTAAGGGGCACAAGTTTAAGGTGTGAGGGGCAAGATTTAAAGGCGATGTATGAGGCAGATTTTTTATACGGAGAGTAGTGGGTACCTGCAACCCGTTGCCGGGGAGGTAGTGGAAGTGGATACGGTAGTGACCTTTAAGGGGCGTCTTGACAAGTACATGAATAGGATGGGAATAGAGGGATATGGTCCCCGGAAGGGTAGGAGGTTTTAGTTCAGTCGGGCAGTATGGTCGGTGCAAGCTTGGAGGGCCGAAGGGCCTGTTCCTGTGCTGTAATTTTCTTTGTTCTTTTGTTTGTTTACACAGTTACCTATAGAATTATTAGCTGTCTGTTTACACACAGTTACCTATAGAATTATTAGCTGTCTGTTTACGCACAATTACCTATAGAGTTATCAGCTGTCTGTTTTCACAGTTACCTATAGAATTATTAGCTGTCTGTTTACACAGTTACCTATAGAATTATTAGCTGTCTGTTTACACACACTTAACGATAGAATTATTAGCTGTCTTTACACAGTTACTTATAGAATTATTAGCTGTCTTTACACAGTTACTTATAGAATTATTAGCTGTCTTTACACAGTTACTTATAGAAACATTAGCTGTCTGTTTACACAGTTGTGATTTGGAGCATCGGCAGTGAATATTCCCTGTAAATAATTTATTTCTTGGACTTGTACTTTCTCTTGAGAGTTTATGTCATTTTGATGCTGGTGGAATTCCTTGGGTGGAATTTTACAAGATTGATTCTAAGGGTCCAATTTTATCATCATGTTGCGCCCCGATTTTGGGCGCGAAAACTTGGTAAAGTCGGGTGTGAGGCGAGTAGTGTGATCCGCGCCCACCTTCGCGCTGGTTTCCCCTTTTCCAAGACCCAAAAATGGCCGCAATTGGGACCATGCCTGAAACGGGCATGATGGCCATTTAAATGTATTTGCATGCATTTAAATTGACTTAATGGGCTGCACGCCCAACCTTACCGGCACTTCCCCCTTTACCATTGCGTTCACCCATCCAGAATCGGCACGAAACAGACATGCTCCACAAAGTCCGATTTGGGTGCTCCAGTTAGTGAAGAGGTAAGTGCAGGGGAAGCGGGGGTCTACTGCCACTCTCCAGTGATCAGTGGGGGGGAAGGGGGGGGGTCCGCTGCCACTCTGCCTGAGATCAGTGGGGGAAAGGGGGAAGGGGCTGCGATCGGTCTGGGTGGTGGTGGGGTGGGGGGATAAGGGGTTGGTCAGTAGCATGCCACAGTTACTACAGAAGTTATATGCGTACAAGCAAATGGAGAGAGAGGACAGGAGGGAGAGTATCTGGTCCCCGTATCCTGCAGCCAGTTAAGTTGTTTGACTGCATAGGGATGGAACCATCTGGATGGAGTTGAGGAAGCTTATTAGTGACAAATCATTCTTTGGTGCAAGGCACCATATCATCAAGATCATGGGGAAAAAAGGACTTCTAAGACCAGGAATGAAGCCACCATCCGGGAGGTGACTGTTGGTGTGGACAGGGATATATCTCAGGCTGAGGAGGCCAGCAGAACAGATTACTTCACAATCCAAAATCCAGTCTTTGCTGCCCTAACTCCAAGGCAAACCTCTTGGCCAATCCTGCGCAAAGTACAGAGACCCCATCTACAACAGCCCCCCCTTCCCAACGGTTGTTAAACAATTAATTGGGTCTCCCTTGAACGGCCGGAGGGAGGAGAGAAGGTTCTTTCGGAAAGAAGCTCGGTCTTATGCAGAAAGATAGGGATTTGTCCTCTGCTGAATGTAAGATTTGGCACAGTGGAGGTATTGTGTCAACCATTGCTCATCAATTCTTCCAAGAGCATCTTGCTGAAGGATGTGAGTTGATCGCCATCTCTTCCCTGCTCCAGATTTCCTCTTTGCCGGACACAGCTTTGTAATGCCGCAGCCACCTTTATGTGTCTGATAGATAAGGTTTTGGGCAATTTTTAATTTCCAGTCCCTCCTTCTCTGCCTGGATGATATCCTTATCTTCGGCTGAACTTTCAAAGAGACCTGTGAAAAACTGTACACCGTCTTAACCTGCTATTTGGAGTTTAACCAGAAAGTCAAAGGAGCTGGACAGTAGTAAAATTTGGTGAGTCACTGCTTTGAGGAGCCGAAACAACTAATAGGTCAGAGATCTGGAGCATTGGCGGTGAATGTTCTCTGTAACTTGCAAGTTTATATAGTTTTGATGCCGGTAGAATAAAATAAGCTTGTATTTTTAACTTCCGTGCAGTCCGCGTGCTCACATCCCATGTTGCATCTTGATAGCAGCTAAAGTGCTGGGGGTGTAAGAGTTTGCACAACCAGTAGTTCTGGTGCTTATGAAGGAGTTCACGACCTGTTGAGGAATTAATTTTGATCAAATGGGGAAAGCAGCAATGAAAATTGAAAAAAGTATAAATTAAATGAAATAAAAGCTAAGTGCATTTTCAAAACACAATTAAATCATGGCAATCGTCAGCAAATGTTTTGATTTTTCAATCAGTGAAGAAAGAGAAACATTCTTCAAGAGTTGAGCTTCATTTGGGAGAACAGCTTTTTGTACCCAGGAAATGAGAATACCAAGTTTGCAATGATCTGAGTGATCGCTATCTGGCCAGGCAGCTTTGCCGTTTGGAATCAGCCATTTTGCAAACCAGATCAACAACAAAAACAAAAAATGCTGGAAATCTCAGCAGGTCTGACAGCATCTGTGGGGAGAGAATAGAGAAATAATGTTTTGAGTCTAGATGACCCTTCATCAGAGCTTTCAGGAGAAAATTCATTTTCATTTGGTTTGCACTCCTAAAGACTTGACTTTGCTTGACACCTGGGCTGAATTTTTCCACTTCCATGAAGGCAGGTTAGGAGGTGCGACTGGCAGCAAAATCAGATTGGAGCACACTGGGTCAGCTTGTCAATGCATTCCCACCACTGAGCAATCCTGTCAGAGATGGGGCAAAGGCCACCTGTCCATCAGCAATTGATAGCCAGTTAGGTTCATTATCAGGCCATTTCCCAAAGACATGCCACTGTTGGGGTCTTTCTGTTGGCTGCCAGGTTCTCCGTTGAGGCCAGAACTTCTCATTTATCAGGAGGTGGTCTCCCGGCAGCAGCGAGGGGGTGATCAACACCCTCCTGTCCATCACCCCAGTACAAACTCGCTGGAATATGATAGCCCCAGCCGTGGCCATGATTGGCCTAACAGTGGTGACAATGTGGGATTTTGAAGTTTTTACAATCTTGCAGAGAGTGCCTCCAATGCGAGGTGTCCATGCAGCTGCCTGTCCCACAGTGCCTGCCTCTCCTAGTGCTGTGAACCTTCCTATTGGGCCTCCAACATCACTGGTCAGCCCATCATCATTAATTCGACGGGGCTCCCAGAGGTGGCTACATAATTGGCTACTTCTGGGAAGATGGTGCGGGTCACCACCAAAGTGATAAGGTCCATGGGCAGAATTTTTCAGGCCCTCATGGATTGGCAGGAAAGGCAGGAGGAAGAGCTTAGTTGCACAGAATTCCAATTCCCAACGTCACATTAATCTTTTGACATCAAGATAGGAGAATGCTTAGGTGGGTGGACCTTCCTGAAGCTGATGGTGGAGAAACTCTAGCATTCATTAGCATGTCATGATACTCATTAAAACCCCAGCCCACCAGTATTATGTTCATGGTTGCAATCTTATTAGTAAATGAGCAAGAAAAACTGCGTATAAGAAACCCAGCTATATGTTGGAGGGTGAAGTAGACTTCTTCCTGGATGCTCCAGTGACTGCATGCTGCTTCATGCTTTTTTCAGAGACTTCTTCATTGCTGGACTATTCATAATGGATGGTGGCAGGACATTGTTGCATGGAGTGGGTTGTTGTCCAAGGAACCTGCAACCTGCCCAAGGAACGAGGGGGATGGGCCCATGCCTGGAATGCTATCCAGGGGAAGGGAGAAAGGTGATTGTGAACTTCAATAGTGCAGCTAAATGTGGGACAATATGGGTGTCAAGTAGGGATGGAATTATGGGTCTGGTTAGTTGGGCTGGCAAATGGATCACAGGGGTTGAACACAGGCAACTGGGAAGGCAAGGAGATAGTTTCAGTGATGGCCAAATGGACACGGAAGGGTGTGAGTTAAGATCCCAGGATTAGGGTGAGTGTGTCCAGAGGGACATGGTCAACGTTTGACAGAGGAGAGGGTAACATAATATAAGACTGTCAATTGAGATGGGGAGGGGGCGTATTTGATAAAGGAGCCATTCTTGGATTGTAATTAATATTTCTCTGGGTTCACTTTAAAAAGGGCATCCAGACCTTCAAACCTGCGAGGTAACCAGAGTGGTGTCGACTTCCTCCTGTCCCACTTCGAGATTCACTGCCTTTCATGCACATGAGTAGGTAAGAAGCTGAGAACTGTGTAATTGAAGAAGTTATTCCCACCTACCAATGAGTATGATCAGTGCTGATCTCGATCTTATCTCCACACTTAAGTGTGAAAAGCTGAAAATTCCACCTCATGTTGGAATTGTGACATCAATGGGGAAATCCAGCACAAAGTGCTCGAGGCACTCAATTTTCCAGCCTAATTTCATTCACACATCATTAGGTGTGTTAGGAAAATTGAGAGTAAGGCAAATTTAAAGGGATGCAGACCATTAAAAGAGAGTGTCACAAAGTGGGAGACAAACCTTTGGCGAACATTAGGCGTCATCGTGATGCAGAACCAACCACTACCAGCTGAAGGGCATGAAATTATGCAGTGACAGGCCAGGATGAAGGGAAAGGAATCTTTCCTTGCCTAGACATGGCCCGGTGTTAGAGTGGGTCCTTAAAGCAATGGAAATGCAGCAGGACAATCTCATTAACTGTTCAAATTTGAATGTTATGAAAATGAAAATACACATCTTTATCGAATGTGCGTTTGTAGTTATCTTGCTGGAGCATGTTATTCCGCACACATGAGGACGGCCTAAACCGGGATGTTGGATTTATGTCACATTATCAGTAACCCCCACAGCTTGCCCCTGGTCTTGCATAATCTCACCAGCTGTCCTGTCTGGAGACAATACACATCTCTTTAACCTGTGTTTAATGTTCCCTCCAACCACATTATCTGTACCTTTTAAGACCTGGCTGGCTGTAGAGATTTGCATACTAATTAGTATTCTGTAACTTGATTTCTGTGTCTTGCACTGTTGGAGAACAGAGACCACTCCATCTGACGAAGGAGCAGCAAGCTCCGAAAGCTTATGGTATTTGCTACCAAATAAACCTGTTGGACTTTAACCTGGTGTTGTGAGACTTCTTACTGTCAATTATTTCCCCATAGTTTCTTTTCTTTATTTTATTCAATATCAAATATGCCCAATGCATGCATAAAAATTCTCACAACGCCAGGTTAAAAGTTCAACGGGTTTATTTGGAATCATGAGCTTTTGGAGAGCTGCTCCTTCATCAGGTGAGAGACTCTCCTGAGGAAGGAGCAGCGCTCCAAAAGCTCGTGATTCCAAATAAACCTGTTGGACTTCAACCTGGTGTGAGATTTCTTACTGTGCCCACCCTTGTCCAACACCGGCATCACCACATCATGCATAAAAATTGTTAACCCATCTGCATTGTGTTTGCAAGATGCTTTGAGAAGACCATCACCATTGCATTATTTTGCTTACGTGGCCCTTTTGAAAAAAGACTTATCAATTTTCTGCATATTAATCGGAGTAGAAAGTCTAGCTAGTGAAATTGATAAATTTAGTGCTCCCCTCATGTTTTCACTTGGCTGTACATTGATTGGAGCCAAGCAGAGAAAAATGAGTGCATCTATTCTGCTTCTATTCTTCACCAATTCACCTGTGAGGCTGAACCTGCTGTTGTATGAGCAAATTAAACTCCTTATGAGTTTCCTCTTCACTTTTAGAAAGTTTGTGGTTCTGCTGAGTTTCTCTTTGCAAGAACAACAAAGTGAGATAGGAATTGAAGCTGAATTCAAACTTTCCACAAAACACATGGTTTTGCTGTTACGCTGCCATAGATTTTGAAATGTATTCTTTATTTATGTCAGAGTTGGCTTCCAAATGGCAAAATCAACCAAAACTGCTGATTTTTTTAGTTCCAGTATTTCTTCATGCCAATTTCTAATCCTTTTTGTTTATTAAATCTGTTACAGGCACAAAGTTGCAGAGGCAAAAGATTAGGACAGCTCACAATGATTCATTTAGATCTCACTAATATATAATAAAGCATTGTAGTATTTTCTCAGGCAAATAATTTATACAAAAATGTACTTGTGAAAAAGTTCCATTATTCATGTTACGATGTTTTTGAAATGTTGTTCCTAGTTCATGCTTTGATGTCATGACATTTGTTGGCTGCTTAAAGAATTTATTAGTGTTATGCTTGGTTTCCTCCTAACACAATGACCTCTTTTAGAGAAATTGGCAAAGAATGTTCATGCAAATTACTGTTAGCATGTACCGCCGCGAATGGGAGATATCCGGTATGTCACCTAGAGGAAAAGTTCAAAAAGAATAGCTGATCATGTTGAAGCCTGAGTGTAAAGTGAAATACTTATCATAGCAATGCGTAACATTTCTAGCAGTAATCCTGTAGATTGTGGTGGTGTGTTACATATCAACCAGGGAGTCTGAGTTGCTGTGGCGATATACACTTGTACATGTTTGAATTTGGAGCTATGGATAGTGACAGTAGAAGCTCCAGCTTTCTTCCATCACATGGCTGTCTAGGGACCTCCCCTCTCTTACCACCTATCATTGGCATATGTTGAAGGATTTGCAGGTTGATAATCAACCTGTTTGGTCATGTTATGAATCGTAGAATCCTTACAGTGCAGAAGGAGGCAATTTGACCCATAAAGTCTGTACTGACTCTCTGTCAGACTCACTCTGCCAGATCCTCTCCCCACCCTATCCACGTAACCCCACACATTTAGCATAGCTAATCCATCTAACCTGCACATCATGGGATGCTAAGGGGCAATTTAACATGGTCGATCCATCTAACCTGCACATCTTTGGATTGTGGGAGGAAACCGGAGCACCCGGAGGAAAATCACACAGACACAGGGAGAACATACAAACTCTATACAGTTACTCAAGGTTGGAATTGAATCTGGGTCCCTGGCACTGTGAGGCAGCAGTGCTAACCACTGTGCCACCATGCTACCTTGCACCTTCCTGGCCATCAAGCCATGGTGTAGGCCTTGAAACCAGAGCTTCAGATGCAGAAGCCGGGATACTGCCCAGTATGGCACAAGACCTTCTAATCCTGAGGGCAAAAGCAGTGCCTTGAGAACGAGATGAAAGAAGCAGGCAGAATATTTTTGGTAATTCACATGAAGTTGAATTGAAATGGGAATGTGAAGATTAGTGGCGAGGTAACTAGCATTAAATTTAAGAAGATTATCTTACAGGCAAGACAACTGACATACAAAAGTACTCCTCACTAACATCAATATTTATTTGGCAAGTATTTGACAGAAAAACTTTTATCTTTACTTCTGAACTCTAACATGCCTTCCTTGCTTGTGATAAATCTCTCCAAGAGATTTGAAAGATACATTTTTGTGACAGATTTTAAAAATTATTATAGAATAAAAAATACTGCTTGTGATAAAAGCAGTAAAATGCTTAATTTATTCATGTTTTTTCTCCAGTGCTATTATAACGCATGCATTTATTATAAGTGGTTTAAAGACAAAGGAAGGTCACATCAATGTGCTAAAAAATCATCCAATAATATCACCAATACCAATTTCCAGGCTTCATTATTCTGGATAAGAATCCTAGATAAACAGTTGTAAAACATTAACCTTTAATTGTCACAAAGTGCATTGGCTTATATTCGTTGTCAGTTTTCCTTTGTTATCGAAGATGGTCATTTCTTGCATGCTTAGAGTCATTGTTGTGCATTAGTACAGGGGTGTGAAGTGCAACAGGGACCAGATACTGATGATGATGGAACACTGTCATTTGATCTCACGCCCGCAGTCACCAGCTTGCATATTCACTCAGCATGTCCTTACAGAGTGGCATAGAAGTGGGATCAGAATATGGGGCTTGAGTGACCCGCAGCCAGTAACAGGGAAAGGATAACACAGGTTCCATTTCCCTCTAGAGCATGGTCTAACATGAATTCTACTGCAGACCTTGATGGACTAGCATACAAACAAAGGCTGGTGAATATGCTCAAAGAATGTATCGTGCATTGGCAAACCTGCCAGAAATTCTGCAGCCAATGTCAAGATGCATGGCAGGTGATCTGGCAAATTGGCACAATTGACTTCATGTAGTTAAAACCTATGCTTCCCAGAAGGGAAGTGGTGGCCAACTCCATGGCAACAATTACTGATGTTTTCTCTATTCAGCTTGATTACAGGTTCCTCACTCTCAAGAGATTGTTGGTTCTCCATTTTTTTTTCTGTGTGTTTTACTGTGAAAACATTTAAAATATTTTTTTAACATCTTCGCCATTTCCTTATTCCTCATTGTAATTTCTCCTGTTTAAGCCTCTAAGGGTAAGGCCCACATTTATTTTTGCTACACTCTTCCTTTTACAGATCTTTTACAAAGAAGCTTTTGTAATGTTTTTATTTCTTGCTAGTTTACTCTCATTCTATTTCTCTCTTATTCTTCACTGGTTCATAAAACTCTCCCAATCCTGATGATTACTAACCTTCTTGGCAATCTTATGAGCCTCTTTTTCTTTAATTCAAATTATCTTCAATCTCTTTAGTTAACCATGGATGGATCACATTTCCCATCAAGGTTTTATTTCTCAATGGAAGATGTACTCATTGAGAATTATGAAATACTATCAGAGACCCACAAAACATATGAAGTCATGTTGGTATCTTTATTGCAATCATACTTCTTTTAATACACGATTTCTCATTATTGTTTCACCAAAAACATTAACAGAATCAAATCTTCAAAAAGCTGCCTAAAGCTGCGCAGGTGGGAAAACAGGCCTAGAAACAAAAATTTAAATTTTGGTGAGAGTTTGACCTTGTGACTTATTTTTAGTTGTGGAATTTGAAAGTTTTCTGCTGAGTTGAAAAGGTGGGTTCATATCTCTTGACCTTGATGTTATTTGAGGAATAAGCACTTATTTCCTTGAAATCTGCCTGTTGTAATTTCAGCATCTATCTCCAAAGAAACCAGCTTCTTAACTAACTGTCCTTTCCCATGACAAAGTCCTGGATTAGGATTCAAGTTTCATGGCAACATTAAAAGTGCTCCTTCTCTGAGTTCACGTTTGTACAGTGACATGCCCATTGGAGGTGGACTGTGTAGACAATCTGGAGGGTATAAATCAATCAGCATCTATAAAATCAATGCTGATGTCTTTTTCTAACTCATTTGATAATTTTTCTAAAACTTTTTTAAAATTAAAATTTAGTGAATCTTCATTTACAGCGCACAGAATATCTTTCAAATATTAAGTTGTATCAAATATTTGTTCCTGCTATTTTGAAGAAAATCCATCATGTCATTCACCCCTCCCATGGCACCCCCTCCCTCCCATGCCATCCCCAGCGCCTGCTTTTCCATGCTATTCCTCTTGTGCCATTTCCTCTGTTTCTTTCTCATGTCAGTTTCATCCTGTTCTTTTTAATCTAATCCCACCCCATTCCCCATGGAAACAATCTCTTTAGCTACATTATCTTTGTTGTTGAGTTCCCCTTGGATTCTGCTGTTTTTCTTATTCACTAACTCTCCATCCCACCACTGCCTTGGATGCCATTAACCATTGACAGTTGTTATGTGTCTCACGTGCTCCAATTCTCCATGTGTTTCACATGTCTCTGCATGTACTAAGGCATTGCCCATGAACTAAACTCATCAACAGATGCACCCCTTAAATTAATCAATCAAAACAGTTGATAGACAAAACCTGAACATTACAGATTTCAACAAATCTTCATTATCGCTCATCTACTGTCGTACTTTTAGATCTAATTTCCCATAGTATCATAGCCAAACTCTACCACATATTCCAAGTAATTAGCTTTATTCAAGTCTAATACTGTAGTTTCAAACTTAAGTATAGCATTCTTACTTAACATGAAGTTCTTTAATATTATGATCACTCATCCCCAGAGGATCCCATATTATGAGATTACCAAATTGACTAATTAACCCATTTCATTACAAAAGACAAAATCTATAGTAATGACATATTGTCCAAAGGAATTGTCACAATTCCATGAACACATCCTCCAAATTACTGTTATCAGTTTGATTTATCCAGTCTATATGAAGATTAGAGACCCCATGATTATTACATTGCCTTTGTTACAAGCTTCTCTTATTTCTTGCTCTCTATTCAGTCCAATAGAATGGATACCATTAGGGGACCTAGAATCTATCTCCATGTGTTTTTTCTATCTGTAGCTCAACTGGTAGCACTCTCATTCTTAAGTCACATTGTTTCAGGTTTACGTCCCCCTCCAGGGCCTGAGCACAAAATCCAGTGCAAAGCTGAGGGTGTGCTGCACTGTTGGTAGTGCTGTCTTTTGGTTGAAACATTAAACGGAGACCCCAGATGCTTGCTGTGGTGGGAGTAAGAAATCCCATGGCACTATTTCAAAGAAGAGAATTGCCTTAGCCAATATCTATCTCTAAATCAACATCACAAAAAACAGACTTCCAGCCATTATTATATCATGGTTTGTGGGAGTTTGCAGTTGCAATTCTTGCAATACCTCAGTGACCACACTTCAAAAGTATCTTGTTGGCTGTAAAACACTTAGAAATACTGAGTAGTTGTGAAGCCTTTATTTTCCTGTCCTTTATTATTTATCTCCGCCCATACTGATTCTGGTTTTGTCCTCCTTTTCCAGACCCCCTTTTCCTCAATGCTATCCTCATGTCATCATTTATTATCCTGGTTATCCCTGCTCCTTTTCCATCTTGTCTGTCCTTTCCAAACGTCAGACTCCCTGGAATATTTAGTTGCCAATCTTGGTCACTAAGTGGTCGATATCATGCTGTTGTTCTGGACTTTTCACTGAAATTCCAGCAGGAGATTGAGAGAAGTCCCCTGGAAATTCCACCCAAATGCCTTGTGAACCATTGGTAGAAAAAGAGGTCATCCATGAGAGATGGAGGGATTCCACCAAAGCATTAACCCCAGGATTATTATCTAAATCTGCAGGTGATGTGAGGTGGCACAAGGGCTTAACAAATGCTCTCTACAAAATGGATCACCTTCTCCTCCCGTTTGAATAGTTGCACACAGTAACTGTAACTGTACATAGTACTCTGAGCTGCAGCCCAACAGTTTTCTTGTAAAAGTTTATTATAACCTATTTGCTGTTCCACTCTATGCCCCCATTTATAAAACTAAACATACTATTGACCATGTTAATGACTCAGTGCAGAAAGTGAGTGTACCAGTGGACATGTTTCTTTGCCAAAACGCACCCTGAGGAACTGAATTAAATACCTGGTATAATTAAGTTTGCTTTGCAGCTTGGATTTGGATGTGCAGAACATCAAATTGACCAGCGTATTGCCAGTTGTCCTGTTGAGCCTTCCAATATGCAGAAAACAAATGTCCATTGTGCAGCGGTTGAGCAAGTAATTGAATTTTCAGGGTTCAGTGATCCCAGTTTTAAAGAAAGTAGGCGAGAACATTATACATGCCCTAAATATAATTTTCCAAAGTTCTGTCAATTCAGGAACCATTGGAAATTTATGCTTGTCACTCCGTTATTTACAAAAGATGAGAGAATGGAAACCAGGGGATTATAGATGTGTTCACCTAATGCCTGTTGTTGAGAATAAACCCCATTAAATAAGGATAGTGTGACTGAATACATGGAAAACTTTCAGCTGATTAGAGAGGACCAGCATGGATTTGGCATATCAGTCTTGGTGGCAGAGCTTTCCAGAGTCCCCTTTCAACCAACCAACAAATCCTGGTTCACTGTCTGTTCCTCCAATACAAACTCTCAGTTCTTTTGCACTTTTAGGATTTGTCCCTTTGAGGGCATTTGTACCTTGCTTCCCCAAATGTTTCTGGGATACAATTTTTCTCCTTACATACAAACAGAAAACTGAAGTACAATCAGAAAATGCTGGATAAACTCAGCAGGTCTGGCAGCATTGTGGAGAGAGAAACTGAGTTAATGTTTCAAGCCCCCAGTGACCCTTCTACAGATGGACAGCTCCGCTGGCTTCTCCTCACATGAATTCTGTTTTCCCCTTTCAGTCTCTGTCTACTTTCTCTTTGTATCCGCAGCTCTCCTTTGTGTCTGGCCAAACCCACCTTCTGTTTCTTAACTTCCTTCTTGTTGGTACTGCTTCCAGGTCACCAGTCACCAGTTCACATGGACCAGCGCTGCTTTTAGCCAAGAATGGTACAATTAATCTCTTTGAAATTGATGCAAACTTTTTTAGGTCCTTTTTAAGTTTTCTCAAAAACAATGACTCCACAGCCATTTTAAAGGAATTACAAATTTCCTTTACTGCACTGCTTCTGGGTCAAAAGTCATTACATTTGTCCTTGTTGGGAAAAAGAAAGCTTTACCACAATAACATTTTCTTTGCAACAATATATAAAATATAGCAAGTTCTTAAAATCATGAACATAAACAACAAACATTGTACGTATTCGACAGGTCACCACAATGGTACGTCATATTTACAAAACAAGCTTCATTGCAAACATACGGTGCTATTTTACAGTCTTATAAATTCTAACACACTCTCCTGGCTTGAAGCATTGTTACCATCCCTTGTTCTTTAAACTCTCAGCAGGGATTCTGCAATAATATTGTTTTGGTTGGCAACATGCACAATGTTTAATGTAAATGGCTGCAGCATCAACCTCCACTGCAACAACTTGTTAAAAGATTGTATTGTGGTTTTCGATACTTCTGTGTTTTTAAAAAATCTATTGGATTGTGCACAACTGTATTCTAAGTGAGGTCCCCACAAATGCCTAACACCAATAAGCCACATGTCTACAGACCCTTTCTCACTGGGGTCATGTGGGTCGTAGTTTTCCAGTGTTTCTTTTCAACCAATGACACCCATTCACAATCTCATTCTCTGATACAGACTCTCTGCGCTTTTGCACATTTGAGGTAATTATAGAACATTTAGGATTTAATCCCTCTAGCCCGCCTGCACATTGGCTCCCCAAATGCACCTGGGATACTATTTTTCTTTGTACTGCCAAACACAAAATTGACCTTTTCAATAACGCGTTTTTCTGCCTTTTCCTCACATGAATTCTGTTTTCTCCTTTTTGGGTGGGATTTTACTTTCCGTCTGTGGTGTGTTTCATTGTGGTGGGAGGCGGTGCACCCCTTGCTCGTGGTAGGATCTTATCGTCCTGCCATTGTCAATGGGGTTTCCTGTTGAATGTACCCTTTGCCGCGAGGAAACCTGTGTTGGGGATGCGCCGTTGGCAGGACTGTAAGATCCGCCGGCTTAAACCACAGCAAGATTTTGGAGTCTGTCTGTGTCTGCATCTGTGCACTGACTACCTTCAGCCTCCAGTTTTCCTTTATGACTAACCGCACCCAAATTCTGTATTTTAACTTCCTGTTGGGACTTCATCCAGGTCAAGGGTCACCATATAGACTAGTATTTCCTATTATCCAAGAAGGGTACAACTGAGCCCTTTATATTTGATGCAAACTCATTTAAGTCCTTTTCAAACATTAAATAAATTACAAATTTTCCTGACTGTAACTGCTTCCGGCTCAAAGGTCATCACAAAGGGCATATGGCTATGCCAGGTTAATGGGATTGCTGATGAACCTCAGGATATGTGTCAAGTTAGTGACTGATGCTCTGTTTAGATGGATCTCAGGAGGTTATTCATTTCAGGATGGACCAAGTTAGCCAGGCTGAGTGGGCCAGAGACTTCATCGCCATTGCAAGTTTCCCCTTGCATCCCAGAGTGCCATTGATTGTACCCATGTGACCATCAAGGCACCAGCCAGGCAGCTGGTGCCTTGATTCCATGAATAGTCTGTGAGCACAAGACCCAGATTCTGCAGCTCTGTGCAAGGTACCCGGGCAACTCCCACGATGCCTACATACTGCATCACTCGCGCATGCCAAGGCTCTTCACTGGACCGGCTTGCCTCGAAGGGTGGCTGATTGGTAACAAGGGGCATCCATTGAAGGGGTGGCTGATGTTGCTTTTCAGGCTCTAGAGGACAGAGGCAGAAGAGAGATACAACCCTGATTCAGTGCTGCTTTGGCTAGGCTGGCATGCCCTGTTCTTCCACAGAGTCTGTGGGCACCACTCCAAATCCCAAACACCTCACTCACACTTAACTAGTCCATGAGCCTAATTGCCTTACTAATAAAGATTGATACTCTGGATGTCTCTCCATGTCCATTTATGAGGCTGACACCATTCGAGCACACAGGGCACTGATGTTTTGTGAACAATAAGGATTTAATGGTGACAACAATCACATAACACATTTTGAAGCTGAATAATCTACAGAAATAGTGTGAGGGAAGGAAATCAAAACCACCCTAGCTTTGCTCACTGTGTCTAAGCTTATGTTTGTGATGTTATGTCATGGTGCCTCCCCCTCACTCTCAGTGGCCTGAAAGGCAAGTTGTTAACGCCGATGCCCTGTTGGTGTAGATGACCGTGGCGGTCATCCTCTGGCGGGTGGGGCCTGAGCAGGCTCCACCTCGGAGTGTTCGCTCAGCAATATGGCCGGGCACTCCTCAGTCACTGCGGATTCAGAGGATGGTATGGTGACTGGCGGAGAGCCAGAGGAGATGCCGCCCTCATCAAGGCCGCCAGGAGAAGAGGCCCCCAGAGACAACAGCCAAATTATCTGCTACTGCGGGCTGCATCTTCACCTCCTTGCTCACCAACGAACAATGGGCACCCATCGGAGAGACTGGATGCTGCTTCCTTCCTCCACACGGGCAATAACATTCTGAAATCCATCTAAACAGAGCAGCAGTCACTAACTTGACACAGCTGTGTACAGCTGGCTGCGAGACTTTACTAAGATCACTAACTGCATCCTGGAACGATCCAGAGACATAAAAGTTTAGTGTCACTATGACCTTCAAAGTCACAGGCTTTGGATGTCCACCCACACAATGGAGGTTATCTCTGGGCCAATCATCTGGCAGATGGTCGTCATGGCCTGTACACCCTGGCAGCTGGGTAATGGAGTCTCCTGTAGGGTCACACACTCCCTGCTCTCCCTCATGATCCTATGTCTGGGCCTCTGTCTGAGGGGGGGATGCCTGTGACCACCAGGTCTCCTCTCTCTTTGTTCCCTGTCATCCTCAGAGAAGGAGGAGCTCCCTGATGAATAAACAATACCTGTTAGTGGGGTTAACCCGTGCACAAACGGTGACGGAGGGAACCAAATATCCGGTGTCTGAGAATTGCAATGTCCAGACATCACCACACTGTGCTGAACCCGACACAGAAATCACTCTCTCAGAATCCCGAGCCACCAACTCAATTCACTCCCTGAAACTCCCAACACCTCACCCAGCACTGCCTCCATTCCCTTTACCGGACCAAGCTAGAGTCCTAGGCTAGCCACACGGCATCGCACAGACTATGGCAAGGTCTGCAAGACATAACAGGCAACAAGATGAAAGCATGTAAAATCGCTGGCTCCAATGCACCCTTCCTCGATGAGCTCAACGCATTCTATGCCCGTTTTGAGCAAGAGGTCAGTGAGACCACGCCCTCCACCCCATAAGTCTCATCAAACCCATATCCGAGGTCACCATCGCAGACCAGAGCAGCCTTCTTGAAAGTCAACCCACGGAAAGCGACTGGCCCGGATAGAGTACCAGGACGAGCACTCAGATCGTGCACGGACCAGCTGGCAGGGCTGTTCGCAGACAACTTCAACCTCTCTTTACACTAATCTGAGGTCCTTATCTGTTTCAAGATGACCATCATCTCAGTACCAAAGAAAAGCCAGCAGTATGCCTTAATGACTATCGCCCAGTGGCTCTGACATCCATCACTATGAAGTCTTTCAAAAGGTTAGTCATGGCACAAATCAATTCTGACCTCCCAGATTGCCTGGATCCACTACAGTTCGCCTATCGCCGCAACATGTCCATAGCAGATGCCATCTCCCTGGCTCTTGACTTAATGCTGGAACACCTGGATAACAAAGAAAACTATGTCAGATTCCTATTTATAGACCACAGCTCAACCTTCAACACCAGTATTCTTACAAAACTGATCTCCAAACTCCATGGCCTGGTGTTTGGCTCCTCCCTCACAAACTGGATCCTAGACTTCTTAATCCACAGTCCGCAATCAGTAAGGATTGGCAACAACACCTCCTCCACGATCATCCTTAACACCGGTGCCCCACAAGGCTGTGTTCTCAGCCCCTTACTATACTCCTTATACACCTATAACTGTGTGGCCAAATTCCCCTACAACTCGATTTTCAAGTTTGCTGATGACTTCACCATAGTGGGTTGAATCTTAAGCAGTGATGAGACAGAGCACAGGAAAGTGATAGAGAATCTGGTGAACTGGTGCGGCAACAATAATCTCTCCTTCAACGTCAACAAAACTAAGGAGATTGCCATCGATTTTAGGAAGCGTAATGGAGAACATGCCCTTGCCTACATCAATGGGGACGAAGTGGAAATTGTTGAGAGCTTCAGATTTCTAGCTGTCCAGATCACCAACAACCCATCCTGGTCCCGCCATGCCAATGTTATAGTTAAGAAAACCCACCAACACTTCTATTTTCTCAGGAGACTAAGGAAATTTGGTAGGTCTGCTACCACTCTCACCAATTTTTACAAATACACCATAGAAAGCATTCTTTCTGGTTGTATCACAGCTTGGTGTGGCTGCTGCTCTGTCCAAGACTGCAAAAAACTACAAAGGGTCGTGAATGTAGCCCAATCCATCCCGCAAACCAGCCTCCCATCCATTGACTCTGTCTACAGTTCCTGCTGCCTCGGAAAAGCAGCCAGCATAATTAAGGACCCCACGCATCCTGGACATTCCCTCTTCCATCTTCTTCCATCTGGAAAATGATACAAAAGTCTGAGGTCACATATCAACTGACTCAAGAATAGTTTCTTCCCTGCTGCCATCAGAATTTTGAATGGACCTACCTCATATGAAGTTGATCTTTCTCTACACCCTAGCTACGACTGTTAAATTATATTCTGCACTCTCTCCCTTGCTTCTCTATGAACAGTATGCTTTGTCTGTATAGCGCACAAGAAACAATACTTTTCTCTGTATACTAATACATGTGACAATAATAAATCAAATCAAATCATCCTGCCTTGAATCCAGAAAGTTAAAAAAGAGTTTACAGAATCGCAGAATACTATAGTGCAGAAGAGGCCCTTCGGCCCATCGAGTCATTGGTCCACCTGCCCGAGTGTGAAATTGCATGGGGCACGTAAAATTTTGGTTAATTGAGGATCTAATCCCCTCGACAAGCTGGGCAATTGCCGATCCATGCCTCTGCCCGCCCACCAAAATGTCGCGCGAGTGTGCGATGACATCGGAATACGCGCCCGACGTCATCACAGGCGATTCTACGTGCTTCTGGGTGCCCACTTGGCAGATGTAAAATTCTACCCCAGGATACATGGAATTTCGGGATATTTTCTGAAACTGTAGATTTTGCAGCGATTTCCTCATTCCCAATGGACACAAGAATGAATTCTGTTAGAAATATCAATCCAAACGTAGGAAATACATTTTTTTATTTCAAGGAAATGGATCACTTGACGGATCATAACAGGAGCTGAAACGGAATGCTGAATCACAAATAGTTGTGGCCCGGTTGCTATAGAAACACAGATACGTAGAAGATAGGAGCAGGAGGAGGCCATTTGGCCCCTCGATTCTGCTCCGCCATTCATCACGATCATGGCTGATCGTCCAACTCAGTAGCCTAATCCTGCTTTCTCCCCATAACCTTTGATCCCATTTGCCCCAAGTGCTATATCTAGATGCCTCTTGAATACATTCAATGTTTTGGCATCAGCTACTTCCTGTGGTCATGAATTCCACAGGCTCACCACTCTTTGGGTGAAAAAATGTCTCCTCATCTCCATCCTTAGTGGTCTACCCCGAATCCTCAGACTTTGACCCCGGTTCTATGAATTGCAAACAATTAAATGATAAAGTAAACTCCATTGCCTTACCTCTTTTAACTAACTGTATCCTATGGTAGATAGGGAATATCAAGCCAACTGCAGCATGCAGTTGTAATTCATGCCAAGAAAATGTTGGGCACCAATATTTTAGCTTGGGCACCAATACGTCAGCTTGTGAGTTGTGTGCAGGACTTGAGGTGCTGGTTCATCAAAGCTCTGAAGAAGCTGGAGGGCATATTGTCGACAGGAAATTAAATGAGCTGTTTCAAAGAAGACAAGAAAGCCAGCAGATTTTGTAACTGTTAATCAGAATGAGTTCATAGAAACACTTCTTGGATTGCAGCAACATTTGTTATAATGTGCACAAAAGTTGCTGCATGAATTACAGTTCTCCTCCCCAACGCATGTAGTGCGAACACCCGATAAGCAGTGCACCTTGTGTGTACGTATGGGCATGATTACCTTTCACTTGTCTGCATTATTCGTTTCTCAAAGCACTCAGAGCCAAAGACAGTAAATGGTGGCAAAAAGCTGAAGGCAGACAAGGCCAGCTCACAAAGCCAGGAGAATAGTTCCACTTCAATCACAGAATAATCACAGTAATTCCTTTTCAAAAAGGAATGATTGAACAAATAGAATTTTACTCCCACCAATCCAAGAAATAAACAGCAGTTTATTTCATAAGGAGCAAAATCAACATCCCATTTTTGTAAAATTGATACTTTAGGGGCATTTCTTTGTCATTGAAATGACTTATATGGCCCACCCTTCCCTCCGAACATCTCCAGCATCAGATTCCTTCCCCACCTTCCCCAAACTGCCATTGCCAGCAACCCTCCTGCCTTCCCACTGAACATTATAAGCATTGGACCCCCTTCCCCGCAAACACTCCACCACTCCCATGTCCACTCCCCCATCACCACCATCACAAATAAATGAGCTTCCCCCTCCATGAGTCTCCCACTGGGGTCTGCCCCAGGCACTGACCCTGGCACAGGTTGGCATTGCCAGGGGATGATGTCTGAGCACCGCCTGGCCATGTCCCTGTTTCCCGGGAGTCGATACTTGCCTTTACATGCCTGGTGGGATCCCCACGACAGGTTCACCGTCTGGGTGAATCTGTTGTAAACCTCGCTGATATGACGTCACATCGGTAAGGTTTGAAAATATGGCTAGGGGGTCAATAGATGGCGAGGAGGGTATTAGTTACATTAAAATATATTTAAATGTGTTGTAACCAAGGGTGTGGCACCAAAAATCGGAAATCACAATCTTGCCAGCAAGATTTGCAATTTCTGGATTTTGCCGCATCTTCAGCCCCCACTGCCATTCCCACGGACAGAGAGTGTGGACTCAAGAACTCCCCCTATATTTATAAAGGTAAACTTACTACTTTACCTCACCTATTTCTGATCTCCTGATTGTTCCTTTTGAAATATAACCATTAACTTTAAATCATTTTCCTATCTGCCTCCTATTCATGCTGACCCCCGAGCATTTCTGCTTCAACCACTTGCATTCACACCTAGTCCCTGTTGACGTTTTGACACTTGCCGTTAAACTGTCTTCAGTTTAATTCAACTAGTCACACCCATACTCACACACACAAGTCTGTTTCATGGTATATGACAGTGAGATTGAAAGAATATTGAGAAATCTCATTGTTCCTCACATCTTAGATGCATTCAGGCTCTCATTACAGGAGCTAACCAAACTTGCATTCATTCATCCCAAATGAGCAGTTCTCTCAACCTCAGTTCATGTAAAATGTTCACCATGGGGATTTCTGACAAGCTGTGGATTAACCAAACCTCTCCAGATCCAGGGTGGCACGATGGCACAGTGGTTAGCACTGCTGCCTCACTTTTCCAGGTACCAGGTTTAATTCTGGCCTCAGGTGGCTGTCTGTGTGGACTTTGTACATTCTTCCCATGTCAGCGTGGGTTTCCTCAGGGTGCTCTCTCTCATTCAAGTTGAAGGTTGATGTCAAGGATACTAATGTTATCTCTGCTTCTCATCTCTTTCTCTTAAGTCAAGGCCCACTGCACCTGTCCTTACCAACTCTTTCGAGTCTTTAGTCCATCACTCCCAAGCACTAGCTTAGGTACATCTACATGAGGGAATTTAGAGATTGAGTTGAAGGGTGGAAGGCACAGGTGAGAGGGAGGCACAAGTGGACAGGAACTGGATGTAGAGGATAAGGCAGTGGCTTTCTAGAATACCATGTGCTGCCTTCACTGGTTTGTTGAGTATCCTCAACTCAAAGGCCTGTAAAGATTGATGCTTTCTGAGAATTCATTTTGCTGCAGTCATCAGGAACAGTGCCAAGGAGCATGATGTCTATGGTGACTTGGAAAGAAGAATCTATTAAATGCACATTTATGTCCATATACAACAGCACTGTCCACCATACAGCGCATGGCAACATCAGAGTTATAATCCACTCCACTACATAGTCCACCTAACTCACACCCATCACTATGTCAAAGGTCCTCAGAGCAGTTGGCAATTTTGCTTGATTGTTACCAGAGAGATCTGTTGTCCCAGAGTGGAATAGCAATTGCGTAAAAAGAGCCATTGGCAAGGCTTCACTTACTGTCACACCAATCTATAGCCATGGCTATGTACATTGATGATGGTAGTCTGCCAGGGTCTGGACTACTGCTCCCCCCACCCTCCCCTATAACCTCACACCAGCTCCCACCTGCAATGTTGATGCCTGACACATAGGCCAGAAAATGCACATTCTGCTCGGGTTATACAAGTGGCATTGTCCTTGACTCTTTCGCTGCATGGTGCCACCAGACGTGGCGAGGTGTTTGAGCATACTGCCGATGTAGTCACTCATCACTCCGATCAAAGTATGAATTTCATTTGATCTGTTTTCAGCTGGTGTCCTTGAAAGTTATCAATTTTGCATGAACCAAGGTGGAGCTCAAACACTCAGCAGTCGCTGTAGCGGATTGTATTAATGGGGAAGCCGTTAGGCAGACACGAGATTGACTTAAAGTTAAGACATCGTGAAGCAAGTATTGATTTCATAATTCTGTGAAGATAATTACAAATATTCAGAAAGCATAATTTGGTGAGTTATGATTCGGAATGCCCTATCTAAAAGGAAGGAGATTCAATAATAACTTTGAAAAGGGTGAGTGAGTGATAAAGCTGAGTCCAACTATCAATTAAATGAAATGCTTTTCACTTTGTCAAGAATTACAGCCATCAATAATCCCTTTAGTTACATTAACCAAACCTATATATTCAGATACCTAATGTAGTGATGTGGGATAAGGGAAGAGATCCTGTTCTTTGTTAGGATTTGTTAGGATTTTCTAAAGTATTGTTTTTCTCCACATGAGTCTGTTGAAGTGACAGTATAACTTTTCACTGTCACAGTCATATTATGGCCATCATTTTACCAGTTGGAATTTGCCCCGCCATTGGTCGGAAAGTCAGGGGCAACTCCATTTCAGCTGGTCATGGACTCCTGGACTGAATTTCATCAGTCTGGATTTCACTAGCTTTAAGGATCCCAACCTCAGGACCTGCTAGAGCTGCTGGTCTTCCAATCAGAGGACCAGCAGCTCTTCAGTCCCTGCAGTGCTACTGGGAATGGTGGCCATTGCTGGGACTGCAGCAGGTCCCGAACAACTCCAGAATAAGGTGAGTTGGTGGGCTCAAAGTGAGGAACGGGTGGAGAGTCAGTCATGGTGGCCACCATTCCCAGTGGCACTGCAGGGACTGAAGAGCTGCTGGTCTGATTGGAAGACCAGCAGCTCTAGCAGGTGCTGAGGTTGGGATCCTTAAAGTTAGTGAAATCCAGACTGATAAAATTCAGTCCAGGAGTCCATGACCAGCTGAAATAGAGTTACCCCTGACTTTCCGAGGTCTTTCAGCAAAGTGGCTCTTGCTGCTGGGATGCGCTCCATGGTGCCACTGAGTGCCTGATTAGGAGGCCCCTCCTCACCAGAGCCCCCAGGTAGGCCTCCAGGATACATCAAGCTGTTTCCACAGGCGGTGAAGTGCCTACCCACAGCTGGGACAATACCAGCGAAGTGCAGAGGCCCTTAAGTAACCCTTAATTGATCACTTTTTAAAAATTCATTCGTGGGGCAGAGGCATTTCTGGCTGGCTAGCATTTATTGCCCATCCCTACTTGCCCTTGGAGGGCAGTTGAGAGCCAACCACATTCTGTGGCTCTGGAGTCACATGTAGGCCAGACCAGGTAAGGATGGCAGATTTCCTTTCCTAAAGAATATTAATGAACCAAATGGGTTTTTCCGACAATCGACAATGGTTTCATGGTCATCAGTAGATCCTTAGTTCCAGATACTTTTTATCGAATTCAAATTCCGCCATCTGCCGAGGCAGGATTCGAACCCAGATCTCCAGAAAAACAACTGAGTTTCTGGATTAATAGTCTAGCGATAATACCACTAGCCATCATCTTCCCTAATGTTGGATGGGACCTCAGCTGCTTTCCCCACCGCGGGTAAAATGCCAGTGGCAACAGGCATGTGACAGGTAGGCACGCACGCACCAGAATTCCACCTGAGTTTATGTCCCCATCTCGCAGCATGCTATTAAATCCCAGACTATGGGAAGACATCTTACCAAAAAATGTCAGAGTATTGTTTCCAGTGAGACTTTTCCAGATCTTATGACACTCTGCCAAAAATAACCGTCATGCTGGGGTGGGGACCAGGGCCTTAACACGCCAGCAAAACTCAACTACACTGAGATCGGGACGCATTCTTCGAAGGGCGCCCCAATCATAAAGGATAAACCTCCCCCCCAGCCCACCACGGAGGTCTCTCCCCTTCTCCGATCGGAGTTGGCACTCCTCTCCCCTCACGTCCCCCCTTCCCGGGATCATTGGCCCATCTCCCCCTTCCCCCCAATCATCGGCCCCTATCCCCACACCCCCACACAGATCATCGGCTCCTTACCCTCCTTCACCCCAATCATGTCCCCTTCCCTCCACCCTACTGTCAGAGCTGGCAGCCCCGACACCTCCCCCCCCACCAACCTTCCCCCCCCCCCCCCCCCCCCCCACCCCACCCCGCCAACTACAGTCATCGCTGGTTCCTCCAACCTCCACTGATCCAAATCTGAATGACTCCCCCCTCCCCCATGAGGCTCCAACTTGGACCTGCCCCATGGCACAAGTTGGCACTGCCAGGTTAGCATTATGTCCATGAAAATACAACAATGTATTCAGTGATTAATTAGACAAAATCAAAGGCTATATTTGACATAGGCGGTGATTATAAGCAAACAGTTAATCAGGCTGCCCAGCTGGATAAGTATCCAGTCCCAAGAACAGGAGACCTGAATGAAAATCGAGAAGGAGTTTAATCCCACCCAAAGCTGGAAATTAGTCATGTGTGCCAGCAACTCAATTTAAATGGCAAGTTCCTGGAGTATGTCACAATAAAAACACAAAGGCCAATTCCAGTGTACACACCTGCCTCTTGGAGTGTCTCCGGCATGTGCAATATTTTAAAAGATGATGATAAGTCTGCTATAGGTGCTACCACGAGCTGATAATGTCCTTTTAACTGGATTCACAAAGGCCAAGCATCTAACAAACTTAGAAGAACTTAGGGCGACACGGTGGCACAGTGGTTAGCACTGCTGCCCCACAGTGCTTAGCACTGCTGCCCCACAGTGCTAGGGAGCCAGGTTCAATTCTGGCCTTGGGTGGCTGTCAGTGTGGAGTTTGCATGTTCTCCCTGTGTGGCTTTCCTTCAGGTGTTCCTCCCACAGCCCCCTCAGTGTTCCAAGGTGTGTAGCACAGGGGTATTAGCGGGGTAAATATGTGGGGTTATGGGCCTGGTTGGGATCCTTGACGGAGAGTTGGTACAGACTCGATGGGCTGAATGGCCTCTTTCTGAACTGTAGAGATTCTGTAAAGAGATTTCAGAGGCTGGTGTTTACCTCAAGAAAGAGAAGTTCACCTCACTGAGGGGACACTGTGTAAACGGTGGAAGACAAGGGCAGGACAATAAAGGAGGTGCCTTCCCCCACGAACAAGCTTAAACAACCTTTGAGGATAGTAAACTACTATGGATGTTTTTTTCCCCAACTTGTCGATGCTTATTATGCAAAAAAACACCAACACATACCCTATCAGCCTTTAAGAGCTATCGCCCATCTCATGGGACAACACCGCACCAACACCACATGGAGAGGTGTCGCAGATCTATATCAGTTCATTAGATGTATCAAAGTGTATTTACAGGTTTGTAATTAAATGAAATTACAGAATATGATGCCATTCTGACAACTCAATTCACTTTTGCATTTTCTCAGAAACTGGCTCATTTACCCATCCTATAAGTACCTTGTCTCTCACTTTGGACAGAAATGGATCTCAATTGGTCCAGTTCCTGATCTGCTCCGCACATACTGGTAATTTATCTAAAACATTTAAAGCCGTAACAATTTCTTGTGGTGTGAGAGTAATTCAAAACTTCACCAGTCTCAATGGCATTAAACATATCAGAGCTGTACCTCACTACCCAGCATCAGATGGACTAGCTGAGAGAACTGTCCAAACTTTCAAGTCAGGTTTAAACCTTGGAGGAATCTTGGAAGTCAAAGTCCCCTGCTTCCTCCTTAACTACCATATCACTGCACATACAACAACAGGAGTTCCAACAGCACAACTGTGAATGGAACTTTATCTCAGAACGAGACTTAGTTTCATGTTTCCAAATTTGATGGGGAGGGTAGAGTCCAGCCAAAGTAATCAACAAACCAGCCATGATTCGCAGAATAGATCATGGAAATTTATAGTAGATAAAGCCGTATATGTGAAGAGTTTTGGTAATAGACCAAGTCGGATCCTAAGGATTGCTGTTTCTCAGACTGGACCCTTTTCATACCAAGTAGACATGGAGGGATAGATCATTAAAACATGGACCACTTGAGGAGTAGAGAAACACTCCAGCAATCAACATTGCCATCAAAAATGTTTTGGAGTCTATTAACACCAAAGTGCTTGAGTGACCTGTTATAAACATAACTAGTGCCACCATGGAAGTAAATAGTGATGAACTGCCTGTGCCAGAAGGGCTATCTGTTATTGCAGTTCCTGTTACTATCAATCCTGTCTGAAGCATCACGGGCTACAGAATTACACCTCTCTGCAAGAAACAGAAAATACCCTCAAAGACTCGATTTATAATTGTCGGACTTACGTACACAGTGTATAATTAGAATTTAGGACTATGTAAATTGTTGGATGAGGATTGTAAAAAGGAGTTAAACGGGAAGGGATGTAGTGATTGTCCCTTTAAGAGCAACCTTACCGAATAAGGGTCACATGGTCAGAACAACCAATCAAGACTTAGTACAGGGAACCCCTTCTGGGGAAGAGTTCCTTAGTAGTAGAGTGCATTATGGACTTGCTGCAAGTGTGCAGCTTTGTAAATAAAGTTATTTCATTCAAGTAAAGAAGCGTCTGGGAGTACATCTTTATAACTGGTGGTGAAGATAAATGAACCTGGCACTGCCTCTGACCACAGTAAGAGTTTTAACAACACCAGGTTAAAGTCCAACAGGTTTATTTGGTAGCAAATACCATTCGCTTTCAGAGTGCTGCTCCTTCGTCAGATGGAGTGGAACGCCGGCATCTCCACATCATGACTGCCTCTGACCCCAGTGGCTTTTTGTAAGTTTAAACAAGGAAAGATAATGGTTTATCTAATTCTCCGGTACCCAGTCACAATTGCCATAGAAATCATAGAGGTTAAAAAAGCACAAGAATTGATAGGAAAGAAAATGAGGCAGTTGTAAAGGGAATGGTTGGTCAATTTGCTATCCCTAGTTTTTGCCTGGGAATTAAAATGTAAAAAAATTGTATAGAATTAGGATTCCATTGTGATGCCCGGCTTAGCTCTGAATTTCCCTCCTTAAGCTGACTTATGATACCAGTGCAGTTTTCACATACACAGGAACACGGTACCATTGAACACTTGGGCAAGAATTTGGTCTGTGAAGTGTCATTTCTGGCAGTGCTATGGAGGCCCTGCACCACTTTACTGTGTTCAGCCACCACCAGCAGCTATTTCTTGGGCCACCAAGATCCCAAATTTGGGTAATGAATGTCCAGGTAGCAGCTGGCTGATTTAATCAGACCAAAAATGGTGTGAAGCTGCAAGATGGGCCATGTATTATTGTTGTTTAAAGGTAGTCGTGCTACTTTCAGTTGGATAATATTTTGGTACTGTTTCTATTGTAAAGCATCTGGAAGTATTCTTGGAATGTTTTTGAAGATTTTTGATGAGTTCCTGAATTTGCCAGAGAGTATTGCAGCATTATTACAGAGATGTGGGGCAAGGGGATGGGGGAGTGGTAGGTGGATGGTGAGGAGGGTGGGGGAGATGGCAGGGGCACAGAGCAGTAGGCGACCTGTCCATAGAAAGGTTGCAACAAGTAGGGGGGCTCTGCCTCTAGGCCTGCAGGATTTGAGCAGAGGCTGGAGAGAGGATAAACTCTGCAACATCCCCTCTGCTAAGTTGGAGCTGGACTCCTCCCTGCTCCTTAACTGTGACAGAAGACTGCCTGGCAGGGCAGTCAACGCATCCAACATCTCAACATGTATGTGCATTTCATTGATTCTTTGCTTAAAGAATTTAAATCTTATCACCTGGCATTTCTGTTTTATTTAACCTTGCTTTTATACAAACTTCGTGTGATCTCATTGCTTTACAGCAAATTATGTCATTCCCTATGCAAAAATATAAAAATATAAAATGTTCATCAGTGGTAGAAATTCAGCTTCAGTATCCTTAAGTAATTTACTTTGCCCTGGAAAATAAGTTAGGAAAGAAGTTAATAAATTAGATCTTAAAAGCAGATATTCTAAAAGATTAGCCATTCTTTCATGGTTACTGAAACTGCCCCAATTGTGATACATAAATCACCAATGAGAAACTGAAGCACAGTGGTTAGCACTGCTGCTTCACAGCTCCAGGGTCCCGGGTTCGATTCCCGGCTCGGGTCACTGTCTGTGTGGAGTTTGCACATTCTCCTCGTGTCTGCGTGGGTTTCCTCCGGGTGCTCCGGTTTCCTCCCACAGTCCAAAGATGTGCGGGTTAGGTTGATTGGCCAGGTTAAAAAATTGCCCCTTAGAGTCCTGGGATGTGTAGGTTAGAGGGATTAGTGGGTAAAATATGTGGGGGTAGGGCCTGGGTGGGATTGTGGTCGGTGCAGACTCGATGGGCCGAATGGCCTCCTTCTGCACTGTAGGGTTTCTATGATTTCTAGTTTACATCGGATATATTCATAACACTTCAAGTCAGTGCTTCATTTGAGTTTTAACAAACTGTGCGGTGAATTTATAACCATGGGTTATAACCATGGAAGGATATTCGACTTCTACCTGAAACAGGCATGATGTAAGAAGAACTGCCGGCTCAAACCATTTTCTGCTTTAAACCCCATTTGAATGCAGCCTCCAAGTTGTGAGCAGCAAACAGCTGCTACAGTTCACTGGTTGTGGCGAACTGAAACTTGGGCTCCTATGTCAGTTGTTCCTAGCTCTAAAAAAATTCCCCTCAAAAAATTATGGGCCCTTTGTGGAGCAGATTCCATTTGCTTCCTTCAAAGACCACTGGCTAAGCCTGGTACAAATGGGTGGAATAAACTAGGAGCAACCTCTGCCCCTTTCTACCTGAACATTTCAATAGGGGTTCTGCAACTGCTCTCTTCTTCTTGAGTTTTCTGACTGAAGCAGGTTCTTGGTGTTTATTCACCAAATCACACTAAAATGCCATGATTTTGTTTTACGGCAGATTAAGATGAGGAGGCAGACTTTGAATCTAATTCAGTGAGGACAAGGATTGAATTTGTTGGCATTAATCTGATCCACATGCTAGCCACTTAGCCAACTGAGCTAACCGGCTCCCCACAACGGCTATGGGAGCCAGATTTCTATATTTAAGCAACAACCTGCCTGAGAAAGATCATCCTGTAAATTGTCATTGGCATCCATGGGCTGTTGGAGTGACCCTATATCTTCACATTCAACAATGTCTGTTCCCTGGGTGTGAATTAGAATCTGTCTGCTGTGTTTAATGAGAGTCTTGTAAGAAGTGTTGGTTGTTTGTGAAATTATCAACAAGCAATCTCCTGTGATAATTGGAAAAGCACTGCTTGATTTTCACCGAAGAAAGGCAATTATGGAAATGTTCATTGATTGGTAGTTGTGGCATCATTTAACAGATTAAAAGGTGGAGTTTGTGTGAATTCATGAGCTCTGCTGAATTCTGGTCTTTAGTTAAATGTAAGGCTTCTTTTCCTGTTCTGCTTAAGATATCATGGTCCAGGACTTTGCCGTTCTGCCATCAATCAGCATTGACAATGTGACACTACAGGATGTTGATAGCTTCAGATAGCTAGACTTCTCAATTGTCAGGAATCCCAGGTTAGTCTCACTTCTTGTCCAGTTAGCCAGCATTTAAACTTGCCAGAGGTCATCCTCGTGTGTGCGGAACTTGGCTATCAGTTTCTGCTCAGCGATTCTGCGTTGTCGTGAAGGCCGCCTTGGAGAACGCTTACCCGAAGATCAGAGGCTGAATGCCCGTGACTGCTGAAGTGTTCCCCGACAGGAAGAGAACACTCCTGCCTGGCGATTGTCGAGTGGTGTTCATTCATCCGTTGAGGACGGCCTCAAACGGGATCTTGGGTTCATGTCATACGATCTGTAATGTGCACGACTTGCCTGGGCTTGCAAAATCTCACTAACTGTCCTGGCTGCAGACAATACACATCTCTTTAACCTGTGCTTGGCCCTCTCTCCACTCACATTGTCTGTACCTTTAAGGCTTGATAACCTGTAAAGACTCGCATTCCAACCATTATCTTGTAAATTGAGTGTGTGTCTTTATATGCCCTGTTTGTGAACACAACTCCCACTCACCTGAAGAAGGAGCCTGAGACTCCGAAAGCTAGTGCTGCCAAATAAACCTGTTGGACTTTAACCTGGTGTTGTGAGACTTCTTACAGTCCCTACTTAATCGATGGTACGCACCCTCCTGCCGATTGGCTCAGCTTCCCACCGGATGATCTATAGGCTCTTCGCTAATCGTATGGCCCTCAGAAAAAGCCCTTGAAGGGCCACTCTACCACACTGACAGCCTTTTGAAAGCTACCAAAGTCTGACTATACCTTGTACTCATCCAATAGATCATCTTTCTGTAAGTTTCATCCATGAAACCTAATAGAAGGGCCAAACCTTCATCAGTACCCACCTGATGGGCTTCCAGCTCACAAAATACTTTATTTCTGACTTTATTTCTGTTGGGAAGCGACATTGCCAAGGCTATACCCTGTCGCCTCTTTGGTGGGGATGTAACCCATGTCCACATTTCCACTTCATTCAGACTCTGAGACTCAGTGGGTAATCATACCCTGACAACTTACAGTTGCTTTCAAACACTCTTCACAAAAACTACTCAATTTTCTCTTTTAAAAAAAGTATTTGATTTGATTTACTATTGTCACATGTATTGAGATAGTGAAAAGTATTGTTTCTTTTGCTATACAGACAAAGCATACCATTCATAGAGTACATAGGTGAGAAAGAAACAAGAGAGTGCAGGATGTAGTGTTACTGTCATAGCTAGTGTGTAGAGAAAGATCAACTTAATGCGAGGTAGGTCCATTCAAAAGTCTGACGTCAGCAGGCAAGAAGCTGTTCTTGATTCGGTTGGTATGTGATCGCAGACTCTTGTAACTTTTTCCCAGCAGAAGAAGGTGGAAGAGAATGTCCGGGGTGCATGGGGCCTTGGTTATGCTGCTTTTCTGAGGCAGTGGGAAATGTAGATGGCGTCAATGGGTGAGAGGCTAATTTGCATGATGGACTGGGCTATGTTCACAGCCCTTTCTTGCGGTCTTGGTCAAGCAGGCACACCAATCTATGTTTCCAAGTGAACTTCCTAACAGTCATTTGGTGAATGAGAAGTCCAGAAGTCAATCTTCATTGTGTTTAGATTCTTTCACAAAGTGAAACATTTACTAGTGTGTCGCTGCTAATCCTACTCACCATCCCAGGGTCAATAAGTGTCTCTTTACTCTATGCTCAAATAATGAATGCCCTGCACTTGCTTATCCTTACCCTTAATTTATGTAATGAACACTGGAGAGTGCCAATTCCATCAGCATACACTCATTATTAAGCCAATATCATCTACAAAGTTTCAGCCATGTTCATCAGATGGACCATGTCCGTTTACTCAAGGACCTTTGTACAGTGAACTAGCCAGTGGGCCCTCAGCCTGCTGGACACCATACCTCCCCTACAAATGAAGATGGTGGCCTCCAACACAGATAGGGAGATTGATGCCGCCAGTAAGTTGCTCTGGAAGCTGACTATTCGGAAGGACAATGGAAAATACAGGAGAAACAGAAAGCTGAGCTGGCTGAGAAGAGAGTCCAGAGAAAACAGAGGCCAATGAATCATACAACTTTTCAGCCCATTACTTTCATCTGCAGCTAGTGTGGCAAGGAGCCGGCACGGTAGCACAGTGGTTAGCACTGCTGCTTCACAGCTCCAGGGTCCCGGGTTCGATTCCCGGCTCGGGTCACTGTCTGTGTGGAGTTTGCACATTCTCCTCGTGTCTGCGTGGGTTTCCTCCGGGTGCTCCGGTTTCCTCCCACAGTCCAAAGATGTGCGGGTTAGGTTGATTGGCCAGGTTAAAAATTGACCCTTAGAGTCCTGGGATGTGTAGGTTAGAGGGATTAGTGGGTAAGTGTGTGGGGGTGGGGCCTGGGTGGGATTGTGGTCGGTGCAGACTCGATGGGCCGAGTGGCCTCCTTCTGCACTGTGGGGTTTCTATGATTTCTATGATTTCTATGATAAACCAGGCCATAGCCGGAATTCTCCGACCTCGCCTGTGGCTGGGATTCTCCTGTCCCACTGCAGTGAATGGAGTTTTGACTGAATGTCAAATTCTCTGTTTTCACTGGCAGTTGTAGCGGGGTGAACAAGACCAGAGAATCCTTCCCGTTATTTAACACAGTGTTGGCCACCAAAGTAGAAACATTCTCCTGAGACAGAGAGCTGCCTGGATTTAAGATGTTTTAAATTATGATGCAATGCACAATATACATAACTTGCAAATGCTTAATGCTGATAGGAGAAATTGTCTTATTCAAGGGGAGGGCAAGTATGCATTAACTTGAACCCAGAATCCGTGGTCGCACTTCCAAACAGACCCCAGGCTGAATTTAGTGGTAAGGATTCTGGTTCCAGCAGCACGTACTGGAAGTATCAATGTTTCCATTTTGTCCTTTAGCAACCAGATACGTGCAATCTCTCTGTAGCTGGCCAATTAACTCATGCAAGACAGGAGAGCTGTCCAATCCAAAGGACAAGAGAAGTGAGGGGGTAAAGTCGGCATCAACTGATACAACAGCAGCTGCTCCAAGATTCATTTTGACAAGTGACGATCCCCCACTTCACTTATTATAGTGGCAGGAGAAACCAGTTCCAGATCTGGGGCAGGAGGTCAGCTTAACTTAATTTATTGGACAGTTGCCGGAATTTTACCGCCTCGCCCGCCCGAGACTCGTAAGATCCCACCTGAGGCCAACGGAGAATGCTGTTCTGCGAGCCTTGCCTGCCCCGATTCCAGGGCGAGCGTGCCGGTAAAATTCCAGCAACACTATTATCAACCATATTGTCCTTTATAACAATAATACGTGTTAGCTATTGCAACTCAATAAGGTTACAAATTGTCTTCAGTTATGGATATATAACTCATTGACTTGCTAGTTATTTCTGATTTGTATTGGATAAACAAGTGATGAGACAACTGGGAAAGTTTGAGAAGAGTGGAGCATTCCTAAACACAGTGTTATCTGCCAACTTTGTCCACATGACCCCAGTGAAGAAACTTATTTTTGTGATTAATAAGCTCTGCAAAATATCCATATCTCTCTCCCAGACTTAGTGCAGTGTAAAGCCGTATACGTCAGTGGAGTTAATAAGGTAACGTCATAGGTCACCATCCATATCTCTGATGAGATACATTTAGACCTTGAATACTATCTACAAGATTATGATTCGGCCAGAATATCGTAGGGACACAATTTTTTGTCAACTTACCCCAGCATTCTGATCCAATCTAAACGTTTTCACAAACAACCAGCATCAAAAATTTGCATTTTGCTTCTACTGATCACAGAATTATCTCCAAATAGTGTCATCAGTTGGAACTGTGGTTCTTTGTGAATAGAGTTTAAAGACAAGGACAGATCCATCCATCACTTACACTAATAAGATTGTTAAAACGTAAAGCGTTTTCTAAGCGATCTCTGACATGATACTCCAATACAATTTCTCCATTTTATTTCTCTATTCAAGGCAGATGTTGTGATAGTTGTCTCTGATTACACAATGGTCATATGCAAAAAAGAAATAAATACTTGCCTCAAGAATTCTAACTACAAGATGGAAAATCCTTCATCTTGCTATCCTCTGGATAGCGTTTGGGGGCACAGTTCTGTAATAAAAGTGTTAAATTGAGAGTGTAATAGTATGGTTAAACCGGCGGTGTAATGGATTTATTTAGTCTCAGGCTGCTATTTTCTGGCCCCCGTGTTGATTTTTCCCATGGAGGATGCAGTGAGCTGTTGGCCATCAGTGGGACCATCCAGTCCCGCTGCAGTCTGCTGGTTTTTGTGTGACTTGTCTGCCCCACCGCCAGTGAACCTGCAGCAAATGGTCGACTTTAGTGGGTCTGCTCCTTTTGCTGATCAAGATGGTATAGGTTGCAGGTTTGGGAGGTGCTGTGGAAGAATCCTTGACTGCACCTTATAGATGGTACGTGCTGCAGCCAGGCTGCTTTTATCCTGATTTCCCGTGACTTCAATTCCAGCCGGACTCCTTGATGCTTCATTTGGTCAGATGATGCCTTGAGTTCAGTCATTAAGATCTCCCCTGTGGAATTCAACTCTTTTGTCCTTGTTTGGGCCAAGGCCATAATGAGGTCTGGAGCCAGGTGGTCCTGCTGGAACCTGAACCGAACATTGGCGAGCAGCTGAGTAAGTGCTACTTGATAGCACTGTCAACCATACCTTCCATCAAATTTCTAATGATTGAGAGTAGACTGACAGGATGGTGGATTGAATTATGTTCTGCGTTTCATGGATAGAATGCATCTGGGAAATTTTCCACTTTGTCACGGAGGTGTTATAGCAGTATTGGAATAGTTTGTCTTGGGCAGGGTTAATTCTGGAACACAAGTCGTCAGTAGCACACCTTGCATGGTGTCAAGACACAGAGCTTTTGCTATATGCAGTGCCTTCAGCCATTTCTTGATATCACGTGGAATGAATCTAATTGACTGAAGACTGATTTTGGTGATACTTGGAACCACAGAAGGAGGCCAAGCTAGGTCGTCACTCAACATTTTTGGCTGAAGATAGTAGCAAACACTTTAAACTTTTTGTCCACATGTGCTGAGCACATTTGCTCAGGATTGGGATGCTCCTCCTCCCATTACTTCTTGAGTTCCTCATCACCATTCATGACAAGATCTGGCAAAAAAGCATAGGTTTTATCTGGTCGATTGGTTGTGGAGTTGCTTACCTCTGTCTTTACTATGCTATGTAAATTCTGGATGCCACATTATAGGTAGGATCTGAATGCATTGGAGAGAGTGCAGAAGAGGTTTAAAGAATGGTTCCAGGGATAGGAAACTTCAGTTATGAGGATAGATTGGAGAGGTTGGGACTGTTCTCCTTGGAGAGAAGAATGCTAAGAGAAGATTTGATAGAGATGTTCAAAATCATGAGGGGAATGGACAGAATAGATAGGGAGAATTTGTTCCCGCTTGTAAAATGGTCGTGAATAATAGGACACAGATTTAGTGATTTGCAAAAGAAGCAAATGTGATGAGAAAAAACATTTTTACACAACAATTGGTTCAGGTCTGAAAAGCACTGCCTGGAAGTGTGGCGGAGGCAGGTTCAATTGAGGCATTCAATGGGGCACTAGATGTTTATTTGAATAGAAACAAGGTGCAGGGGTATGAGGAAAACGCAGGGAATGGTGCTAAGTCATGATACTTGTTTGGAGAGCCAGTGTAGACCCAATGGGCCAAACGGCCTCCTTCTGTACTGTAACAATTCTGTGATTCCACTGTTCAGCATGCATGTAGTCCTGTTGTGCCTGATACAGTTCCTGGCATAACTTTCTGCACCCCTCATTGAGCCAGGGTTGGCCTCTGCCTTGATTGTATTGGTAGAGTGAGGGATATGCTGCACTATAAGTTTACAGACTGTGGTGGAATACAATACTGCTGCTGCTGATGGCCCACAAGACCACACAACTGACCAGGTTGAATGGCCAGATGTGTTCTGAAAGCATCTCATTTGGTACAATGGTAGAGCCATACAATACAATAGAAGGTGAACTTAATGTGAAGCTGGGACTTTGTCTCAATGAGGACTGTATGTTGGTTACTCCTATCAATTCTGTCATGAGCAGTGACATTAGACACAGGTAGATTGGTGAGGTGGAAATCAAGAAGGTTTTTCCCATGTTTGTTCTCTCACCATTTGCCGCAAGCCCAATCTAAAAGCTATGTCCTTCCAGACCTGATCAATACCAATGCCACCCAGCCACTCTTGATGATGAACTTGAGGTTTCCCAACCAAACCAGTTCTGGGACCTCTTTGCCCTCAGCACGAGGTGGCATTAATCTGGAGGAGTAATCTGGAGGAGGGCAGTATGTGATTATTAGTACTATCTGTTGCCATGAGATTTCTTGTTGTCTAGAATCAATTTTGTGGATGCTTCCTCAATTCTGGCTATTTACTACTGTGCTGATATCATTGGTTGTCAGTCCTGCCATTGGGATAGAACATACCCAGGGATGATGATGGAAGATCTGGTACATTGACTACAAGATATGATGCAATGAGCATGACTATATCAGGCTGTTGGTTGACCGGTCTCTGACAGCTGTCCCAATTTTGGACCATGGCCCTAAGATGATAGCGAGGAGGAAATTGCAGGGCTGACTGGGTTGGGTGTTTCCTTGCCACATCAGAATATGATTCCAAGTTCTATAGCCAGCAGACGAGACCACCAACACCTCAACAAGTTTTCACCCACAATGCCCGTTATTTATTAAATGAGAGTCAGAACCGGGAGTGTTACAATGATACTATCTTGCAATCTGGACCACATTTGCATATTTTATATATGAATACTACTTCAATTTCTTTGACGCTGGACAGATTGAATAGTGGATAAGGCATATTTTTCTTCATTTTAGAAACTCATTTTGTTTCATTGCAAGACTTGTTTTATTCATTCAAAGCATGTTGGCATTGCTGGCTAGGCCAGCATTCCTTGCTCATCCTTAATTACACAGGAGGTGGTGGTAAGCTGCCTTCTTAAACTGCTGCAGTCCCTGAGTTCAAGGTACACCCACCGTGCTGATGGAGAAGAAATTCCAGGATTTTGACTCAGTGACAGTGAAGGAGTAGTGATATATTTCCAAGTTAGGATGGTGCGTGACTTGGAGGGAAACTTCCAGGTGTTGGTATTCCAAGGCATCTGTTGCCCTTACCCTTATAGATAGATTTGGAAGATGCTGCCTAAGGAGTCTTGGTGATTTCCTGCAGTGCATCTTGTAAATGGTGCTACTGTGACATGGTGGAGGGGATTGTTTGTGGAAGGGGTAGCAATCAAGTGGGCTGCTTTGTCCTGGATGGTGTCAAGCTTCTTGAGTGTTTTTGGAGCTGCACTCATCCAGGCAAGGGGAGAATATTCTATTACACTCCTGACTTGTGCCTTGTAGATTGTGGACAGACTTTGGGGAATCTGGAGGTGAGTTACAGGATTCCTAACCTTTGACCTACTCTTGTAGTCAGAGTAGTGGCTCGTCCAGTTGAGTTTCTGGTCAATGGTAACCCCAGAATGTTGCCAGTGGAGATTCAGTAATGGTAATGCCACTGAATGTCAAGGAGTAATGGTTAGATCCTCTCTCGTTAGAGATGGTAATTGCCTGGCATTTGTGTGACGTTAATGTTACTTGTCACTTGTCAGTCCAAGCCTTGGTATTGTCCAGGTTTTGCTGCATTTGGATATGAACTGCTTCAGTATCTGAGGAATCACTAATGGTGCTGAATATTGTGCAGTCATCAATGAACATAACCACTTCTGACCTTGTGATAGAAGGAAGGTCATTGACAAAGTAGCTGAAGATGGTTGGGCCTAGGACTCCCCTGAGGAACTCCTGCAGTGATGTCCTGGAGCTGAGATGATTGACCTTCAACAACTACAACCATCTTCCCTTATGCCAGGTATGACTCTAACCAGTGGAGAGTTTTCCCCCAATTTGCATTAACTCCAGTTTCGCTAGGGTTCCTTGATGCCACACTCGGTCAAGTGTGGCCTTATATCAAGGGCTGTCACTCTCACTTCACCTCTGGAGTTCAGCTCTTTTGTCCATGTTTGAACCAAGACTGTAATGAGGTCAGGAGCTGAATGACCCTGGTGGAACCCAAACTGAGCATCAATGAGCAGGTTATTGCTGCGTAAATGCCACTTGATAGCACTGTTGATGACCCCTTTAATCATTTTCTGACATTCGAGAGTAGACTAACGGGGCAGTAATTGGCTGGGTTGGATTTGTCCTGTTTCTTCTGCACAGGACACACCTGGACAATTTTCAACATTGCCAGGTAGATGCCAATGTTCTAGCTGTACTGAAACAGCTTGGGTAGGGGAGCGGCAGGTTCTGGAGCACAAGTCTTCAGTACTATTGCTGGAATATTGTCAGGGCCCATAGCCTTTGCAGTGTCCAGTGTCTTCAACCATTTTTTGATATCATGTGGAGTGAATCAAATTGGCTGAAGACTGACATCCAGAGGAGGCCGAGATGGTTCATATATAGGATGGTAAGTAAGGTCACAATCATTTAATTCAATAAATATAACTTGTCTTTGTGCAATAAAATAAAAATGATGAATGCACATTATTATTTCACGGTGGTGGGCCATCTTAATTATATTTATATTGATTAACCTCTCTGCATTCTGTCCTTTATTTGTGGGAAGCTATCCTCTCCCTTTATCACATTTTGCTATGTGACATTTTGTATGGTGCTGTTTTCAAAGATTGTTTGTGATTTGTGTCTACTTTTTGGTCTTTTACATTTAAAATTCTGACCACTGTATCAACTGTTAGACAAAATAATGAGATCCAGGAGGCTAGCATCACAATGGCAAAGATCCATCAAATTAATATAATCGCTGAAACAACCTGGAATATCAAACTATAGTATACAATATTGTCTCTGGATGCAGGTTTCTAATGCTTCATGTGAAAATCAATAAGCCACATATGGTCCTGTACACCAGTGAATTTTACTTCATTACATCATGCTTTAACTTAGTGCATTTGCATATAATTTATGTCTAAATCCTTTTCATGGGAAAGTGTACAAAAATCCAAGTTGCATAAGTTACTTTCAAAATCCTGCCAGTTACACCAGTATTGCATCTAATTAAAGAAACTATGTAGAAAAGAAGAACCTGCTTTAATGTCAAACAAGAAAGTGCATGAGTTCACAGGCTTTGGATTTTACAAACTTTCAAATGTCACCTTTGAGTAAAGTGATTCCAATTATCTGTTTTCAATGGTGTTATTAAAAGCAGATCCTGCAAGTTACCTTTTGGAGTTCAGGAATATAGGAGTAAGAGTCAGCTATTCAGCCACTCAAGATTGTTCCACCATTCATTCAGATCATGTCTGAGCTGTTCCTCAATTCCCATTCTTTCATTTCCCTTAATACCCTTAATATAACGACCCACATCTCAAACATCTTCACCCACTTCTCCCCGACTGTCGTTGACAGGGTCCTTGACCACCTCCGTCCCAAATGTCACACTTCTCCTCTCATCCTTTCCCCTCCCTCCAGGTACTATGTTATGGTTGCCCTTGTCCTCATCTTCCAAACCAACTGCTGTCATTTTCAACTGATCACCCTTTGCCACATCTGCCCCACCAAACACATCTTCCACCGTCCTCCCCCTTCAGCATTTGAAAGAGATTATTCCCTTTGCAATACCCAGGTCCATGCCTCAAGAACCCCCAATGCCCCCTCCCCTACACCTGACAGCTTTACTTCTCAGTACAGGAGATACAAAATCTGCTTTTTATCTTCTCTCTCCTCGTCATCCGAGGCCCCAAATGTTCCCTCCAGGTGAAACAGGGTGTATTACTTTCAATTCAATTATTGTATTGACTGTTCACAATGCAGCCTGCCCTATACTGGGGAGATCAAATGTAGATTGGGTGACTGCTTTGTGGAAAACTCTGAGATTGCAAGTGTGACCCTGAGTTTCCGTTCACCTGACACTTTAATTCTTTTCTCTCACACAGATGTTCCTGTCTTCAGCCAACTGCAGTGTTCCAATGAAGCTCAATGGAAACATGAGGAACAGAACCTTATCTTCCGGTTAGGCACTCTACAGCTTGCTGGACTCAACATTCGAGTTCCACAATTTCATACTGCAATCTCTCTTCCCATTTTGTTTCCTTTCCCTTTGATGTTGGTTTTAGTCTTGTTTTCCCCTAGATTCTGCTTGAGTTTGTTCCTTCTGCCATTCACACTTGGGACATCTCACTTATTTCTTGTCACATTACCATCCTCTTTGGTCCTGTACAATTTAACTTGCCACCACCACACTCTGAAGAAGTGTTTTCCAGATCCTAACCCTTACTGCATAAAAAAGTTCTACCTCATATTGCCATGGCTTCATTTGCCAACCACCTGAAGTCAGTGGCCTCTGGTTTTTGATTCTTCCTGAAATGTTCACTCTGTTACACCCTTCACAGCTACTGCCTGACCTACTATGTATTTCGAACGTTTTCTGTCTTAATTGCATAGGGAAATCTGTTCCTTCCGATTTGGAAAGTGCATACTGTTTTTATCATTTGTAATAAATATAAATAAACTTTTGATGACCTGAAGCTGTGACTGATCTTGATCAAATGCTATAAGTGCCATCCTCCATAATAGCGTTAGGATCCACATTTTAAAAAATGTATTGTGGGGAAATGAGCACCTTGCAGGTCTAACAGGAAACTTCTTAACCTGCTGTACTTCATGTGCTAAAGATACTTACACAGTAGATCGCTGCCATGAGGTAATGGTGATGTATAACCAAACTGGGAGTGAACTTGAGGTGATGGTGTTCCCCTGCATCTGCTGCCCTTATCATTTGAGGTGGTGTCGGTGACAATTCTGGCAGGTGCTGCTGACGATGCATCAGTGAGCTGCTGCAGTACATGGTGTGGATAATAAACACGGAAACCATGGTGGGTAAACTACAGAGGGAATAATTGCTTGAGATGGCAGTTGGACTGCTGATCAAGTAGAACACTGTTTTTTGGATGATATTGAAATTCTTGAGTATTATTGCAGCTGCATCTGTCCAGGCAAGAGGCGGCATGGTGGCACAGTGGTTAGCCTCACAGCGCTGGGGACCCAGGTTCATTTCTAGCCTTGGGTGACTGTGTGGAGTTTGCACGTTCTTCCTGTGTGGGTTTCCTGCGGGTGCTCCGGTTTCCTCTTACACTGAAAAGATGTATGGGATAGGTTGATTGGCCACATTAAATTGACCCTGAGTGTCAGGAGGATTAGTGGGGTGAATATGTGGGGTTATGGGGATAGGGCCTGGGTAGGATCATTGTCGGTGCAGCCTCGATGGGCCGAATGGCCTCCATCTGCACTGTGGGGATTCTATGGTATTCTACCACACTCCTGACTTGTGTTTTGAAGGCGGTGGCGAGACTTTTGGGAATCAGGAAGTGATCACGTTGGTATGAGTACACAGTGTCTACCAGCAATTGATCCAAGACAAGAAATTTGGACAGGAGTAAACCTTTTGGCCTCTTTAGCCTGCCATTCCATTCAATAGTACCATAGCAGATCATGAGCCTTAACTCCATTTTCCCACCTGTCTCCTTTGATTCCCTGAGGACAGAAATCTTAGCCTTATATATATTCAATGATGAAGCATCCACCATGCTTTGGGGTTAAGATTTATAAAGCTGCGCAACCATTTTGTTGAAGAAATTTCCCCTCATCTTAGTCCTAAATGATTGGTACTTATCCTGAGACTTGGCTGCATTCTAATTTTCTCAACTTGAGGAAGCAACCTCTCAATCTTTACCCTATCAAAACTCTTCAGAATCTTGTATGTTCTGATGAGATCACTCTCCATTCTTCTAAACTCCAGACAGTATACAATTGACTCAATCTTTCATCATCCCTTCTGTTAGTTAACCAATCCTCAAATGCAGACTAATATATTATTCCAAATCTTCTACATTTACTGGTTCCATCCTATTCTTTGGATCTTCAAGAACTCTCGTAAAATTTTCAAACATGATTTCCCTTTCATAAAATTACTTGACTGATTATTCCATGCTTTTCTAAATGCATTGTTAAGACTGCCATTATTGGAGATTCCACATTTTCCTGATGACTAATGTCAGACTAACTGGCCTGTAGTTCCTCTCTTTCTCTCCTTTCTTGAATAGGCAGACTTCCATCTGCTAACTTTCAGACCACGCTGGAATCCAGGGCATTTGAAAAAAATATAACCAGCACGTCCACCAACACTGCAGCTATCTCTTTTAGATCCTATAGACCATCCCAGGGATATATTGGATTTTCGTCCCTCAAATTTCTCTCCAATGCTTTTTCTCTGCTGATATTACCCTAAGTTCCTCAATCTTTTTAGTTCCTTGGTTACCATCTATTTCTGGTATATAATTTGTGTCTTTTATTGTGCAGACATACACAATATTTGTTCAATGTCTCGGCTCTTTTCTCATTCCCCATGATAATTCCTCTAATTTTGCCTCCATGTTTATTTTAGTTAATCTCCTTTTATATATTTGCAATAACTTCTGAGTTATTAAATTTCTTGCATTTCTACCTCATTGACTGTCATGCTCTATTCCCCTCCCTCCTATTTATCAATGTTTTGGTAGCCCAATGCTGGGTTCTAAAATTTCAAATCCTCAGGATCTTTCTTCAGACTTTTTGTTTTTCAATAGAGTATCTTAATTGAACTATTTTTTAAAATGTTTATTTATTGCCATATTGTCCCCTCATTCCTTTGCAATAGATTTTGTTTAAGTTTACGATTTGTGTTTGGATCAGAATAGTCATTTGCAAACTGAATATGCATAAGATAAGTTTCAGATAATCTTCTTCACTGGCCACTACACCACCAATTTTTGGGTCATCCACAAACTTACTAACCATGCCTGGTAAATTCTCATCCAAATCGTTTATATAAATGACAAACAACAGTGGACCCAGCACCGATCCCTGCGGCACACTGCTGGTCACAGGCCTCCAGTCTGAAAAACAATCCTCTACCACCACCCTTTATCTCCAACCGGCAAGCCAATTCTGTATCCAATTGGCTAGTTCTCCCTGGATGCCATGTGATCTAACCTTACTGACCAGTCTACCATGCAGTACCTTGTCGAAGGCTTTGCTAAAGTCCATGTAGACAACATTCTACCGCACAGGCCTCATCTATTTGTTTGGTCACCCCTTCAAAAAACGAAGACATTTGTAAGATACAATTTCCCATGCACAAAGCCGTGCTGACTATCCCTAATCCGTCCTTGCCTATCCAAATGCATGTGGATCCTGTCTCTCAGAATCCCCTCCAACAACTTACCCACCACTGACAGGCTCTCTGGTCTGTAGTTCCCTAGCTTTTCCCTGCTGCCTTTTTAAAATAATGGCACAACATTTGCCTCCTTCCAGTCTTTGGGCACTTTACCCATGGCTGTTGGTGATACAAATATCTCTGCCAGGGGCCTTGCAATTTCTTCCCTAGCTCCCCACAATGTCCTGGGATACACTTTATCTGGTCCCAGGGATTTATCTACCTTTATGCATTTTAAGACCTCCAGCACCTCCACTTCTGTAATGTGGACTCTTTTCAAGACATCACTATTTACTTCCACGAGTTCTCTAGCTTTCATGTCTTTCTCCACAGTAAATACTGATGATACATATTTGTTAAGGATCTCACCCATCTCCTGTGGCTGCACAACTAGACAGCATTGCTGATCTTTAAGGGATCCTATTCTCTCCCTAGTTACTTTTTTGCCCTTAATATACTTGTAGAATCTCTTCGAATTCTGCTTTACCTTCCCTGCCAAAGATATATCATGTCCCCATTTTGCCCTCCTAGTTTCCCTTTTAAGTGTACTCCTAAACCCCCAATACAAGGGATTAACTTGATCCCAGCTGCCTGTACTTGACGTATGCTTCCTCCTTTTTATTGACCAGAGTCTCAATATCTCAATCATCCAGTGTTCCCTAATCCTGCCAGCCTTGCTGTTTACACTAACAGGAACATGCTGGCCCTGAACTCTCGTTATCTAACTTTTGAAAGCCTTTCACTTGCCAAATGTTCCTTTACCTGTGAACAGACTCCCCCCAATCAACTTTTGAAAGTTCCTGTCTAATATCATAAAAATTGGCCTTGCCCCAACTTAGAACTTTAACTTGTGGACTAGACCTATCCTTTTCAATAACTATTTTAAAACTAATCGAATTATGGTCACTGGTCTCAAAGTGTTCTCCGCTACCACTTCAGTCACTTGCCCTGCCTTATTTCCCAAGAGGAGGTTGAGTTTTGCTGCTCCTCTAGTAGGGCCTTCTATAGATTGGTTGAGAAATTTTTCCTCCCCATCCAAGCCCTAACACTGCGGCAGTCCCAGTCTATGTATGGAAAGCTGAAACCCCCCACAGTTATAACCCTATTATTCTTGCAATAATCTGTGATCACCTGACAAATTTGCTCTTCAATTTTCCACTGACTATTGGGGAGGGCCTATAGTACAACCCCATCAAAGTGATAACCCCCTTCTTATTCCTCAGTTCCATCCATATAGCCTCACTGGACAATCCCTCTGAAATATCCTCCCTATGTACTGCCGTAATATTTTCCCGAATCAAAAATGCAACTCCCCCTCCTCGCTTGCCTCCCCTTCTATCCTTCCTATAGCATCTGTACCCCGGAACATTGAGCTGCCAGTCCTGTCCCTCCCTCAGCCATGTTTCTGTAATAGCTATGATATCCCAGTCCCATGTATCCACCCATGCTCTGAGTTCATCTGCCTTCGCTGTCAGGCCTCTTGCATTGAAATAAATGCAGTTTAATTCATTATTCCTCCCTTGTTCCCTTCCATGCTTATGCCTGCCTTGTCTATTTAACTCTTTAAATTCTGTATTAGCCTCAATGTCCCCTTTGTCTCACTATTCTTTAGCGTGCCACCCCCTTGCCAGACTAGTTTAAACCCTCTCTTTCTTTTCATCAAATATAATAGAGATTGCCATGCCTAAGTGGAACTCCTTAGCCACACCATACGATAGTTGACACAGAGTGGACCACTGCCGCATAAACCATTGTCTTACGGGGTGGATGGCTACCAGAAATAAAACGGAATTCAAAAGTATAGTGGTCACTTTTTCCCAGCAGATCTTTTACAATGAGATTACTAGTTAAATCTGCCTCATTGCACAATACTAGATCTAAAATGCCTTTATTCCTAATTGGTTTCACAATGTATTGCTCCAGAAGACTGACAGAAAAGCATTCTATAAACTCAACTTTCAGACTATCTTTGTCATTTGATTGGTCCAGTCCATATGAAGATTAAAGTTCCCCATAATTTTTTTTCCACTGCCTTTGTTACAACCTCCAGTTATTTCTTGTTAATACCCTGTTCAATCATACTACTGTTAAGGGACTCACAAACTACTCTGACCAGCATTTTCTGACCCAAGTAATTCCTAATCTCCAGCCATGCTGATTCTACACTCTGACTTTCTGAGCTTAGATCTTTTCTTATTACTATCCTTATATCATTCTTTACTATCAAGGCTACTGCTTATTTTCCATTCTGCTGCCTTTTCAAAATATTGTATATCTTGGAATATTCATTTTCCAATCTTTGTCACCCTGTATCCATGTTTCAATGATGATTAGATCTAAACCCTTTACCTCTAATTGAACTGTTAGTTCATCTATCCTGTTGTGAATGCTTTGTGTATTCAGATAAAAAATCTTTACTTTTCTTTTATATTACTATTATTTTTGTGGACCTTATCCACTATCGCCATTAAACTCTCTGCCTCTTCCAGCCCCACATATTTTTAGCCAAATCACTAGATTGCTCATTGCTTCAAGTTTTCGCTTTAGATTTCTAAGTTTTCCTTCAACTGAACCCTCTCCCCCCAGTTCAATTACAATTCAATGACAACTTCCATGATATTGATGATTTGATTTGATTTATTATTGTCACATGTATTGGGATACAGTGAAAAGTATTGTTTCTTGTGTGCTATACAGACAAAGCATACCGTTCATAGAGTACATAGGGGAGAAAGAAAGGAGAGGGTGCAGAATGTAGTATTACATTCATAGCTAGGGTGTAGAGAATGATCAACTTAATAAAAGGTAGGTTCATTCAAAAGTCTGATGGCAGCAGGGAAGTAGCTGTTCTTGACGAGGTTGGTGAATTCAGTGATGGTAATGCCATTGAACTTCAAGAGGATTCAGTTATGTGACACAAGTGCTATTTTTGCTTATTATCCCAACCCCCGAATGTTGCCCAAGTTTTGCAATATGTGCATGTGAATTCCTTCATTATCTGAGGAATTACGAATGGAACTAAATTCTGTGCAATCAGCAGCAACAGCCCTCTCCCCAATGACCTTCTGATGGTTTAAAGAAGGGAAGATAATTGATGAAGCAGCCGCAGACATTTGGACCAGGGTACTGCCCTAAGGAATTCCTACTACAATGACCTGGGTTTAAAATGACTGGATGCCGACAACCACAACCATCTTCCTTTGTAGTGGCACTGTCTCCAGCCTCTGGAGAGTGCTCCCCCTTAATCCAAATTATTTCTACCGTCATGAAACCACTGACTATTTCCATCTATTTTCATGAAACATATTTCAGACATGAATAAGCAGTGAACAAATGTTTTCCCTCACCTATGATGTTATCACCCCATTACTTTATATTTAGATAGAAATCAGCTATTGAAACAATAAGAAAATGTATGAATTTCAGCACTTCGCATAGTTTATGCATTTTCCCCTAAAACTCTCTGCCATCCAATCTCAAGATGTGCCTTAAAATTTACCTTATTTTTGCCCTAATATTTAGCTGTGATTCAATTTTTATTTGATAATCCTCCTGTGAAATACCTCCTGTGATGTTTTACTGTTGTAAAAGGCTATAGAGATATAATCTGTTACTTTGCATCAGTGTACGCTGTGAAGAAAATATATTTTTTAACCTGAATAAGGCTGAATAACACAGCACATTGTTTAGCAACCCTTAGCATAACATTAGGGGAAATTGAGAGGTAAAGCTATAGTCACTTTCTTTTTACAAATGAAGTGGATGAACTTGATAATCAGTGCCAATAAGAAAACCCATGGGACGGAATTTTACAGAAAAAAATCTAAGTGTCCAGCTAGCATGAAAATGGGAGAGTTGCAGATCCATTTTTTGGGTGAGTTTACACCCAATCTTGTGCACTTAGTCCATAAAAAAGATGGGCTAGACTGTTTCTAGCCACTACCTGCTGCCAACCCTCTATCAACGATAGAGGGTTGGCAGCAGGAGAAATACTTAATACAATTAATGTTACCAGAGAGGCAGTGCTGGGTTGACTAATGGGACTGAAGGTGGACAAGTCCCCAGGTCCGGATGGAATGCATCCCAGGGTATTGAAAGAAATGTCAGAGGTAATAGTGGATGCGTTAGTGATTATTTATCAAAACTCGTTGCATTCTGGGGTAGTGCCGGTTGATTGGAAAACGGCTAATGTTACGCCGCTGTTTAAAAAAGGAAGGAGACAAAAGGCGGGTAACTATAGGCCGGTCAGCTTAACGTCTGTAGTAGGGAAAATGCTGGAATCCATTATTAAAGAGGAGATAGTAGGGCATCTGGATAGAAATGGTTCGATCAATCAGACGCAGCATGGATTCATGAGGGGAAAGTCGTGCTTGACGAACATGTTGGATTTTTATGAAGATGTGACTAGGGCGGTTGATGGAGGAGAACCGGTGGATGCGGTGTTTTTGGATTTCCAAAAGGCGTTTGATAAGGTGCCCCATAAAAGGCTGCTGAAGAAGATTAGGGCACACGGAGTTGGGGGTAGTGTGTTAAAGTGGATTGGGGACTGGCTATCCGACAGGAAGCAAAGAGTCGGAATAAATGGGTGTTTTTCCGGTTGGAGGAAGGTAACTAGTGGCGTGCCGCAGGGATCGGTACTCGGGCCGCAACTATTTACCATTTATATAGATGGTCTGGAGGAGGGGACGGAGTGTAAGGTAACGAAGTTTGCAGACGACACAAAGATAAGTGGAAAAGTGAATCGTGTGGAGGACGGAGAAGATCTGCAGAGAGATTTGGACAGGCTGAGTGAGTGGGCGAGGATATGGCAAATGGAGTATAACGTTGAGAAATGCGAGGTTATACACTTTGGAGGAAATAATAACAAATGGGATTACTATCTCAATGGAAACAAATTAAAACATGCTACCGTGCAAAGGGACCTGGGGGTCCTTGTGCATGAGACGCAAAAGCCCAGTCTGCAGGTACAACAGGTGATCAAGAAGGCAAATGGGATGTTGGCCTATATCGCGAGGGGGATAGAATATAAAAGCAGGGATGTCTTGATGCACCTGTACAGGGCATTGGTGAGGCCGCAGCTGGAATACTGTGTGCAGTATTGGTCCCCTTATATGAGGAAGGATATATTGGCATTGGAGGGAGTGCAGAGAAGGTTCACCAGGTTGATACCGGAGATGAGGGGTTTGGATTATGAGGAGAGGCTGAGGAGATTGGGTTTGTACTCGTTGGAGTTTAGAAGGATGAGGGGGGATCTTATGGAGACTTATAAGATAATGCGGGGGCTGGATAGGGTGGAGGCGGAGAGATTCTTTCCACTTAGTAAGGAAGTTAAAACTAGAGGACACAGCCTCAAAATAAAGGGGGGTCGGTTTAAGACAGAGTTGAGGAGGAACTTCTTCTCCCAGAGGGTGGTGAATCTCTGGAATTCTCTGCCCACTGAGGTGGTGGAGGCTACCTCGCTGAATATGTTTAAAGCGCGGATGGATGGATTCCTGATCAGTAAGGGAATTAAGGGTTATGGGGATCAGGCGGGTAAGTGGTACTGATCCACGTCAGATCAGCCATGATCTTATTGAATGGCGGGGCAGGCTCGAGGGGCTAGATGGCCTACTCCTGCTCCTATTTCTTATGTTCTTATGTACAGGCAGTGGGCAGGGCTTAATTCACCAGCCAGCAGCCGAGGGAGCTATTGCGCATGTGCAGACCCCTGATTTCCGGCATGAAGCTGATTACACTCAAAAAAGCACCTGGGAGACTTGTGACTGCCGTTACTCCAGTCTCAAACCTCGTGTCTCCCGGCTCGCTGCGCTGCTTGGGAAGTGCAGTGGGCTGGAAGAATCCTAGCCACAATGTTTTGGCCTCAATTACTTTGTGGTAGTGAATGCACAGGCTGACCACTCTGGGTGAAGAAATTTCTCTGCATCTCTATCCTAAACAGTTTACCCTGTATCCTCAGACTGTGATTCTTGGTTCTCGACATTCCCACCCTTGGGAACATCCTTGCATCTACCCTGTCTGATGCCTGCTTCTTATACCCAGCAGCTGGTACGTGCATTCATTTTATCATTGCCTTTAATTTCACATCATAGTTTACAGGCTGTGTAAACTGAATACAGAACCTCTTCCTACATCAATATGCTGCTTTTTGTTTGAGATACCTGAGTCAAAATTGTAATTGGAGAAAAAAGTGGATGACCTAAGTGTAGCTATCAACTCGTGGTCCAGAATTCTAGGTTTTGAATTCCCATGTAAAGGCACCATGTAACAGTTCAGCGAGCATCTGGGACAAGGAGTTAAATGCATTAAAAGAATTAAAGACGGAAAGACTGCTTTATTTTAATTAGACATCAATTCGAAATGATTTGTTAAGTCTGCAGCTTCCTTGATTTAAAATGTGAGAGTATCCTCGATTGCTTCTTATTTAAGGCAATATAGGATATATTCTGCACTCTTGTTCCATAGAGATCAATGCAGTTATATTTGCTATTCATTAAGTCTGCCTATTGGTAACAATTCAGAAAATTTTGCCATGCAAATAATTATCCAAACTCACAGCATCTCACACACACAGAATCACACAAATTCAATCGCTTGCATGCTGATTTCAACCTGTTCTGGGTCATCGGTTTGTACTCACTGGGTAAAAGCAGGCATGAGGCCAATTGCTTTGTTCCAGCCATGATATATTATGAGTTTATGAGGTTTTTGGCGCCAATCAACCAGCTGTGTATGTTACAGCATTACTTACATTATTCATCCTTGTGATTGATAACATGATGAGTTCCATGGGTAACTTCATTGGGTGATTCATTTATGATCATGGTCATTCAAACTAGCATTCATCTGTCATTACCCCCAATGAAGTTAAAACTAATTCCATCATTCTTTATGAGCTGTGCAAAACTGGATCCTTTGGGGCAATTTTAACATACCCTGCCTGGTGAGGACAATGAAGGCACGGAGTTAAAGTCCCTTCAGAATACTTCTCCTCTGCATTCACACTCGACAATCACCAGGCAAGACTGTTCTCTTCCTGTTGGGGAGCACTTCAGCGGTCACGGGCATTCGGCCTCTGATATTCGGGTAAGCGTTCTCCAAGGCGGCCTTCGCGACACACGACAGCGCAGAGTCGCTGAGCAGAAACTGATAGCCAAGTTCCGCACACACAAGGACGGCCTCAACCGGGATATTGGGTTTATGTCACACTATTTGTAACTCCCACAGTTGCGTGGACCTGCAGAGTTTCACTGGCTGTCTTGTCTGGAGACAATACACATCTTTTTAGCCTGTCTTGATGCTCTCTCCACTCCCATTGTTTTGTTTCTTAAAGACTGGATTAGTTGTAAGTATTCGCATTCCAACCATTATTCATGTAAATTGAGTCTGTGTCTTTATAAGTTCTGTTTGTGAACAGAATTCCCACTCACCTGAAGAAGGGGCTCAGAGCCTCGAAAGCTTGTGTGGCTTTTGCTACCAAATAAACTTGTTGGACTTTAACCTGGTGTTGTTAAACTTCTTACTGTGTTCACACTGATTGCCATTTTAACCACACAATTAGCTAATGCACTACCTCTAACAGGCATGGATATTTACAAATTGGGGTCCTTAATGTAATTCGCCATGAATAAACCTATTAGCATTGATCTTTAAGCTCCTCAAGAAGCATTATAAAGATCACTCACCTTCAGGTTATTGGACTAGAGAAGTTGATTGTTCTGGTGCTGTTTGAATTGAGGAGTTTCCAGCTTCTAAGCTGCTTCTTTCCAACTTTGGAGCCAATCACTGCATCTCAAGATATCACTGGCAGAGTTTCACATGTTGAGAATATTTTTGCAGCTGGTCTGCGTCCTGTTTACAAGATCCCTGCGTACCATTATTTTGTAAATTGAGTTTGTGTCTTTATATAAAGGGCATCATATCGGCTTGGGCTGTGAAATGGCAGCTAAGATGCATATCCCTTAGATTCCAGGCAATGACCACAATCCAACAACCCAACATTCAAAGGCCCAGCTACCTCCTGCTAACTGTCACCATCATTCTGAGTTCCCCCACCTTTAGCTGAATTGATTCAGCCATATCAGCACCATGTTTACAAGAGGAGCGTAACTGTTTCCAGATCCGCTGGTTCCATACAGATTCCAACTGAATTTCTACCTATCTCAGCTTTTATTTCTTACAATCTCATATTTTTATTTCCTGATTATTTCATTTTCACCATGGACATCCAATCCATCTGCATCTTCATCCCTGACCAGGATGATCGGAGAGCTTTCTGCTTCTTTCTTGTTAGGAGGCACAACCAGTCTCCATTCACCACCACCTTCCCCCATTTAGTTAAACTTGTTCTCACAACTTAAACTACTTCTCCTTTGACTCCTCTCACTTCAGTTAAAAGGTGTTGCTATGCAGATCCATAATTCTACCTGTTGAGGGATATGTGGAGCATTCTTTCTTTCAGTCATACTCAGGTCCCCTTCCTCACCTCTTTTTCCAGTACATTTATGACTGAAATAGTGTCATTTCCTGTTTTCAAGTCAAACTGGAAAATGTCATCAAATTTGCTTCTGATTTCAATCATATCCTTGCCTTCAAACAGTGTATCTTCAACTCTTCCCTTCTCTATCTTACTGTCTTTATTTCTAGTGATAGGCTGTTGAGCAATGTGCACGATAAGTCCAGTAACTCCCACAGCTACTTTGACTAAACTTCCTCATAGCCCGGTTTCCTGTAAGGACTTTTGCAATTCTCTATCTCTAGATACCATCGACTGTACATATCCATCTTTAGGAGCTCCACATCTGAATGTAGAGATGTACTGCAATCGCAGGTGATTCCAGTCCCTCAGTGGTGTATGGCCATGTTGAGTTCATCATGCAGGTCACTGCTTGGATTCTACAGCAGTCATGATGCATTTATTCTGCACCACTCTGTTGTTCAAGCAGCAATTGAGCCACCATGTCAAAGCAAATGAATGGCTGTTGGGTGACATGGGCTATCCACTAGCTACCTTCTTCATAGCTCTGGTGCACAATCACAATTGGACAACATTCTTATCACAGGAGCCATGCTGCCACAAGAAACTTCAGCGAGTTGACAACTGGCGTGTTGAAAGAACAGTTTCACTGCCTCTAATGCACTACCTGCCACCTCATGTGCCATGATTCGCTATGGTCTGCTGTATGCCACGCAATTTCACTCTCATGAGGGCATAACTCATGGCATCACATATATGGCAAGCAGCTGAGGAAGAGGGCGAGGTGGAAGAAACGAAGGAGCATGAGCGGGGAGGAGGAAAGCAACATATCCTCTTTCCAGGTAGGCTGTCCGGGATTGCCTCATCCAACTGTGGTGACCTCAATTCCCCACCAATCACCAGTCCCCCAACTCCCCTGCCCTTTGTCACTGACCATTACAGCATTCTCTCGGACACGACCCTGAAACAAATGCTACCACAAAACAATCATTCCAAACTAACTTTCTCAAACAAACCATCCATATTTCATACAAAAGTGAACCAACCACCCTTGTGCACTCCCTTAGTGCCTGTCCTGTGGGTGCCTTTGCCTGTCCGAGTGCTGCTATGCATGTGCTACCCCAGTGGCTGGTGGAAGGCTGTTGACTTAGATTGGGGAAGACTATAATGACCCGACACTTCATCCTCAAGCAGGTCTGGGTCTGAAAAGTCTGACATCCTGAAAGAGAATTCAGATTCATCCTCCACTGAGCCACTGACACTCCCCTGGGTACTACCTCAGCAATTGAGTAACCTGCAGGTCAGATGTTTGGCTGCTGTGACACCCAAATACTCCATTCAGCACTGGTGTCAGCAGACATGGCGGCACGGTGGTACAGTGGCTAGCACTGCTGCCTCACAGCGCCAGAGACCTGGGTTCGATTCCCGGCTTAGGTCACTGTCTGTGTGGAGTTTGCATGTTCTCCCCATGTCTGTATGGTTTTCCTCCGGATGCTCCGGTTTCCTCCCACAGTCTGAAGATGTGCATTGGATGTGCTAAATTCAGTCTACCCGAACAGGCACCGGAATGTGGCGACTAGGGGATTATCACAGTAACTTCATTGCAGTGTGAATGTAAGCCTACTTGTGACAAATAAATAAACTTTAAACTTTAAAAAAAGTAATCTAAACCTACTTGGTAGCAAGTTGCAGTTGCAAAGCAACAAACTGAGATTGCATGATCTTAATCTCAGCATCCACTGAAGTACTCTGATGATGAGTGCTGCTTGCCTGTGCTGCAATGTTAGTTAAAGCATTGGCTGCCACACATAATATCATGGTTTGGTGCGTAATTGTTCCCATGAAATTTGTCATGACTATCACAATGAAAAGGATTGTGCCAGATTGGTCCTGGACTCCTCCATGCTCCTTGGCAGTGAATGCAGGCTTTCAGTAAGCATTTCATTGTTTATAACTATCAGTCCTTTTCTATACACTATCCCACCAAGTCCTCAACTGAGTGCTCTGGAGCAGAACTCCTGTTTGATCCTATCCTCTGGGAGGCAGGCACTTGCATGAACCTTTATCCCGTCACCTGGCTGTGGCCCACTCACTTCTGGTGACGCACCATGTGCCGATCTTGCTTCTGTGTTACACTTTAGAGTTTGCGCAACTCCACTATCTGAGCTGGTGGTTGTAACTGCAAGGTTGATTGATGGTGTTTGATTATCATCAGTCTCTTGCTCCTCTTGGAACACATGCCCCACACCACTGCCAAGCCAGTTTGAAATTCTTGTTTATCTGAAAGGAGAAAAGCACAAGGGTAGGATTGTAGTGAAGAAAATGGGGGAGAGGAAGTGATCCATGCTTACACCAGCTGAAGCTTGTAATAGGATGAGAGGAAGTCTATTGTTAGTGAGAAGATAGGTGTCCTGGGCTCAACCATATACTGCTGGTTCATCAATGACCTTCCTTCCATCATAATGTTAGAAGTGGGTTCATTGGTGACTGCACCATGTTCATCACTATTCACAACTTCTCAGATACTGAAGCAGTCCAATCCAAATGCATCAAGACCTGGACAATATCCAGGCTTGGGCTGACAAGTGTCAAGTAACATTCGTGCCACACAAGTGCCAGGCAATACCATCTCCAACAAGACAGAATCTAACCATTGTCCCTTGACATTCAATGGCATTACCATCACTGAATCCCACACTATCAACATCTTGGGGGTTACCATTGACCAGAAACTGAACTGTACTCGACATATAAATACTGTGGCTGCCAGAACAGGTCAGAGGCTAGGAATCCTGTGGTGAGTAATCCACCTCCTGACTCCTCAAAGCACGTCCACCATCAAAAAGACATAAATCAGGAGTGTAATGGAATACTCTCCACTTGCCTGGATGATGCTTGACATCATCCAAGATAACCCAGCTTGATTGGCACCCCATCCACAAACATTTACTCTCTCCACCACTGACACACAGTACCAGCTGTGTGTACCATCTACAAGATGCACTTCAGGAATTCACCAAGGCCCCTTAGACAGCACCATCCGAACCCAAACCACTACTATCTAGAGGGACAAGAGTAGCAGACACCTGGGAATGCCACTGCTTGCAAGTTTCCCTCCAAGCCACTCACTATCCTGACTTGGATATATTTCACCTTTCTTTCACTGCCGCTAGGTCAAAATTTTGGAATTCTCTTCCTCAGTAAGGCCTTTGACAAGGTCCCGCATGGGAGGTTAGTTAGGAAGGTTCAGTCGCTAGGTATACATGGAGAGGTAGTAAATTGGATTAGACATTGGCTCAATGGAAGAATGATGTGGAGATGCCGGCGTTGGACTGGGGTAAACACAGTAAGAAGTTTAACAACACCAGGTTAAAGTCCAACAGGATGATACAAAGATTGGAGGTGTAGTGGACAGTGAGAAAGGTTTTCAAAGCTTGCAGAGGGATTTGGACCAGCTAGAAAAATGGGCTGAAAAATGGCGGATGGAGTTTAATGCAGACAAGTGTGAGGTATTGCACTTTGGAAGGACAAACCAAGGTAGAACATACAAGGTAAATGGTAGGACACTGAAGAGTGCAGTAGAACAGAGGGATCTGGGAATACAGATACATAATTCCCTAAAAGTGGCGTCACAGGTAGATAGGGTCATAAAGAGTGCTTTTGGTACATTGGCCTTTATAAATCAAAGTATTGAGTATAAGAGTTGGAATGTTATGGTGAGGTTGTATAAGACATTGGTGAGGCCGAATTTAGAATATTGTGGCAGTTTTGGTCACCTAATTACAGGAAGGATACTAATAAGGTTGAAAGAGTGCAGAGAAGGTTTATAAGGATGTTGCCGGGACTTGAGAAACTGAGTTACAGCGACAGGTTGAATAGAATCATAGAAATCCTACAGTGCAGAAGGAGGCCATTCGGCCCATCGAGTCTGCACTGACCACAATCCCACCCAGGCCCTACCCCCACATATTTTACCTGCTAATCCCTCTAACCTACGCATCCCAGGACTCTAAGGGGCAATTTTTTTTTTTTAACCTGGCCAATCAACCTAACCCGCACATCTTTGGACTGTGGGAGGAAACCGGAGCACCCGGAGGAAACCCACGCAGACACGAGGAGAATGTGCAAACTCCACACAGACAGTGACCCGAGCCGGGAATCGAACCCGGGACCCTGGAGCTGTGAAGCAGCAGTGCTAACCACTGTGCTACCGTGCCGCGTTAGGTTAGGATTTTATTCCCTGGAGCGTAAAAGAATGAGGGGAGATTTGATAGAGGTGTATAAAATTATGATGGGTATAGACAGAGTGAATGCAAGCAGGCTTTTTCCACTGAGGCTAGGGGAAAAAAAACTAGAGGACATGGGTTAAGGGTGAAGGGGGAAAAGTGTAAAGGGAATATTCAGGGTGCTTCTTCACACAGAGAGTGGTGGGAGTGTGGAATGAGCTGCCGGATAAAGTGGTGAATGCAGGCTCACTTTTAACATTTAAGAAAAACTTGGACAGGTGCATGGATGAGAGGGGTGTGGAGGGATATGGTCCAGGTGCAGGTCAGTGGGACTAGGCAGAAAAATGGTTCGGCACAGCCAAGAAGGGCCAAAAGGCCTGTTTCTGTGCTGTAATGTTCTATGGTTCTAACAGCACTGTGAGTGTACCTGCATCACATGGACTGCAATGTTTCAAGAAGGTAGCTCACCACCACCTTCTCAAGGACAATTAGGGATAGACAATAAACACTGACCTTGTCAACGATGCCCACATTCACCAAATGGATGAACAGAAGGAACACACCATCATCTTCGATGATTTCTGTGCCATCCATGGGAATGTGGTTCATACTTGAGTGATCTGTCATTGTTGAATAGCTGGCAGTGTGTTCAGACTTTGAGCTGTGGGTGTGAGATTTGTTTAGTACTAAATATTGGTCAGGTTAAGAATGGGAATTATAAGTCACATAAGAGATTGTTGGCAGCTGACTGAAGTAAGCATGGTGAATTGAGTAGAATGTGAGGCTAGTGGCTCATTGGTGAGCAAATGGCATTTGAAGATGCATTTACTGACCTTGACCACTTGTGTGAGGTACTTAAACTCCTTCCTGCACTGCACCCAGGTCCTCAGAGGTACACAGCTGGAACTAACCGAATGGCTATCGCTCCCCCTGCCTCCTGAATATCTGTTTCAAGGACTTCCTGGATCTCTGTGGATGAAGAAGCTCTCTTCTCCTGTCAACCTCCTGAATCAAGGTCTTCACTGCAACATCAGGGAAATAGGTGGTTGCTCTCTGTCATATTCCTTCTTCATCCAAGTCAGAACCCCATCCCCAGCCACTTCCAGTAACTGTTGCCTTTTCTTCAGCAAAAAAACAGCAAAAACTGGGAATTAAGAGCACCAAAATAATATTCCATTTTAAGGTATACAAGACCAGTTTAGAATAGTATTCTTATTTCCCAGTTTTTCCTATTTTTTCCTTCTGTAAATAGTTTTAAATGGTGCTAGCATTGTTTGAACTCAAACCTCTTCCTGAAGCGTGCAGCGTTCTAGGATTTGCAATTAAAGCAGAGCTCCATGCTACTATCAGCTGAAACACCAAGTGACACTGGGTTTTCATCACAGCAGTTACCTTCAGTGCCACATTGATTTGAATCCAAATCCTGTAGAATTTACTTATTTAAATATAGGGGAAGATGAAATTCAAATTTAACAGGGGCACAAAAAAGACAATGGCCGTTGTACTCCTGCTTGACTTTAATGGAAAAGGAACTCAATTGAAGTACAGAATGGGTGGTCAGTCCTTTATCACCCATTTCAGTTCTCTACTGAAGTTGAATTTCACCCTTTGTATACATTCATAAGCATTGGTTTTGGCAAATTAATAAAAACAATACCATAGCTATTAATTCTTTCTGAAATCCTATTGTTGCATTCTATGCCTGCATGTCATTGTAATGTAAAGTTGCTTAGCAGAACAAGGGTTAACATGGGACAGAATAGCAGCACCCATGGTAAGATGCATAGAGTCACATGGTAATAAACTCAGAGAGAACACTCTGGAAGCAGCCTGCAAGGAGAAGCAGCTCCACACATGACCATATCTGGGATCTGTAAGTAGTTAAAGGTTAACAATAAATAGTTGGTGGCGGCATGCCCCTTTAAGGCATATACACTTCATAGGTCATGTGATCCAATTGGCCAATTGGGCTAGAGCGCATTGTTCCAGGGACAGAGCCCAAGGTTTCCCTGGTTGTTTAGGAATCGGAAGTTATGGAGTGCCTTTACATCACTCTCTGTAAATTGATATTTATCTCAATAAGCCGTCTATTCATTAAGTTACCTAGTGGTTGCCTGTCATTTGAGATACTACATTTGGTGATGAGGATCAAACAGAATCATTTTATACTGCAACAGAAATCAGGAGAGCAGATCTTGTGTGGCAGCTTTTTGAAGCAAATCCCTTCAGCAGTTGGTAAGTGCCAAAATGATCCTTTTTGGTAAACTAGACCCATTTGACCTTAACATGGAACAGTGGGGGGCTGCAGTTCAATGTCTCCATTATTTCTTTAAGGCCAATAAAATTGCAAGGGGGGAGAAAAGCATCAGGTTATCCTACCAAAAGCCTGCGGGTCTCCAACTTATAACCAGAGAAGGAGCCTGACTTCCTCAGATGCTCCCGACTCCAAAACTTTCATGGAGCTTGCGGAATTAATTAAGGGACATTATCTCCTGAAACCATTGGTGATAATGCAATGATACAAATTTAATTCAACAACAAGAGCCCTAGGAGAGGCAATAGCAGTGTTCGTAGTGTGTCTAAAACAAATGGCTGAACAGTGTGAGTTCAGGCTTGCACTCGACAACATTTTGAGAGATAGGCTAGTCTGTGGTGTTAACAACATGGCCATATTAAAAAATTATTAACAGAAGCAGAAATTGCTTTAGAGATGGCCCAGGCTGTGGAAAGTGCCTTTGGGGGGGGGGGGGAGGTGATGGAGCTGCAGAGCATGCAGGCAGATGAGGTCCACCAGATTTGGTGGGAAGCCACCAGGAGTCATGGCGCCAGGGTTGAGGGTGCGGAGAGTAATAAGTAGCACGGTTGCAGAGCAGTTAGTATCGCTGCCTCGTAGTGTCCATAAGTGTGTAGATTAAGAGATTAATGTGTGGGGTTACGGCGATAGGGTAGGAGTCTGCCTGGGTAAGATCTCTTTTACAGAGTTGGTGCAGACTCAGTGGGCCGAATGGCCTCCTTCTGCACTGCAGGGATTCCATGATTCAAAGAGGCTCAGGAGAAAAGAGAATGCTGTGATATCGGGAAAATTGTCCAATTAATGAAGGAGATTTTCATGCATCTTAAAAAATGCCAGGAACGTGTTCCCAGATGAGTTAGGCAAGATGCAAGGCCTAAAAAAAGCTTTTCACTGGTCCTGAGGCCACAACCAAGTTTCACAGAGCCTGATCAGTACCCTATGCCTTACATGAGAAGATTGAGTCTAAACTCAAACATTTGGAACAATTAGGTATCATGAAGCCTATGCAATTTTCGGAGTGGGTGGCTCCCATTGTGCCAGTGCGCAGGCCGGATAGAACCATCAGGATAAACGGGGACCACAAATTAGCCATAAATCAGGTGGCTAAATTAGACCCAATACCAAGAATTGAAAATTTATATACAAAATGAACAGGAAGTTTAACATACACAAAACTTGATAGGAGCCACAAGTATCAACAATTAGAATTAGATGAGACATCGAGAGAATTTGTGACTATAAATCCGCACAAAGGCTAATACCAGTATACCCGGTTACCCTCAGGAGGCTCATCAGTGCATGCAATTTTTCAGCACATAATAGAAAATTTACGACAGGACTACCTAAGGTGGTCATCTACCAAATGATGCACTGATTGCAGGAGCATCCTACGAAGAGCATGTACTAAATCTCAAAGAAGTTGTTCAAAGATTTAAGAAGGCTGGAGTAAGGCCTAAAAGGAAAAAATGCAAGTTCAAAGCTCATGAAATAACGCACTTAGGTTTAAAGTTGACACCCAAGGACTGCACAATATAGATGAAAAAAATGAAAGCAATCAAGGAAGCACCGGCTCCTAAAAATGTATCAGAATGGAAATCTTTTTTAGGAATGGTGAACTATTATGGCAGATTTAGTCCCAATCTTTCTATAATGTTGGCACCCCTACACACATTGCTTAAGAAACACCAGACAGAATATCAAAAAGAAGCCTTTGAAAAGGTAGCTTTGCAGTCATCCAGTCTTTTATTTAGGGAGGAAAAGGTCATTCCTCTCATAGCTTCTGCTAGTGTTCAACTCTGGGCTCTATTGTTAGCTGCCGACAAGTATACCTTTCAACTTAAGCCAGGCACACACATTTCAAACTCAAATGCTTCAAGCCACCTTCCCTTACCAGACAGTATACCTCCGCTGCCTCTACCATAGGAACTTGTTCTTGCTCTAAACCTTCTCGCTACGTTGCCATACTGATGCGACAGATTAAGGTTTGGATCCAGAAGGACCCCATATTAAGTTAAGCATATGGTCCTCCACGGCTGGCATTGTGATAACAGGCCTGAGAAATTCAGACCCCTTCAGATAAGAAATGATGAGTTAAGTTGTGAAGATGGTGTATTATTATGGGGAGCAAGGGTGATCATTCCCATCCCCGCTCAAAGGTTATTATTACAAGAGTTACACAGCACCCATCCTGACACAGTGCCCATTTTGGGATGAGAAAGATGAAGATGTTTGCATGTAGTTACATGTGGTGGCCCAGGATAGATACCGACATAGACAAACAATGTGACCAATATCAAATACAGCAAAAATTGCCACCTGCGACTGTAATACACCCTCAGGAGTGGCCAGGTTGGCCTCGGGTGTGACTTCACATTGATTTTCTTGGCCCATTCATGGCAGCATGTCCTCCGTCATAATAGGTGCAAATGGCAAATGGTTGGATATGTATGAAATGAAATCTATGACCTCATTTGCAATGGTGGAGAAATTGCAACATTTACAACTCATGATTGCCCGCGGTGCTGGTCTCTAATAATGGGACTGCCTTCACTAATGAAGAATTCCAGCAGTTCATGCGAAGCAAACATAGTCACATAACTCGTGATCACCCTGCTTCGAACAGACTGGCCGAGAGAGCCATTCAAAGCTGCCATGAAAAAACAGTCATCAGTCTCTCTACGAATCAAACTGGCCCACTTCCTGATTACTTACAGAACAACACCTCATATCACCATGGGTGTCGTATCCACAGAGTTAATAATGGGCAGACTTCTTAGAACAAGGCTGGATCTGGTATTTCCAAATCTTGCAGGGAGGGTGGAGGCAAGACAGAACATATAGAAGAAATGACATTGCTCAAAACAAACTGGGAGAGTATTTGAGGTGGACGACGCAGTACATGTGAAGAATTGGATTCCTGGAATGGTTGTGGCCAGGACAGTCTGGTGTTGTATGAAATAGTTGTCCAGGGAAGAAGAGTGAAGAAACACTTGGACCATTTGAGAGGAAGAGAATCGTCCACTGAACCAGTGGGCAGTCCGCCCATAGTATGCCTGTTAGTGACATTGCAACGGATGAGACTACTGCTGCAGCAAACTGCCTTGAGAAAGAGACAACTAATGTTCCAATGGAAACCGGAGAGCTTATCTGCATTGATGCATCTTTGCAAGTTGAGAGTCAATCCACTGAGGTTCAAACCAAAGTTACCTCTATTGATGGGGTAGCCGTGAGTGGATTGCAATCTTCCCAAAAGGACTGACCTTCTTTATAAGAAACTGTGTTTGAGTTCCATTTGATGTATAATAATATAAATAGTTCAATTGTTATTGAAATATTGGTCTGTAACTTCAGAGGGGTGGAGGGGGGTAGCTGTGGTAGCGTGCCCCTTTAAGGAGCGAGCTCTCCTTGGGTCATGTAACCCAGTTGGCCAATCATGCTGGAACAAGAATAGAACACAGGGTTTCCCTGATTGTTGGGAGTCTGGAGTTGTGGAATACGATAACCCTTTCATCACTCTCTGTAAGTAGTTATTTACCTCAATAAAGCATTTATTCATTCATCTACTTGGTGCTCACCTGTGCTTCAAGATACAACATGGTTCACGTTTAAACATACAAGTCTCAAGATCTCATCACTGAGATGTCCAAAGAACCCATATTATAACATCAGTATCAGTTGTTACCACTGATATCGAGTCAGTTTATGTCAGCAACATAATCAATAATGAAAGTTCTTTAATACTCTGCTTTATCAAGTTAAGTGCAATCATTTTCAAGCTATTGCATTTGTGAATAAAAATGAGAGGAATGCTGTTTTTTGATATGAATGTAAACTTGTCAAGGCACAAAAAAATCATATAATGTGCCTCTCAGAAAAGTGAGCCACGCAAAATGCCTTGAAGTATGTCAAAAAAACACAAATTATCAAGACAAATTTGAATTGAATTTGTGTATCACTTTTCCTGTTTGACTAGCTTTGCAATAAATTTGTTTTGGCATGATAACTGCAGAATGTTTTGTAACAATAATTGAAAATACAAAGCTCCATGTGTACCAGGCTTGTGTTCTCAGCAGCCTCCTTTACAGCAGCGAGGTATGGACAACTTACCCAAGCCAAAAAAAGTGGCTTCCACTTCTGCTGCCACAGATGGATATTGGGCATCTCCTGGCAAGATAGGGTATCCAATATGGAAGTACATCATCGTGTAGAGATCCCTAGCATGTTTGCTCTCTCGAGTCAGTGGTGACTCTGATGGCTAGGTCATGTGAACTGAAAGGATGACGGCTGCATCCCCAGAGACATGATCTATGGTGAGCTTGTTATCAGCACGACACCAAATGGTCAGCCATGTTAGCTATACAGTAGGACTTCAAGTAGACCAGGATCAAAGTTGGTGTGTGGAAGTCCTCACTGATGACTGGTGTACCTGGAGACAAGTAGTGAGGAAGGGGATGGAAAAAGTAGAAGACAAAAGAAATTACCAGATGGCGGGAAAGAGAGCTCACCGGAAAGGGAAAAAAAAACATTTGTTGATCTTGGGCCAACATTATTCACTCATGTCAACTGCCACTAATGAATCTTCCTTGACAGCCACGACAGACGATGTTCAATATGAAGGTGATATACACCATGGGTACAGTCCATTGTCTGCCAAGGTGAATGGATGCCACCATCCCTGTTCCTTTTAAGTAAACCTCTTGGTTCGTAGAAACCCTACAGTACAGAAAGAGGCCATTCGGCCCATCAAGTCTGCACCAACCACAATCCCACCCAGGCCCTACCCCTATATCCCTACATATTTACACACTAATCCCTCTAACCTACGCATCTCAGGACACTAAGGGCAATTTTTTTTAGCATGGCCAATCAACCTAACCCGCACATCTTTGGACTGTGGGAGGAAACCAGAGTACCCGGAAGAAACCTACGCAGACACGGGGAGAATGTGCAAACTCCACACAGACAGTGACCCAAGCTGGGAATCGAACCCAGGTCCCTGGAGCTGTGAAGCAGCAGTGCTAACCACTGTGCTACCGTTCCACAATCCTTGTCTCCTTTATGCAACAGCATGAATGTAATATGGCAAAAATATAATCATAAAATCCCTACAGTGCAGAAGGAGGCCATTCAGCCCATCGAATCTGCACCGACCACAATCCCACCCAGGCCCTAGTCCCGTAACCCCACACATTTACCTTGCTAATCCCCCTGACACTAGGGTCAATTTAGCATGGCCAATCAACCTAACCCGCACATCTTTGAACTGTGGGAGGAAACCGGAGTACCCGGAGGAAACCCACGCAGACACGGGGAGAAAGTGCAAACTCCACACAGACAACCACCCAAGGCCGGAATTGAACCTGTGTCCCTGGCATTATGAGGCAGCAGTGCTAACCACTGTGCCACCGTACCGCCTTCATGTTGAAAGATTAGAAGACTGATCCTGTTGGAATTCCATTGGTCAACTTGTTTCCATCATTCTGTCAGGACAAGAGCATGTACCACAATCAGAACATTTGGGAAGGTGACAGAACAAAGGCAGCTTCTCATGTGAATGCCTATATTTATTTAAAGTTGTGCCACTGGAAATTAGAAACAGATGGATATAAATTGATGCAGGAGCTGAGAAGAAACCATGTGGAAAGGAAGGTTATGAGTGTTACCTCCAAAGCCGTGTCAAAACATAATTAATGATCTCACAAGGTGAACAAGGTAGAGTTGGGATGATGGTGGAGGGAGGGGAGATGTCATCCACAGCACAATCTGTGACCGACCGAGTGAATAGCAGATTACAGTGCAGGAATTCTTCATTAATGTTGCCTCTCATTAGAGCTTGAAGTTGGGCTCAGGTTTCACAGGACTAATGATGGTGAGCATTGACAGTCTTCCCACTGTCAAGAAATCCTCAAAATCCAGACCAATGTATTTGTAAATGGTTTGAGTAAACAATAGATTGTTTGATGCAAGGGCTGCTTGTGAGTTGGATCTCTTGTAAGACAATGCGGAAGCAGGTAATATCTTGATGTTCAAACTCAGGTTTGGGATGTGATGGATAGCTGTGAGACGAGAAGGATTTTTCTTAGATTATGGAGTATTTGATGGGAGGAAAAAGATCTTTGACGGACCAAGTCTTCTCAAAATATATCACTCAATGCATCTGTGAAAGTGTGCCAAATGAGGGAGGTTGCCAATCATCTTGCAGCATTAGGTATTGTACTTGCATTGGCTTCTTCGTGAGTCTGGTCTTCAGCATCACCACCTTTTTATCAGACTGTCTGGCGTTTCCCAGGGTACATAGAATCCATCCTTTCTTGATTGACAAGCTATGAAGCACACAATGTCCTATCATAATTCTTAAGATGATGCTAGGTACATATAGCCAGCTATCCTCTCCAAGCATTAGAATCTTCCTTTGAGCATCTCAATGAATTAGTCAGTTCTTATCTTTGAATTGACATGTGCTTCATTGTAGCATTATCTCTGCAGCAGTGATGGTCCGATCAGATGGGATCCAGGGGAGTATCCTTAGCCACTCAGCAGCCATTCTGCCTTTTGTTCTTGTTATTAAAATAAAGCTGTTAACTGGACTGGCAAAGTCTAAAAGTATCATGGCAGCTTCCAGTGTATTTTGAATTCAAATGCAAAGACATGTTTATATCATTGCAAATAATCTGGACATTTAGCAAATCCAAACGCGCAATTTTCCCGGCCCGCTGAACTGTTCAAGTAGCGCAACGGGCCAGGAAATGTCAGCCAGAGGGGGTGGAAGTGTAATGGGATTTGCGACCGGCGTCCAACCAATCGCGACTTTCCCGGGCCATGTTTTTCTCATAATCAGCCTCACGCCAGAAATCAGCGCAGGGCTGATTACAATATGGAAATCTTCATTTCCCTGCCTTTGGCAAGATCGGGATGGTATCATCTGGGCTCGCTAATGTTTCAGCCCCCACCAGGGGAGGTTCCCAACTGCGGGGATTAAAGCTGGTCCCCACCAATGGTGAGGGCAGAGGTAATTGAAGCCCCCCCCAGCGATCGGGGAAGGGGAGTGCCCCTTGGGCAGTGCCAGGGTTCCAGGCTGGCACTGCCCACCTGGCACCCTGGCACTGCATACCGGGCATCCTGGCACTGCCCACCGGGCATCCTGGCACTCCCCACCGGATGCTGGGCAGTGCCAAGTGGGCGGGGCTTGAAGCGGTGGGACGTACTTGGAGGTGGGCCAAACATGATGGTGAGGGGTAACTGCTGCGCACTCTGCATTAGGGAGAAGGTGGAGGGGCGGGCCATGGGAGGGTGTAGGGGTCAGGGCTGGCCATCAATGAGGTGGATATCAGGGAGGCCGGTGATCAAGGGAGGGGGGGGTTGGGGATGACATCGGGAGGCCGACGATGGTGGGGGGGGGGCCCAGTGCACATGCGCTGATCTCCCCACTGACAAATTGGTGCATGCGCAGTGGCCTGCTCAGTGCACTGATGCCGGCCTCTCAGGCGGGATTAGGCCCTGACCTCCCCCCGCCGCCCCCGCCCCCCCCTTCCCCCCCACTTTCTGACATGAATCCCCCTGGCGGACTCTGTAAAGCACAGAGTGCTGTAAATCCATTCAACTCTGTGCACCCAAAGAACGGGTGGGAAAATCTCCCATTTTCCTGCCCGCTGGGCACTAATATCTCCCGCAAATGTGCTGAAACTTGAACAATCCTGTTACTTTCATTTGTTGGATGCTTTACTGGTTCACTTCCTGGAACATTTCTCTTTGTCAGCACCGCTAATTTTGTGAATATCTTTAAAATTACAACATTTGATGTGCATACTCCTAATCAGCTCGTTCATAAATGATGCAAGTTCTTCCTCTTTATGCCGTAGTTCTCTTGTGGTTGACACAGAGTTCACCATCTCTCCCTTTGCTCCCACACTGACCCACTCCTTTGCATATCATCCTTTCCATCAAAAAATATGCTCCATCAGTACACTGGCCTGATTGGTGGACCCAGAATCTGCGGGGAAAAATAATCGAGAGTTCATAAGTTTAAAAAATCTATTAAGAGCAAGGAAAAGATACCTGGTGAGTTCGGAGTGGCCACAGATGACAGGAGAATTTGTGTCACTATTCCGTTAGTCATGCAACAATGAGATCTCACTGACAATTTACCAATGAGTTTCAAAAAATGCTGAATTCGCGCTATAAATATGAATTGTACTTGTTGCAGAAATTCACAACTTGTGTTCTTTGAATGCTGAAATTTATGGTTCTGCAAAGCCATTCAAATTTGGAAGGCTTGAAAAAGAATAATTGGAACTGCAAATTCTCACTCCTGTATGTTGTAAATTGTTCCCGTATGGCATTAAATTTGTAACTTCCTACCTTTTCTTACTTTTCCATTGTTTCGCTTTTTACTCTATATTATTGCAAGTTTTCTTGCCCTCTTTGTATTTCTCCTTCTCAATCTAATTTGACTTCTCTGACATTTCTCTCTTCCTTTCTCAATCCTTACATTTCACTGGTTAAGGAGATAGCCTATCAGTTCTGACTTTCATCAAGATTCTATCTGTCCCACTGACTTCAATGCACAGTTACTTGCCTGTATTTCCAGGAATCTGTAGCTCAAAAACTGAAGGATGTGGAAAATAATCTTATTTATGGGACAAGTGTGACATCCTCACAGTTTTAAAGAAAATAAGAATGTCCACCCCCAAGTTGGCCTTGATTTGAAAATTAGATAAGAACAACTTCACATATAATTCACAGCTATCAAAGAAGCAGTCAAGTAATTATAATTTCAGCCATACAGTCGAAGAGTGTTTATGTTATTGTTCTGGTTAATTCAGATGCCTGGACTACTGAACCAGGAGCAAGAATCCAATTTCTGTCCACAAAAAGCAGAACAAATCCAACCAGGCCAATTGCCACCTCATCAGTCCACTCTCACTCACAACATGATGGCAGGGTTCATTGACAGCGCTATCAAGCAGTACTTTCTCAGGCACTGACGCTCAGTTTGAGTTCTACCAGGATCACTCAGTTCCTGATCTCATTACAACCTTAGTCCAAACATGGAGAAAAGAGCTGAACTCCAGAGGTGAGGTCAAGGCAGCATTTGACTAAGGAGGCCTCGCAAAAACAAAGTCAACAGGAATTAGGGGGAACCAATCTCCACTGGTTGGAGTCATGCATAGCACAAAGGAAGACGATTGCGGTGGTTGGAGATCAATCATCCCACACCCAGGACATTGCTGCAAGAGTTTCTAAGGGTAATGTCCGAGGGCTGACCATCTTCAGCTGCTTCATCAAGAGATTCCCTATATCATAAGGTCATATGTGGGACAATGTTCAGTACCATTTGTAGCTCCTGAAGTACTGAGACTGTCCATGTCCATAAGAAGCAAGACCTGGACAATATCCGGGCTTGGACTGATACGTGACAAGTAACCTTCGTGCCACACAAGTGCCTGGCAATGACCATCTCCAATAAAAGAGAATCAAATCATTGCCCCTTGAAATTCAATGGGATTAGCATTACTGAATCCCCCACTAACAACATCCTGGGGGTTACCATTGACCAGAAACCGAACAAAACTAGACATACCAAATACTGCGACTACCAGAGCAAATCAGAATTTTATGGTAGCAATTCAGCTCCTGCTTCAGCAAGGCCTGTCCACCATCTACAAGGCGCAAGTTAGGAGTGTAACGGAGTAGTTTCCAGTTGCTCAGATGGGTGCAGCTCCAACAACATTCAAGAAGCTTGACACCATCCAGGACAAAGCAGCCCACTTGATTAATAACACATCCACAACATTCATCATTTAATCCCTCCACCACAAATGCAACACGGCAGCAATGTGTACCATCTACAAGATGCACTGCAGCAACTCACCAAAGTTCCTTTGACACCTTCCAAACATGTGACCTCTAGCACCTAGAAGGGGAAGGGCAGCAGATGCATGGGAACCCCATCAGCTGCAAATTCCCCTCCAAGCCACACACCACCCTGACTTGGAAATATATTGCCGTTCCTTCAGGTCAAAATCCTGGAACTCCCTCTCTAACAGCACTGTGGGTGTATCTATACAACATGGACTGCCAAGGTTCAAGAAGTAAACACAGTAAGAAGTCTCACAACACCAGGTTAAAGTCTAACAGGTTTATTTGGTAGCACAAGCCACTAGCTTTCGGAGCGCTGCCCCTTCGTCAGGTGAGTGGCAAACAGGGCATATAAAGACACAAACTCAATTTACAAAATAATGATTGGAATGCGAGTCTTTACAGGTAATCAAGTCTTAAAGGTACAGACAGTGTGAGTGGAGAGAGCGTTAAGCACAGGTTAAAGAGATGTGTATTGTCTCCAGACAGGACAGATAGTGAGATTTTGCAAGTCCAGGCAAGTCGTGGGGTTACAGATAGTGTGAAATGAACCCAAGATCCCGGTTGAGGCCGTCCTCATGTGTGCAGAACTTGGCTATCAGTCTCTACTCTGCGACTCTGCGCTGTCGTGTGTCGTGAAGGCCGCCTTGGAGAACGCTTACCTGAAGATCAGAGGCCGAATGCCCGTGACCGCTGAAGTGTTCCCCAACAGGAAGAGAACACTCTTGCCTGGTGATTGTCGAGCGGTATTCAATCATCCGTTGTCGTAGCGTCTGCATGGTCTCCCCAATGTACCATGCCTCGGGATATCCTTTCCTGCAGCGTATCAGGTAGACAACGTTGGCCGAGTTGCAAGAGTATGTACCGTGTACCTGGTGGATGGTGTTCTCACGTGAGATGATGGCATCCGTGTTGATGATCCGGCACGTCTTTCAGAGGTTGCTGTGGCAGGGTTGTGTGGTGTCGTGGTCACTGTTCTCCTGAAGGCTGGGTAGTTTGCTGCGGACAATGGTCTGTTTGAGGTTGTGCGGTTGTTTGAAGGCAAGAAGTGGGGGTGTGGTGATGGCCTTGGCGAGATGTTCGTCTTCATCAATGACATGTTGAAGGCTCCGGAGAAGATTTCGTAGCTTCTCCGCTCCGGGGAAGTACTGGACGATGAAGGGTACTCTGTCCGCCGTGTCCTGTGTTTGTCTTCTGAGGAGGTCGGTGCGGTTTTTTGCTGTGGCGCATTGGAACTGTTGATCGATGAGTCGAGCGCCATATCCTGTTCTTATGAGGGTGTCTTTCAGCGTCTGGAGGTGTCTGTTGCGATCCTTCTCAACTGAGCAGATCCTGTGTATACGGAGGGCTTATCTGTAGGTTCAAGGAGGCAGCTTATCACTCCCTTCTCAAGAGCATTTAGGGATGGACAATAAATATTGATTGGCCAAGCCAGTGACATCCACATCCCATGAAAGAATAAACTTACACAAGTTATCTTTTTAGCCTCTAATAGGCCCTCCACTTTCCTTAGTTATCCTCTTACCCTTTATGTATTTATGCATATTTTAAGAAGGCAGTTCACCACAACCTTCTGTCCAACCAGGGCTGGAAAATAAATGCTGGTCTAGCCAGCGATGCCCACATCCCTTAAATGGACAAAAATAAAGCAAAGAACAGAATAGAATCTTACAAAGCAGGAGGAGGCCATTCGGCCCATTGAGCCTGCATCGACAACAATCCCACCCAGGCCCTATCCCCATAACCCCCTGTATTTACCTTGCTCATCCCTCTGACACAAATTACCAATCCACCTAACCCGCACATCTTTGACTGTGGGAGGAAACCGGAGCACCCGGAGGAAACCCTTTGGGTTTTCCTTGATCTCGTCTGACAATGGCCGGAATTCTCCAAACTCACCTGCAGCTGTGATCCTCCAGATTCACTGCTATGAATGGAGATTTGGCTGAGCACCAAATTCTCCATTCTCACTGGCAGTGGTGGCAGAGCTACGAGACTGGAGATTTCCGACCAATTTTTCCATTCGTTTTCCTAATTTTCTTTTCAATTTCTCTCCTTGTGTTTTCCTTACTCCTCTAGGCCTTTTGTGATGTTGAGCTCTCAGTATCTGCCAGAGTTTGCTTTTTATTCCACCTGACCCTACTCTGTATTCTCGTTGACATCCAGGGTGGTCTCAATTTGGAAGTCCAAGCGGTTCCTTTGTGGGAATATATTGGAACCAATGGAGTGCGAGTGCGTGATCCTGGGCTTATTGGGAGTGAGAGCATGCATCCCCGGGGCTGAAGGCTGCAGTTGGAATCAGGGCATTGCTAAAAGTTAAACCTTTATTGTATATGGTACTTGTCATTCAATAAATCATTTAGTTTGTTATTTGCTACATTGACTTGCCTTGAGTTATGACATTTTGCTTCCGGGCTCTTCTCTCTCTGGAGTTTTTACCTTCCAGCGATTTCCTCCACATCTATAACTTCAGTTGGGAGTTTAGTTTGGTTCAGAATCCACTGAAGGTGCCATTTTCTTAATGTTTGTGTATTCTAGCGTGGATAAAGGTTGTTGATGTGGATGCTGCCATCAGTCTTGACTTTATGAACAGCAAGTCTTTATAAACAACTCATTTCCATATAGACATATACAGTAGAGAGTACAGGTATGGAGCTGACTCCATCGCTGATCTTTACACATCTCTGTCCATCTCTAAACTGACCCTGGCTCTGGGCCATGTGCCTTACATCACTATGCAGCAATACTGTACTCAGTCCCACATTAACCCTGTATGGGCCAGACCCCACTATTACAATCTCCTCTTCGCATATCACCCACTCTTGTTTCCCAGCCACTTTTGCCAAATCACTTCTCAACTTAGTCAACTTGGCCTTTGCCATTTAGAAATTTTAATCTTGGCCTATCTTTGTCATAGAATCATCATAGAATCATAGAATCCCTACAGTGCAGAAGAGGCTATTTGGCCCATTGAGTCTGCACCCACTCTGACAGAGTATCTCACCCAGGCCCTATCCCTGTAACCCACACATTTCCTAAGGCCAATCCCCCTAACCTGCACATCTTTGGACTCCATCACATCACCGGAGCACTTGGAGGAAACCACGCAGACACAGGGAGAATGTGCAGACTCCGCACAGACAGTGACTCAAGCCAGCAATTGAACTCAGGTCCCTGGAGCTGTGAGGTAGCAGTGCTAACCACTGTGCCACCGTGGCACCCCATAACAATGCTAAGATCCACTCATGTGCCTTCACACAATAATTTGCCGACCATATCACTCCTCCTGACAGCTGTGATGTTTCTTTAACCAATATTGTGACTTCCCTCCATTTTGACCCCTCTCTTTATCCCATCTTGTAATTGGAACTGTTCTGCTGCCATTTCCTCATTATACCATTGTGGTGAACCATTGTTGGTTACCACCAGGAGTGCTGAGCCATGGTCTGGCCAGTACTATGAGTCTGTAGATATGTTACTGTTGGGGTTAGGGTTGGGCTGTTCTACCTGTTAATATAGTCCTATTATACCTCTCCGCCTTCCGGGAGAAGTATAAAGGTCACTGCTCTGCCTGGTGACCCTTTAGTCTGGGATTGTATATTGTATATAGTAGCTCCGTTATTGTTGGCAATAAAAGCCTTTATTTCCCGGGTACATCCAGCCTCCCATGTGATTTCTCGCGCATCAATTTTATTGCCAACAAGAATTTTTTTTTTTTAACAAAAAAAACCAAAAGAAAACCATGGAGCAAATGCTGAAACCCGAACGGCTTACGTTGGATCCACGTGCGGCGGGAGCATCGAACACTTTCGACCATTGGTTGAAGTGTTTCCAAGATTACCTCAACGCCTCCACAGCGGTCCACAACAACGCCGACAGACTCCGGGTCCTCCACGCAAGGGTAAGCGACGCTGTATACTTAGCGATCCGTGAGGCCCAAGACTACAAAGGGGCCCTCGAGCTTCTCAAAAAGCGATACAACAAACCGCCGAATGAGACCCATGCTCGACACCTTCTAGCCACTCGATGGCGGCAGCCCGGCGAAACGACGGAACAGTACCTGTGTGAACTTCAGCAGCTAGCCAGAGCCTGCAACTGCAAGCCAGTGTCGGCGGCCCAGTACATGAGCGACCTTGTTTGAGATGCGTTCGTGGCGGGAATCGGCTCGTCGTACATCCGCCTTCGGCTGTTGGAGCAAGGTAACCTCGACCTCACTAAAACCGTAGAATTAGCTGACGCTCTAGAAACGGCCTCCAAAAGTCTGGAGATGTACCCCGACGATCGCGTGGAGACATTGTGGCAGGTGCAGCCGCAGACTCCACTTTATTCGGCGGGTTCGAAAAACTGCGCGATTGCGTTTCCAGCCTCGGACCTGACGACGGCAGCAGCTCCAGGTGGCCCGCGGTGTTACTTCTGTGGGGGGGTGAAACACCCTCGGCAGCGATGTCCAGCTAAAGCGGTATTGTGCTCCGCCTGTGGCAAGAAGGGGCATTATTCTAAAGTCTGCCGGACCAAACCACCCTCCAAACATAGCAGTGCGGCGTGTGGTTCCCCGGAGCCGGCCTCCTTGTCTTCTGCGTCTTCGAGGTCTTCCACCACATGCGATTCCAGAGCGTCGCCGTTCCTAACGACGGAGTCGCAAGACACGTGCGACCTGCAGGGGCCGCCGTTTTTGGCGCCGTCGACCATGTGCGACCTATGGGGGCAGCCATTTTGGTTGGCACCGACCGCAAATGACCAGCAGGGGCCGTCATCAACCATCTCAGCTGCCTGCAGTTGCACCCACGATCCAACGGTGGCGTCAATCACCCTGGACCAGGCCAAGCCTCACAGACTCGACAAGTCCATGATGGACATACAGGTAAACGGACGCCAGATTTATTGTTTGTTTGACAGCGGGAGCACGGAGAGCTTCATTCACCCTGACACCGTGAAGCGGTGCGGTCTCCAGATTCGGACTGTCAAGCAGACAATTTCGATGGCGTCAAGGTCCCGGTCTGTCACCGTGCTAGGGAGCTGCGTGGTCAACCTGATGGTGCAGGGCACAGTTTACGAGAACCTCAGGCTCCTTGTGTTACCGCACCTTTGCGCGCCGATACTCCTAGGACTAGATTTTATGGTCTACCTGAAGAGTGTAACCCTGCAGTACGATGGGCCACTCCCTCCGCTTTCAGTGGGAGCACTGCAGCCTCTAAATTGCCCAACGCGCTCCACATGTAGTCTCTCGACGCTCAGGATTACCACACCCTCCCTATTCCAGAATCTCGTGCCAGGCTGCAAGCCCATCGCAACAAACAGCAGGCATTACAGCGCTGAGGATCGGATCTTCATTCGATCTGAAGTTCAGCGGCTCCTCAAGGAAGGGATCATCCAACCTAGCGCTAGTCCATGGAGAGCGCAAGTCGTGGTGGTTAAGAATGGGAACAAACCCCGGATGGTCATAGACTATAGTCAGACCATTAACAGATACACGCAGCTGGATGCGTATCCCCTCCCGCGCATATCTGACATGGTCAATCAGATTGCGCAGTACCGGGTGTTCTCCACCATTGACTTGAAGTCTGCTTACCACCAGCTCCCCATTCACCCAGAGGACCGAAAATACACGGCCTTTGAGGCGGATGGTCGTCTGTACCACTTTTTAAGGGTTCCCTTTGGTGTCACGAATGGGGTCTCGGTCTTCCAGCGTGCTATGGACCGAATGGTGGACCAGAGCGGGCTGCGGGCTACCTTCCCTTACCTGGATAACGTCACCATCTGCGGCCATGACCAGCAGGACCACGATGCCAACCTTCTCAGATTCTTACGCACTGCATCTCGCCTGAATCTGACCTACAACAGGGAGAAGTGTGTATTTCGCAAGCGCCGCCTAGCTATCCTCGGATACGTGGTGGAAAACGGGGTCCTTGGCCCTGATCCAGACCGTATGCGTCCCCTCCTCGAACTCCCCCTGCCCACTAGCATCAAAGCACTGAGAGGATGCTTAGGCTTCTTCTCATACTATGCACAGTGGGTTCCCAATTACGCGGACAAAGCCCATCCGCTCATCAAGTCTACCTCCTTTCCCCTAACAACAGAGGCTCGCTTAGCCTTTGCAGGAATAAAAGCCGACATCGCGAAAGCCACGATGCATGCTATTGATGAGTCCATCCCCTTCCAGGTGGAGAGTGATGCATCTGATTTCGCCCTGGCCGCCACACTTAACCAGGCGGGCAGGCCCGTCGCCTTTTTCTCTCGCACCCTCCAAGGCCCTGAAATTCGGCATTCTGCGGTGGAAAAAGAGGCCCAGGCCATTGTGGAGGCCGTTCGGCATTGGTGCCATTACTTGGCGGGAAAATGGTTCACTCTGCTCACGGACCAGCGGTCCGTGGCGTTCATGTTCAACAACACGTTACGGGGTAAGATCAAGAATGATAAAATCTTGAGGTGGAGAATCGAACTCTCCACCTACAATTATGATATCATGTACCGTCCAGGGAAGCTCAACGAGCCCTCGGACGCCCTGTCGCGTGGAACATGCGCTAGTGTGCAGGAGAATCGATTACAGGCTCTCCACAATAACCTCTGCCATCCGGGGGTCACTCGGCTCTTCCACTTTATAAAGGCCCGGAATCTACCCTACTCGGTGGAGGATGTCAGGTCCATAACCAGAAGCTGCCAGGTATGCGCGGAATGCAAACCGCACTTCTACCGACCTGACAAGGCACACCTCATTAAGGCCACTCGTCCTTTTGAAAGACTGAGTGTGGACCTCAAGGGCCCCCTTCCCTCGACAGATCGGAACGTGTACTTCCTCAATGTGATTGACGAGTACTCACGATTCCCTTTTGTCATTCCCTGTTCTGATATGACCGCTGCCACGGTTATCAAAGCATTACGGGATCTTTTCATCCTGTTCGGTTACCCCTGTTATATCCACAGCGATAGGGGCTCGTCGTTCATGAGCGACGACTTGAGGCAATACCTGCTCTCACATGGGATTGCCTCTAGTAGAACCACGAGCTACAACCCAAGGGGTAACGGACAGGTTGAACGAGAGAATGCTACAGTCTGGAAGGCTGTCTTACTGGCGTTGAGGTCTAAAAGTCTTCCATTCTTCCGTTGGCAAGAGGTACTCCCTGATGCGCTCCATTCCATCCACTCACTCCTGTGTACGGCAACCAACGCCACTCCTCATGAGAGAATGTTTTCATTCCCGAGGAAGTCTTCCTCTGGGACCTCATTACCGTCTTGGTTGATGTACTCGGGACCTGTCCTCCTGCGGCGGCATGTTAGGACCCGCAAGTCCAACCCTTTGGTTGAACAGGTCCATCTCCTCCACGCCAACCCTCAATATGCCTATGTGGCATATGCTGACGGGCGAGAGGACACGGTCTCGATTCGAGATCTGGTGCCGGCAGGGGGCTTGGAAACCCCAGTCGCTCCCACACCCCCAGTTAGGGACCCCCCGACCATTATCTCTTCTCCTGACATGGCGCGGGCAGTATCGGGACCACCACTTAACCCTCTTACTCCCGTGTACAGCTTGCCTGAGTCCAGGAGATTGTCGCCACCTCGAGGCGTGCTCGAGTCCAGCGGATTGTCACCACCTCGTGGTCTACCGGCCCGTGAGGAACTGGAGGAGTCACTGGACACCGCTTTGGAGAGAGGGTCACCGCGATTGCCTGAACCGGTGTCATCGCCGGTGTTGAGGAGGTCGCAGCAACGGTGCGGTCCCCCAAACCGTTTGAACTTATAGACAGATGAACAGTTGTTCTGTTTTTTTTGTGCCCCGCCGGCCTTTGTTTTAAAAGGAGGGGTGAATGTGGTGAACCATTGTTGGTTACCACCAGGAGTGCTGAGCCATGGTCTGGCCAGCACTTTGAGTCTGTAGATATGTCACTGTTGGGGTTAGGGTTGGGCTGTTCTACCTGTTAATATAGTCCTATGGTACACCCCAGTTGGCTCCGCCTCCTGGGAGAGGTATAAAGGTCATTGCTCTGCCTGGTGACCCTTTAGTCTGGGATTGTATATTGTATATAGTAGCTCTGTTATTGTTGGCAATAAAAGCCTTTATTTCCCAGGTACATCCAGCCTCCCGTGTGATTTATCGCGCATCAGCCATGTAAAAGCATTCAGTGGGTTAAAAGGTTAAAGCAGAGTCACAGGAAAACAAAGTTGCCAAAATATATTCAGTGTTTGACTCTTCTTTGAGCATTGTTACTTGATGAACTAAGTCAAATTGATTTGAGGAAACAAGGGCTGCGATTCTCCCTCCGAGACCCACAACCGTTCTGGCGGGTCGGGGTGGGAGATACGCGTCGCCAGCCTTGTTCCGGGATTTACGCATGTGCTAGGAACGCATGCGCATCTCCCAGAGCTGGCAAACAATCGCTGGTCAGACCACGCTGGGAACTGGCAGCAAGGCAGGTAAGTCATTTGAATCTTTTTTTAATATGTTTTAAATGTCATTTAAATCTAATTATCAGGAACTTATGGTCCCGATTGAATCTCCCACCCCACCAGGGAGTACTTCATTCTGGCGGGGTTTAGATTAGCTCCCCACATTCGGGGAACTAGTGGGAGACCATACTGGAATGAAGGAGGGGGCAATCGGGGCCCCCCAGGGGGTCGGGCGGTGAAGGTTGGTGTCCCCTGGGCATGGGCACCCTGGCAGCACCAGCTTGAGCCTCCGGCACTGCCAAAGGGCAAAGTGCCCATGCCCAAGGGGCACCTTGGCACTGCCCACCGGGCATCGGGCAGTGCCAAAGGGATGGGGCCTATTATGGTCGGGGCCCAGGGGCAATCGGTGTGGATGGGGGGGGCCCCGCTGCCACTCCGCATGGCGATCGGTCTGGGATGGAGGGAGGGCAATGATTGGGGCGGGTGGTCTGCTGGGGGAGGCGGCCTGCCTCCCGGGGGGGGGCTCTGACCCTGAGGCGGTCAGCCGGGGGCTGTCTGCTGGTGTGAGGGGGGGTGGGGGGATCGCCACTGCAGGGGGGAGGGGGGGGGGTCTGGACATCGGGGCGTTCCAGGGCAGAGGGAATCAGGGCTGGCCCAGGAATTGTTGTGGGGGCCGCGATCGGGCTGTGGGGGGGCTGGAGGTGCAGCACTGCAGGGATCCCGGGCTGGCCAGCAATGGAGCTGGCCAGCAAATGGGGAGACACTGCGCATGCGCAGAGTTCCAGTACCGTCAGACTCCGGTGCGAATAGGCCCTGTCCCCCTGGGTTTTTAATAATATTCCCGACTGGGACCTCTGCAGTGCACAGAGTGTGGAGATTCAGGTGAGAAGTTGAACTGAGAAAACAGTCGGATCTAGAACAATTCTGCGCTTTTGGGAGAATCACAGCCAAGATGTCTGAAAAATAAATAGATGTCATTCTCTGTTTCATATCCGAGAACTCATTCACTTGGAACAGAAGATTAGACATGAATATGCAAACATGACCCATGTTTCAAAAGAAACTAATGCTTCAGGTTTATTTTCACATGGAGCTAGTTCATTTGTTTTCCATTGTGATAAATGTCGTTGTGACCCTTTTTGACATCATTGTTCAAGCTCTTACGACAATCTTGTTATTTTCAATCAGGGCAGTGCTGGGGAGTAGAATATTTGACATTTCCTGGTCATCTATTGTCTGAAACCACTCCCAAGTAAGGTGTGGACTGGATTAGACCGGTAGAAAGCTCCTTTTGCATCAGCACAGCAATATATTGCTACTTGAATCATAGGGCGGGATCTCCCGGCCTCGCTCGCCCGAAATGGGAAAATCCTACCCAAGGTCCACAGACTTTTACATGGTCTGCTCCTCCCCTGCTCTGATTCCCATGGCGGATGGGATGGTAAAATTTGCCCCTTAACTCAGTGGAGCCCTCTGTACTAATACAATTTCACATTAGCATTTTCCTCACAAAGACACCCTTGTGGCCTCACCCAAAAAGGTTTTAAATGAAGTGCTGAAATTCTGCTGGGCAAAGCATGCATTGGATACAACAGAAATGGGAAACTAGCACAGAGCTTGCGTATTGGATTTGAGATGGCCCTGCATTTTACAATAGACTTATATAAAATTATGATAGATTAATTGCAGTGCTCATTGAAGCTTTCCTAGCTCCTTAACGTCAACCTTCTTTCTACTTATGTAATCAGTATTGATTTGGATAATGACTGCTTGTTTTCACACTCCCCCTCCCCAGCCATTCAGTCACCATCTGGGATTTGCGCTGTAATTACCAGAATGCCTGAATGTTTCTCTGAATATCCACTATCGTTGTTGCTTTCCCGACCTTTCCCTCCGGCTCCCCTGAACAGCTGAGGTTCTGTGGACTGCACTCTGGCTGCACTCCTCAGTATGGAGGGTCTTAGCTATGAGGAGAGATTGGGTAAACTGGGGTTGTTCTCCCTGGAAAGACGGAGAATGAGGGGAGGTCTAATAGAGGTGTACAAGATTATGAAGGGATAGATAGGGTGAATGGTGGGAAGCTTTTTCCCAGATCAGAAGTGACGTTCACGAGGGGTCACGGGCTCAAGGTGAGAGGGGCGAGGTATAACTCAGATATTAAAGGGATGTTTTTTACACAGAGGGTGCTGGGGGCCTGGAATGCGCTGCCAAGTAGGGTGGTGGAGGCAGGCACGCTGACATGGTTTAAGACTTACCTGGATAGTCACATGAGCAGCCTGGGAATGGAGGGATACAAACGATTGGTCTAGTTGGACCAGGGAGTGGCACAGGCTTGGAGGGCCGAAGGGCCTGTTTCCTGTGCTGTACTGTTCTTTGTTCTTTGTTTTTTGAACCATCACTCTCACCAGTATTCAGGCTGAATGCAGGTTGAGAGTGAGAAAAAAAGTTAAAGTTTATTTATTAGTGTCACAAGTAGACTTACATTCACACTGCAATGAAGTTACTGTGAAAATTCCCTAGTTGCCACACTCCAGCACCTGTTCAGGTACACTGAGGGAAAACTTAGCATGGTCAATGCACCTAAACAGCGCATCTTTGGACTGTGGGAGGAACCTGAAGCACCTGGAGGAAACCCACACAGACATGGGGAGAATGTGCAAACTCCATGTGGTGAACCATAGATGGTTACCACTATGAGTACTGAACCATAGTTGGTCAGCACTATGGGTGTTTGTAGATATGTTACTGTTGTCACTGTTGGGGTTAGGGTTGGGCTGTTCTACCTGTTGATATTGTTCTGTGGAACAATCCAGTTGGCTCCGCCTACCTGGAGGAGTATAAAGGTCACTGCACTGCCTGGTGACCCTTTAGTCTGGGATTGTATTGTATATAGAATGCTCCATTCTTGTTAGTAATAAAAGCCTTTATTTCCCGGGTACAATCTAGCCTCCCGAGTGATTTAATCGCGCATCACTCCACACGTCCAGAAACACGCATCCATGAAACTCTCAACCTCATGGATGCACCTCAGTGACATCAGCTGCTGCTCAATCTCTGAAATCCAGAACTCGGGCTGCTGAAGTTGATAACACTTCCTGTAAATGTGGTTGTTCAAGTCAAGAGAAGCACATCCACTGCCTGGACCGGTATCTCCAAAACAACCTCACACAACCTGGTAACCTCTCCTACAGCTCTTGCAATCATTTTTTCCTCTTCAGAAGCAGTGGGTGGAAACTTCCGCTCTGAAGTCTAAGTTCAGCGGTGCTTGCGGAAGTGGGAATGATTCCCATTGATTTGTGTGGGGCTAGAGTGATCTCACCCTGTTCATCTCATTACTTTTGCATCCATGTGGGGCACAGTGAATCTTGTGGTAGGGGTAGGCAGGAAGTGGCCCTCCATGCTATAATCTTATGTGCTCAAAGGTCTGGGCACCATATTTACAGGCACCTAGATAGTCTCCTTCAGTTTCCACCTTAGCCTGGTTCCCAGCTCCAACTTCAGTTCCAACCTTCCACCGAATGTATTCCTCCCACCCCCACTTTCTCCCCCCCCTCTGGCCTTGGTGCAGCTTATGTTACTGGTACCTGATTTGACTGAAGTTATGAACAATCCCAAGGAGGGGAAAACATCTTTACTGACCTCAAAGTCATTTAATAATTGAAGCTTGCCAGGTGCACAACACTTGTGTACAGTCGTGGAAGTGAACATACTAATTTCCCACTGGCAGGAGAACTTAATCCCAGCGAGGTGGCCTTTTAATGCATATGTATGACATGCAAATACTTCCAGGAGGGCTCTCCAATATTGTTCTCTGAGAAGGTTGATCCACCTTTACTATGCCTTTAAATTACTGAGAACACAATTCCGACATTGGCAAACTGATTTTTGGCCTCACGTCAAATTAAGTTCCCCCACCCATCAAGATTCACGCTGGTGAAAAATTCTACCCATTATCTCTGGCAGCAATAAGGAATTTCCCATTTAAAAAGTGCAGATTGCCTTTAAATTGCATTAGAGTTGCCCAATTTGCCACTCCCTCAAACAGGTTCACAGCTCCTTGCATTTCTCTGTTGCTTCTGGCTTTGCTCAGTCAAAGCATTGTTTTATGAGTTTAATTCCCTCCATTAGCGCACCAAAACCTACACTTCACAACTAAATTGGAGCACTGGACATTAATTCTAGCTCTGATATCCCTATTAAAGGAGTTAGAGGTGAGTCAACGCCATTATCTGGAGTTTTCCTGGTTGGATGCTCCATAAAATAAGAAACACCAAAATGCAGATAATTTTACCTTCAATTCATTTACAACCATCATGGCGCAAATCCTCCAATGTAAGTACACTGAAGTTTTACTAAAGAAACATTAACAAAAATTAGATCCTCCTAGAAATAAAGGAGAAATAAATCTTACTCGATTTTATTGATTCTGAAACAACTGTGATGTCCATTTAATTTATAACGTACTCTTTCTTAAAACATTAATTAAAATACGTGTGCAATCATTAAGTGGCACTCTAAAGTGCATTTATAATGACGTATAAAATCACAGTTTTTTTTAGCTGATGTTCTCAGTATAAGCATCTGGATTTATTGGGCTGGGTTTTAGGGACTGGGTGGGGATGATAATAGCCTTTGGATAGCCTGGACATAGGTGTGGTGTGTTTGTCCATGGATTTTTAACTCAGCCACTTTATTATCATTTTACTTGGTGTCTTCCACCCAGCTCAGGGAGTGGACATGAGCTGGACCTGCAGACTGCGATCTTATCACCAGTCTTTAAAGGAACAGTCCAACCGTGCAAATTGAAGGATTTGGATTTGGCATTGGGAAATAAACAAGTCTCAGAACTGAGACAAGTCAATGCCCGGGTTTGACCAATTTCTCCCTGTGTGCATGTGCTGTTGGGGTTTGCAATGCCTTAGTGTAGGAGGGTGGACTGTCACATTACAAAAGCATCATGGTAACTGCACAGAAAAGAAAACGGATGAGATTGAGAACAGACGATCAGCCTGGTCCTGTGGATATTACTAGGGAGTAAAGCAATCGGATACAATAGGATTCTAAAAGTATATTTTATATCTTATCAACTCAGCAACTCCTGAGTGTGGATTTTATCCTTTATGATAGCTTTACCTTTCTCGTACAAATACAACATGATCCTGCGCTGTATTGAGCACAAGGTGCATGGTTCAGCTTCTGTTTTATGGTAAGACTTTAGACAATCCATCCCATCTTCTATCCTGCTTTTATCCATTACTGCAAAAAGTATATAAGGATGTCTTCTCTAAAACTGACAGATCCCTTTCCAGCCACATTTCCGGTAACTTTTATTTACTTTGTATTCCTACTTTCCTTTCCCCTTTTTCTAACTTCATGCCTTTCCACTTCTTTACATCATTGCAACTTTATTGGCTCAATTGTTCACCTTGGACTATTATTATTTATGACTTGGTTTAATTTGGTATCACTGGCAAACGTTGTAAGCTTTGCCACAAGTTCTTTCCTCCAAATAAAAGAAACAATGATCTCTGTGTTATCCCGCCAACCACCTCTTGTTTGCCTTGCACGCTCTGATTTAGCTGATGATTCACATCGAAACTTCCCTTCTCTTCCACCCATTTTGACCTTGCAACTAATCTCCGAATTAATATTTTATGAAAGAACAAAACAATAGGTGTGTTATATTTATTAGGATTCCATCTGACCGACCTGAGACAAATCCTCAAAGAACTAATGGATTCACCAAGGAATATTTCTCATTGTAAAATCTTCAGAAGGGATAATTTTTGCAGAGCCTCTTGTTCACATGTGTACAAATATATTAAAACCCTTGTGCTGAAATAAGCAGTTGTGCTGATCAACATAAATTGTCCTTTGTTCTGCAGCCTGGATTTGATGTTCCAGATGTTCGGTCACATGCCTACATTTTTATGCTGACGCCAATAAATCCATTTTGTCCCAAATAGTAACATTCCCCTGAAAAATGTTCCACTGTACCTCTGAACTCCATAAAATCTTACTGAGTGAGCTTGTTTTATTCACCTCTCCATATTGGTATGCTCATGAAGCTTACCCTTGTGCCCTTATAGTGCCCATGTTGTATAAACTTTCCACGGTGATTTTTAATTTCTTTTTTGGTTCTCCATTACATTTCCATCGACTGAAACCTCAGCACAATCCTGCAGCTCAGCAATTTTGAAAAACGTATTCAAGTGTCTCACTGTGTTTGATTTTTGTTCCTATTGTACAGCTTGACAATATTTTGCCCTCTGGTTTATCAGTTTTCTTTGGATGGTGACTCATGCTTGGATCTGGTAACTTCATTATTTTTTTAAGATGGGATCAGCAATACAATGACCTGCACTGTGGCAGAATTGCTGAGACGTCATGTGTGGCACGTCTGAAGTAAGTGTTTCTGGACCAAGTTATTCCAGGAAACAAGTCTTCCAAAAAAACACATTTCTGCCTCCCTTAAAGTTAAACATTTCAAATGGAAAATCAGGTTTTTGTATTTAAACCACCGGCAAGCGGTTTCTTTGATGTCCTTTCTATGAGAACATGCTGCTAAATTTTTCCCAATTACTTTTGGATCCCCTTTGGCACTACCCAGTGTAAGCTTATTGTTATGTATTTGTATTCATTCTTATTGGCTTACTGAGCTCTGCTGTATTAATGTCTTCATGTATTCACCAGAAGTGCCATCGTAAGTCCCTAGAGTGGGAAACAGACAGAAGAAGCAGCCACGTAAGAGAATGCACACCTGTAAATAAAGCTTCATTGTTTTACACCCTCCATGCTCCCTAGCACCATTCTCCAATATACAACATAAAAACTGGCAGTAAGGGTGACCAACAGTGCTTGCTAGCCACCCGAGAAGAAGGAAAAGTCAGGAAAAGTTGAAAAAAAGCTTCTTGCAGACACAAAGACAACCTCTGGAGCCTATGTCAACACTGGTCAAACCAACCACCAACGCCGTTACCGCCAGTGCAAAGAAAAAGACGCAGAAGTCCGCCATTAACTGTTTTGAGAGTGACAATCTCCAGACCGTCTGACTTATTACTTGTTACTGACCTATTGATTATTGTTCATTTTGAATTTGCTCTGAACTTGCTGGGAATGTTCAATTTAAGAGGGGGAGGAAATGTTATGTATTTGTATTTATTATGCATGTTTTGGGAGTAACCCCTTTAAGGGAATAGCTCCTGTGACCCTGGGTGCCTGGAGATCTTCCGGCGACCATCCTGGGAGGGCAGTAGGAGTTAGAGTGAGACCTGCAAATAAATACCTATGTTCCCTGATGTCTATCTGTGGAGTCAGTTCTTGGGATACACCCCAATAGCCGAATACACAACAGTATTAATTCTTATCAGCTTACTGAGCTCTGCTGTATTAATGTATTCATGTATTCACTGGAGGGAAACAGGCAGAGAAGAAGCAGCCATGTAAGAGAACACACACCTGTAAATAAAGCTCTGATGTTTTAAACCCTCTGTGCCCACTGGCGTCATTTTGCAGTTTACAACATTTATTTCCCCCACTGAGTGGAGTATTAAGCAGGAGGTGGCAACTGCTCTGCCTCTCTGATTAGGTCAGGGGAGCCTCAATCAAATATTGTGGTCTGGCTTCATTTGGAAACATTAATTTTTTTTTGTTTGTTTATATCCAATTCAACCCAATCAAAGTCCAGTTCAAAGTCTCAGCAAGTGAGACATTCCCGATCCAAGCTGACAAGACAGGCTCACCCCTTCCTGTCTTGGGCTTGATCTACATGATCCAAGCTGATTGGAGTAGGCATTGCACCTTCTCCAAGGCTTGATCTCATTTGCATCTTAGCCAAAAGGCCTAGGTGCCGCTTTAAAAAATTGCTTCAAATGCAGCCTCAGTGTAACCTCATGACTTCAACCAAGTGCAGGATGCCAAAACTACACTTGATCTTAGCCAAAAAGCCGAGGAAACATTAATTATACCTCTCACAGGCAGCTCAATACTTGGTAGTTGAGTTAAGCCAGTCGACGCCTGTTATGCCTTAAAGGAAAAATAAACTTTGCAAAGAAGGTTAGTGATTATGGTTGATGACAGACTCTTCTGCCCAATTCTTTGATGCAGCAATGGACGTACTCATAGAGCATGCAGAGCTCCAATATTTTTGCAGCCAAATTACTCGATAGCAAAAGAGAGAGATGGCTAAACAGGTTAATGCCAGTTGGAGCAATCCAAGGCCCTGGCTTCAGCATTGGAAAAACGTTAACGCTCTCACAATAACTGTTAAAGTAATGCACTCATCTAAGCCTCCACTCTCCCAATCTCCCTGAATAGTCCTGCTTCTCTGAGGAGGTGGCAGCAATTAGCATACTTAAGGATCTAAAAAGGACCATTTTACAGCACCAATGGCATTTTGCCAATGGTAGTGCGCTCCTACTGATTGGGGAGGGAGGGGGGTCACCAACTTAAAGGAGATGGCCTCCCTGTGTTAAGTCTGAGAACCAAGACAGCCAGATGGGCCAAAGATTTGACTCTGGGCAGAAAAGACAGCTTCCTTGATCGCCTTGGAGGGATTTGCTCAATGACTATCAGTGCCCTGAATTCTTGTGTTTTTCATTTATTTAACTATCCAGGGTTCAAGGATTGGCATCTATCTGCTGAGGCTTCAGAGCAGCCAGCCCTCTGATGGGGCCGGCAGCACCAGGAAACTGTCCGTCTGCCTTCTGCAGTTGGATGGGTGCCCGCAGGTAACCAATTAGAAGTTTATCTATGGTAACATGGCCAGTCCCATTGCTGGCAAGTGTTGGTTTGGGACTCACATTTGGGACTCAATGGGAACCCAAAGTCCATGGTAAAATTCAGCTTGGTTACAAAAAAATTCACAGAACCCGCAAAAGACACATTCTTTATAACTGTGCAACTTTAATCTACTTTTTAAAAATCTACTTGAGTAGGCTTCATCACAGAATACCCTTTGCATCTATTTTATATGGCTCTTGCCTGAAATTGGGAAATGGAGTATATTATCAAGAGTAATGTATGATGTGCATTATTAAAGTAACCTCTTTGGGGTGGGAGTGTTGTTGGGAAGGCCAGAATTTATTCTATACTCCATGTTGTCTTTGAACAGGGGATCACTGCAATCTAGGTGGTGAAGGCTCTCACAATCCTCTCTAGACATCTGACGTGCACCTTCAATAGGCCAATGTCTTGCTTAACAACACCCTCTGAATGGTATGCTTTGTCTGTATAGTGCACAAGAAACTATGCTTTTCACTGTATCCCAATACATGTGACAACAATAAATCAAATCAAATCTGGTGGTCACTAGACTCTCATTTCAGCACTTTTTGCACCTTTTTGGAAGGGTTCTTGTCTATTATTTTAGCAATCATGCTGTTAAAATTTATGCTGTTTCAATCAGGTTATGTCACTATATTATCAGAGAGTTTTTATGTTAGTTGTCAGAAGTGCAGCAAATCAATAACTTTCCCTATTCTGCAAATGACAGACTTTTTCCCCAGTACCTTAAGACTATTTTTTTCAATGGCTGCTCTATTTGAACGTGTGAAGGCTGTCAGGACAGGATTTGGAAATACACTAACTTGATTTTTTTTTTAACCTCTGTATATTTTCCATATTTTCCTTCTTGCATTTTTTTTTCAAATTGAAACAAAGATTTTGATTAGTGAGGGATTTGCTACAGTTATTTATTTAATGCTGCGCTATTCGGTTTGTTCTGTTTACACATGACGTTAAGTCAAATAGTTGAGGATGTTTGTGAGCCTAGGTTTATTGACTGTTTTCAAAGTTTGCATAAAAGATGTTCACTGAGTTCCCTTCAGAAATGTTGAGGTACTAAGTTATTAGATTTGGCATTTCAAATCACACCACATGCCCAGTATCTAACAGGGAATATTTCTTCCGACATTATATGTAGCAAGATCATACGGCTATAATAAAGACAGAAAAATGCTGGAAGAACTCAGCAGGTCTGGCAGCATCTGTGGAGAGAGAAACAGAGTTAATGTTTTGAGTTTGTATGACTCTTGTTCAGAGTTAGAGAGAGGGAGAAATGTGATGGAATTTGTATTGTATGAGAGGGGGTGGGATAGGTGGAGCACAGTAGAAGATCAGTGATAGGTGGAAGCTAGCAGAGATTGCACAAAGATGTATAGGACATAAGACAAAGAAAGTGTTAATGTCAGTGTGAAGGACTATAGAAGGTGCTGATAGTGGCATAAAGGTAAGATTGCAGTATCTGATACTGGGAGAACAAACGTCAGTGCTCAGTGAAAGTAAAACGTAAGAACAAGTGACAGATGGCCCTGTGGGGTTTGTGTTGGGACATGTTTTTTAGATTAAAATAAAGGGGTTAAGATGGAGGAGAAGACAAAGTCTAAACTTGTTGAACTCAATGTTGGGTCCAGAAGGCTGTACAGTGCCTAATCATAAGGCTGTTCTTTATAAATGAACATATGATTTTATTACACAAAGCACATGGAGGAAATCATGGTTTGAAATACTGAAGCCATTTAGATTTTGGCATTGTGGTAAAGAGTGGAGATGTTGTAATGATGCCCTTCTGGGCAGAAGAGGAGGATGGTAAGAAACTTAATCAGCTGACTTCACATAGTTGCTTCAATCGGATCTTCCAATGTGACCTTAAAAATAATTATACATAGTGAACTCTTGTCTGCACAGCTATTATCTGAGAACTCACAAATAGGTGGAATTCTGGAGTGCTGTCACTGCCTAAAATGGCCTAGAAATGTGTAGGTCGCCACAAATTGGCTGCAAGGGATGATACTTATACCTGTGAAAATAAGAAAATAAGAAATAACAGCAGGAGGAGATCACAGGGCCTCTCGAGCACCAATCAATACAATTATGGCTGATCTTTGGCCCGAACTCCATTTTCCCACCTGCTCTCCATTCCATAAAGAGGCCAAACATCTGTCTGTCCCAACCTTAAATAGAGTCAACTATGAAGCATCCATAACCCTCTGAAGATTCACAAGCCTTTGGGTGAAGAAATTTGTCCTCAGCTCAGTTCTAAATGATCAACCCTTTACCGTGAGACTTCCCACCCACCACCTTGTTTTAAATTCCCCAGATAGTGAAAACAACCTCTCATTGTTCCGCTGGAGCAAAGTAGAGAGGGAGTGATTTGTGTCAGTAGTGGCTGAGGGAAAGAGTGATTTTTTAAAAATCTTACTTTTTAGCGGAGTTTTTTTTCAGTTAAACGGGAAACTGGAAGTAGGCCGCGGGGAAGTCTGGGAAGGTTTTTTTTTCTTCCCAATAAATTTGAACGGGGAGGTAACCCGAGACTCTACACGGGTAGAGTCCCCCACCCTCCCCCTCCTCTAACCTAAAAAAAAAGACTCGGAGTGAGAGCAGGTAAGCTAATTTTTTTCTCTCTCTTTTGTTTCTTAATAAGGGAAGTAGCAGGGATGTCAGTGCAGGCAGTGCAATGTTCCTCCTGTGGGATATTTGAGGTGAGGGACACCAGTGTCCCAGCTGAGTACACCTGCAGGAAGTGCACCCAATTCCAACTGCTTGAAGACCGTGTTAGGGATCTGGAGCTGGAACTGGATGAACTCAGGATCATTCGGGAGGTAGAGGCAGCTATAGATAGAAGCTACAGGGAGGTAGCTACTCCTAGAAATGATGATACGTGGGTGACGGCTAGAAGGGGTAAGAAGCAGTCAGAGCAGCGATCCCCTGGATCCCCTGTTCCTCTGTATAACAAGTATTCCATTGTGGATACTGTTGGGGGTGATGACTTAACGGGTAAGCCATGGGGTACAGGTCTCTGGGACAGAGTCTGTCCTTGTTGCTCAGAAGGGAAGGGGGGAGAGGAGTAGAACATTAGTTATTGGGGACTCCATAGTTAGGGGGATAGGAGATTCTGTGGGAACGAGAGGGACTCGCGGCTGGTGTGTTGCCTCCCAGGTGCCGGGGTCCATGATGTCTCGGATCGGGTTTTCGGGATCCTTAAGGGGGAGGGGGACCAGCCCCAAATCGTGGTTCACAAAAGCACCCAAGACATAGGTAGGAAAAGGGATGGGGATGTCAGGCAGAAATTCAGGGAGTTAGGGTGGAAGCTTAGGGCTAGAACAAACAGAGTTGTTATCTCTGGTTTGTTACCCGTGCCACGTGATAGTGAGGAGAGGAATAGGGAGAGAGAGCCATTGAACACGTCGCTACAGGGATGGTGCAGGAGGGAGGGATTCAGATACCGAGACAATTGGGGCTCTTTCTGGGGTAGGTGGGACCTCTACAAATGGGATGGTCTACACCTGAACCAGAAGGGTACCAATATCCTGGGGGGGAAATTTGCTAATGCTCTTCGGGAGGGTTTAAACTAATTCAGCAGGGGGATGGGAACCTGAATTGTAGATCCAGTGTACAGGAGGTTGAGAGCAGTGAGATCATGGATAATGTTTCAGCGTCGCAGGAGTGTACTGGCAGGCAGGAAGGTGGTTTGAAGTGTGTATACTTCAATGCCAGGAGCATCCAGAATAAGGTGGGTGAGCTTGCAGCATGGGTTGGTACCTGGGACTTCGATGTTGTGGCCATCTCGGAGACATGGATAGAGCAGGGACAGGAATGATTGTTGCAGGTTCCGGGGTTTAGATGTTTCAGTAAGAGCAGGGAAGGTGGTAAAAGAGGGGGAGGTGTGGCATTGTTAGTCAAGGACAGTAATACGGTGGCAGAAAGGACGTTTGATGAGGACTTGTCTACTGAGGTAGTTTGGGCTGAGGTTAGAAGCAGGAAAGGAGAGGTCACCCTGTTGGGAGTTTTCTATAGGCCTCCGAAAAGTTCCAGAGATGTAGAGGAAAGGATTGCAAAGATGATTCTGGATAGGAGCATAAGTAACAGGGTAGTTGTTATGGGGGTCTTTAACTTTGCAAATATTGACTGGAAAAGCTATAGTTCGAGTACTTTGGTTGGGTCAGTTTTTGTCCAATGTGTGCAGGAGGGTTTCCTGACACAGTATGTAGACAGACCAACAAGAGGCGAGGCCACATTGGATTTGGTACTGGGTAATGAACCAGACCAGGTGTTAGATTTGGAGGTAGGGGAGCACTTTGGTGATAGTGACCACAATTCAATTATGTTTACTTTAGCAATGGCAAGGAATAGGTATATACCGAAGGGCAAGAGTTATAGCTGGGGGAAGGAAATTATGATGCGATTAGGAGAGATTTAGGATGCATAGGTTGGGGAAGGAAACTGCAGGGGATGGGCACAATTGAAATGTGGAGCTTATTCAAGGAACAGCTTCTGGGTATCCTTGATAAGTATGTACCTGTCAGGCAGGGAGGAAATGGTCGAGTAAGGGAACTGTGATTTACTAAAGAAGTTGAATCTCTTGTGAAGAGGAAGAAGGAGACTTATGTAAAGATGAGACGTGAAGGCTCAGTTAGGGTGCTTGAGAGTCACAAGTTAGCCAGAAAGGACCTAAAAAGGGAGTTAAGAAGAGCCAGGAGGGGACATGAGAAGTCTTTGGCAGGTAGGGTCAAGGAAAACCCTAAAGCTTTCTCTAGGTATGTCAGGAATAAAAGAATGACTAGGGTAAGATTAGGGCCAGTCAAGGACAGTAGTGGGAAGTTGTGCGTGGAGCCCGAAGAGATAGGAGGGGCGCTAAATGAATATTTTTCGTCAGTATTCATGCAGGAAAAAGACAATGTTGTCAAGGAGAATACTGAGATACAGGCTATTGGACTAGATGGGATTGAGGTTAATAAGGTGGAGGTATTAGCAATTCTGGAAAGTGTGAAAATAGATAAGTCCTCTGGGCCAGATAGGATTTATCCCAGGATTCTCTGGGAGGCTAGGGAGGAGATTGCAGAGCCTTTGGCTTTGATCTTTATGTTGTCATTGTCTACAGGAATAGTGCCAGAACACTGGAGGATAGCAAATGTTGTCCCCTTGTTCAAGAAGGGGAGTAGAGACAACCCTGATAATTATAGACCAGTGAGCCTTACTTCTGTTGTGGGCAAAGTATTGGAAAGGATTATAAGAGATAGGATTTATAATCATCTAGAAAGGAATAATTTGATTAGGGATAGTCAACACGGTTTTGTGAAGGGTAGGTCGTGCCTCACAAACCTTATTGAGTTCTTTGAGAAGGTGACCAAAGAGGTGGATGAGGGTAAAGCAGTTGATGTAGTGTATATGGATTTCAGTAAAGCGTTTGATAAGGTTCCCCATGGTAGGCTATTGCAGAAGATACAGAGGCATGGGATTGAGGGTGATTTAGTGGTTTGGATCAGGAATTGGCTAGCTGTAAGAAGGCAGAGGGTGGTGGTTGATGGGAAATGTTCATCCTGGAGTTCAGTTACTAGTGGTGTACCGCAAGGATCTGTTTTGGGGCCACTGCTGTTTGTCATTTTTATAAATGACCTGGATGAGGGCGTAGAAGGGTGGGTTAGTAAATTTGCGGATGACACTAAGGTCGGTGGAGTTATGGACAGTGCGGAAGGTTGTTTCAGGTTACAGAGGGACATAGATAAGCTGCAGTGCTGGGCTGAGAGATGGAAAATGGAGTTCAATGCGGAAAAGTGTGAGGTGATTCATTTTGAAAGGAGTAACAGGATTACAGAGTACTGGGCTAATGGTAAGATACTTGGTAGTGTGGCTGAACAGAGAGATCTCTGTGTCCATGTGCATAGATCCCTGAAAGTTGGCACCCAGGTTGATAGGGTTGTTAAGAAGGTGTACGGAGTGTTAGCTTTTATTGGTAGAGGGATTGAGTTTCGGAGCCAGGAGGCCATGTTGCAGCTGTACAAAACTCTGGTGCGGCCGCACTTGGAGTATTGCGTACAGTTCTGGTCACCGCATTATAGGAAGGGTGTGGAAGCATTTGAAAGGGTGCAGAGGAGATTTACTAGGATGTTGCCTGGTATGGTGGGAAGGTCTTATGAGGAAAGGCTGAGGGACTTGAGGTTGTTTTCGTTAGAGAGAAGAAGGTCAAGAGGTGACTTAATAGAGGCATACAAGATGATCAGAGGATTAGATAGGGTGGATAGTGAGAGCCTTTTTCCTCGGATGGTGATAGCTAGCACGAGGGGACATAGCTTTAAATTGAGGGGTGATAGATATAGGACAGATGTCAGAGGTAGGTTCTTCACTCAGAGAGTGGTAAGGGCGTGGAATGCCCTGCCTGCAGCAGTGGTGGACTCGCCAACATTAAGGGCATTTAAATGGTCATTGGATAAACATATGGATGATATTGGAAAAGTGTAGGTTAGATGGGCTTTAGATTGGTTTCACAGGTCGGCGCAACATCGAGGGCTGAAGGGCCTGTACTGCGCTGTTATGTTTTATGTTCTATGTTCTATGTATCGACCTCATTCAGATTCTTGTATATTTCAATGAGCCTACCTCTCATTCTTCTGAGTTCCAGAGGGGAATTTCACTGTAACTCCATTGCAGTGTTAATGAAAGTCTAATTGTGACACTAATAAATAAACTTAAAAACTATAGATCCAATCCACTCAACCTCTCATCATTGGATAATGCTCTCATCCCAGGAAACAATCTACTGAACGCTGTTTGCTGTATTGCTTCTAATGCAAGTATATCATTTCTTAAATATGGGGACTAAAACTGCACACAACACTCCAGGTATGGTGTCCCCAAAACTCTGTTCAATTGCAGCAAGACTTCCTTATTCTTTTACTGCAATCCCTTGCAATAAAAGCAAGTATGACAGTAGCCTGCCTAATTGCATACTTTCAATGTTCCTTGTACAATTCCACCCAAGTCTATCTGAACTTCAACATTGGTATGTGTCAAGCCTTGAAAAAATATTCAGCTTTTCTATTTCTACTACCACAATGGCAGAGTTTATGTATATCATTGTCCTCCATGATCAAAGTGTTTAACGTGTAAGGTTAATGCCTTTTCTTACCATCGGAGCGATTTGTCCCAATTTAAATGATTTCAAGCAGCAGGATTTTGTGAATTTAAAAATAAATAAGATTATTTATTATCACACTTTACTCAGGAAAGTGTTATAATTACACTTGTATTTCAGGTATTAGAAATGAGGCATGGCTTTAAGTGAGTTTAATTTTAGATTTCTGTGTAAGAAACGGTTAAAACTTTGGTTAGTTCCATGTTAAACGAATGTGCTTGCATGTCTGGGGTTTTGGTTTCATTTCAAACTGTTCCTGCATTGTGATTAAAGGGTTTGCAATGTGAAAGTAAACAGAGTTTAAAGAAAGACTAGGCTGTTGCTTAAAAACCAGGAGCCACCTCAGGTTAGAAAGTATCTTTGAGTTTAGTTTCAAGTTGGACCCAGGAGCAGTTGGAACCGGGCACCTTAGATGATCAGCTCTCACAGAACCTGTCAATGGAGAGATAGGACAATGGAGTAAGAGGCAGAAAGTAAGTCCCAGAAACTAAAGAACAGATAGTTCTAGAAACCAGAGAATGAAAAGAGAAATCCCAGGAAGACTGAAGTCTGATGGATAAAGTGAATTGGAATTTGAATGGGGTATTGTTCATTGAAGTTAAATAAAGGGCAGAGAAAGGCTCTCAGTTAAAGACAGAGTTGAATGGTGCAGACCTGGTGAAGTTGGTTTGCAAGAAGCCAGATATCTGAAGTAACCGTAAGGCTTGTGATCCCTTAATACAGCCTGTGAAGGAGTGAAGTTCTGTTGGCATGACTGGGTACCTGAGAGCTTGCACGGAAGCTTGAATGAACATGGAAATCCAAGGCAGAGGAATACTGAAAGGAGATTAAAATGCTGGGAATGAATCCTTGGTGAAGGCAAGTGAGAAAAAGCATTGTTTGGGAGAAGATTTCAAGGCGGGTTTTTTTTTCAAGAATGGAGTTTGGAAACACTTGTGTAGAAGTCAGAGTTCCAGTGAGTTCAGTAGGCTCACAGCGTTATAAGCATTGGCCAGTTGATTTCAGAGTAGTGTGTGCCTGACCACAGTTGGTCTATTGGTTTACAGGGATTGTGCACTGTATAAGATATATTCTGTAATTTGTGTTATCCTTAAAAATCTATGCACATCTGTGAAGATATAGGTGGGGTGAAGGAGTATTATATTATAGTCAATCCTTTTAACAAATGTTTTATTCTTTTGCTAACAGCTAATTGGCAATCCTGTGACTCTGTTCATCCACATCACTTAAAAAAATGTTATGGGATTAAATTTTCTTCACCTCATGCCAGGAAACGTCTGGTGGGGTTTGGCGCTGGGACCGCAAGATTCTGCTCACGGGAACAGCTGGAAAATTCTGGCTACAATCTATTGAGCCAGTGTTCCATTCTGGTACCTGAGTGTCCAGTAGTAGCATCATCTGGGATTGTAAAATTCCTGCCTTGGAGGTTTAAAACACAACACCTCACCACCCTATCACTCACACAAAGACTAGATACAGGTGAAGAAAAAAACAATACAATTCTAATCTTGAATTATTTCAGTCTCTTTTGTGACAGGCCTATAGTTTCTTTGATGAATTGATGCTTTAGCTGGAGTGGAATGTCTCATAAAAACAGAGGATTCTCAGTCAACTGCAAAATGTCTTATAATTGAATTGCTAGGAGGTGACTCTTAAGTCATATAATCCCTACAATGCAGAAGGAGTCCATTTGGCCCATTGAGCCTGCACCGACAACAATTCCACTTCGGCCCTATCCCCTTAACCCCATGTATTTACCCTACTAATCCTTCTGGAACTAAGGGACAATTTAACATGTCCAATCAATCTAACCAGCACATCTTTGGACTGTGGGAGGAAACTCCAGCACCCAGAGGAATTCCACACAGAAATGGGGAGAACATGCAAACTCCACACAGCCACCCGAGGCCGGGATTGAACCCAGGTTCCTGGCGCTGTGAGGTAGCAGTGCTAACCACTGTGCCACCATGCTGCTCATGAACTTGAGGCTGGAAGACGTTGCGGGGAGACTTCTGCCACTTTCAAGTTATTGCTGTATATTATCTTGGCTGGGTAGTTGTCTCGCAGCTAGTTTTGTGGCTTAGATAATGTTTCTGATGGTATCTGACACAGAACAGCTTCTGTTACAGGTCCAAAGCTCTTTTCTAAATAGAGTGGCAGGTTAGACATTGTGTGTTGTGACTTTTCACACATGAGAGTTTCAGACAGACAAATTCTTTGTGTTTGGGATTAGAAGTCATCACAATACAATGACAAGTTGATAAAATCCATTTCATATTTGTCTAGCGCTCATTGAGTTTTGTTGTTTCTATTGTCCACCGTCCTTTCTGTTGATAGGCCATTCTCAACAAATCAACTTCACAAGGAACTGTGATTGTCCATATCCTTTGGTTAGACATTCTTTTGAGTATCAGGAACTATATACTGATGAGCCGCATGACATACTTCAGCTATCTTAAACTGTTTTTAGGGTCCACTTTTAAAAATATATCTTTAACATTTCTAATATCTTCATGACAAAATTTAATAACATCACATTTTCCCACATCTTACACCAGCTGCCACCTTGTTGCCCATTTACTTAATCTGTTTATATTTCTTTGTAGCCTCTTTGTTGCTTCGTCACAGCTTAAATTTCCATCATGCTTTGTGTAATCAGCGAAGTTAAAAACATTACTTTCCAACTCTTTGTCTAGGTCATTAATGTGGATAGGTAGCTGAGGCCCCAGCAACACTTCACTACTCAAAGGCTGCCAATTTGTAAATGACCTTTTTATCCCTACTCTTGGTTTCCTATCCATTAACCAATCCATCTTTTGTGCTATTATCCCCAATTCCATTAGTCCCTATCTTGTGTATTAACCTTTTGCATGGCATCTTATTGAATATCTTTAGGAAATCCAATAGACTACATCCATAGTTTCCCCCTTATCTCCCCTACCAGTTACACCCTCAAAAGCCCTGATAAATATGACAAACATGATTTCCCTTTTGTAAAACCGTGTTGACTTTGACTGATCATACTATGATTTTCTAAGTGCATTATTAAGTTTGCTTTAATACTGGATTCCAGCATTTTCCCAATGACTGATGCCACACTAACTGGCTTGTTTTTCTTTCTCTCGCTCCTTTGTTGATTAGCGGAGTTGCATTTTTTAACTTCTAATTCTTCCAGGGTTGTTCTAGAATCTAGGGAATTTTGGAAAATCATAACCAGTGCATCCACTATCTCTGCAGCTATTGCTTTAGAACCCTAGAATGCAGGCATAGTCCTTTAATTTTTTCAAATACTTTATCTGCTGATATTAATTCCTTTAGGTTTGTCACTCTCATTAGCCCCTTGGTTAGCTTCTATTTCTGGAATGTAATTTGTATCTTCTACTGTGCCTAAACAGGTAGGCCCCAAGACAATCACTATATTAGGCTTCAAGCCTCATGAAGGTGAGGCTGTTGTGATGTTGTCATCTGCTAGATATCTCAGGTAGCTCAGCAGCAGAAAGGCTTGGAATTTCAAGCATCTGCATTGCTGGCAGGATTTCAGGTCAGTGCTCAAAGGAGGAGGAAAGGTGATTGCTGGTGGGGGTTTGTGAATACCGAGAGGAAAGGGATCAGGAGGGGTGGGTGTGCTGACAGGGGGGTTAGCAACAGTTTGACCGCAATGGAGCTGGAGGAAAGCACCATCACACTATCCAACTCCACATTCAGGTTTTTAAAAAAAAAACATGTCTTTTGTGTGGTGCCTTGCAGCAATTCTACGAAGGACAAAAACAGAAAATACTGGAGAATCTCAGGAGTTCTGACAGCATCTGTGGGGAGAGAATAGAGCCAATGTTTCGAGTCTGGATGACCCTTTGGCAGAGTTCTACTAAGGACCACTGGTTAGGTTGCACGCAGACTGGATTTTTCTGAAAGCATCAGGACTGGTCTTAGCCGCGTTTAAGAAAAAATGACTTTGCACAGAGGCCTTCAAACAGGACAAGGCTCTTTCATTACAGATGCGAGTGAACAATCACCCATTTCAGCACCGGCCCAGGGAGCCTGCTTTGCTGCCTTTACCAACTGGCCGGGCAGCACACTTCGAGATCACGATGAGTGTATGTTTCTTGCCAATCATATTGGGGGTTGGTGCCTGAAAAATTGGCACAGCGCCATTACATTTGTAGGTTGTCTTCATATTCATCCATTTATGCTACATTAAATGATAAAGCTATGAATTTGGATGCATAAGGGGAATTGTCGGTGGAAAATCAGATGATTTAATGAGGAGTGGATATGTAAAAACATGGAATTCTGATTCTTATCTAGATTAAAGAGGAATAAATTACAAGGTGAGGAATGGAGTGAACAAATGTAATTTTGCATTGTGATGCAGTGTTCAGCATCTTTCAATTATTTTAAAGCGCTCATTTGCAATTTGCTTTGAAAGGCGGTAACTGTTTAAGTCTAAAATATGCAGGAAGTGAAATTATATTCCAAGGCAAGCTCAGTTAAAAAGATAGTGGGTGAAAATTGCAGCAAAGAACTTGTTTAAACTTTTCCTGCAAAACCTACAAATGAAATCCAATGATCTCGAAGACAAGACAGAGTCAGTAAATCCTGTGAATTATTCTATATGTATGAACTGAAGTCATTTCTGTCAAGGTTTATTCTGCGATGGTAACCTTTAAGTGCTGATAATGTGGTGGGAATTTTTGCCAGGAATACTTACTCTTCACTAGTATTAAGAGTAAGCATTTGTATTACTTGAATGGAATTGTTTTGAGTGCTAATCTAAAATTTGCACCAGATGTGACTCATTCACTACCTTTAACAGTGGGGCATGGTAGCTACCTCCCTCCTTTCCATTGCTTTGTGTAAGTTAAAAGGAGGTCTTGAGAAGGAAAAATAAGGGGCATTTGTCCCAATTTTTGATTCTTACCTGTACCTAAACATACTGAGGGGACGATAGAAGCAATGAGGGCAAAATTAGCCAAATAGAGCCAACATTTCGAGTCTAGATATTCTTCGTCAGAGCTCTGACTCACTCGAAACGTTGGCTCTATTCTCTCTCCACAGATGCTGTCAGACCTGCTGAGATTTTCCTGCATTTTCTGTTTTTGTTTTAGTAGAATGCTGCCAGGGCTGGAGAATTGGAGCTACGAGGAGATATTGGAGAGGTTGGGGTTGTTTTCCTTGGAACAGAGAAGACCGAAGGGTGACGTGATTCAACTATACAAAGTTGTGAGGGGTATGGAGAGAGTAAACATGAGGAACCTTTTCCCCTTGGCAGAGAGTTCAAAAACCAGGGGTCATAGATTCAAGCTGAGTGGCAGAAGGATTAGAGGGGGCATGAGGAAAAACATTTTTGGATTTGCTGCTTGAGTTGCTGATGGAGGCAGCGATCCCAAACTCTTTTAATAAGTACCTGGATCTGCACCTTAAGTGCTGTAAGCTGCAGGGCTATGGGCCATGTGCAAGAAGATGGGATTAGAAAGGGCACCTCGGTGTCTTTGCATCGGCATGGACAAGATGGGCTGAATGGCCTCCTTCTGAGCATCTGAGTCCAGTTTGAAGTCTTCCAGCAAGATGTCACAGTGCCATCCTATTGCTTCTCTGCCAAAGCTAATTCTATTGATGTAGAATGGCCCTTATACGATCTGTTCTGTCTGTATTTCTGTGGGGGTATAATTCTTGGTGTAATTCTAGGATGACTGATTCTCCTTAGTTCCGTTGTATGTTGATGCTGCGCCATAATAATGGCAACAGATTCTATCCATGGGGAATGCCATAGCCACTCCCGAGAAGCTCTGATTGAGGATGAGATTTGAAATTGTGCTGTTTCACTCTCACTGGCAGAAGCAGGCAGGTGAAAGTGCATGTTGTAATCAAATGTTTCAAGCTATGCATTTTGAGATATTTCCCAGATATAAAGCTTAATGTTTAGACTCTTCAGGCCCAACAGACTAGCACGGAGTCAGGGAGATTCTGCTATCCTTTATAAATCACAGCTGGGCCCCAATTCTTGGAGTCCTGGCCCCATTCCCGGTACCCCTGATTTTCGCCAGTGCAAGTTAAGGGTGCTAACTGGTGCGAGCCTGCACTCCAAACCTGGCTGGCTCTATTGTCGGGACTATTGCATCTTCTAGACTTCCTCAATTTTTGTGAAATCTGGCCAGCTTTTCAATTACTAATTTGATGGCTGCTCAAGAGGAGTCATTAACAATTGTCTGGAAAGAAAACCCATTGAAAGGTAAGTTGAAAAAGTCTTACCCTTGCTCTCTTGCCAATCTATCTTCCCATCCACCCCTCATGCCCCCTCACACACTCTATGCCAATCTATGCCCTTCCATCCAACCTTCCGTGGTCCTTTATACCCTCCATGCCGACCTGTGGCACATCCATGCCCATTCATCAAGCCTCATGATGCCTTCTTAGCTGAGAGTCCAGACATCCATTACTTTCTTGAAATAGTTGCATCTTAGGGAAAACATTTCCTGATTGACAGCCCTTTCTTTCTGATCTATTCTGTCAATTGCAGAATGTTTACGCACACAAGATTAAGAGGTTTCAAATGCTTGCTGTTTCTGATACTTTATAGAGTTTGGATAAGTGACACTTTTTGAGGACCGTTGTAAATGGCTGACTTTTAAAAAATAATCTTCATACATGCTATTGTTAATGTAGGATTCAGTGGTTCTCTACAGAATGTATATTGGGTGAATGGGCATGAAAGTGCCATCAATTGACATTAGGGGCCTTGTGGACTGAGTGGGAAGCATGGATGAGGCACGGGGAATATGTAAGGGTGAGGGGGTGTGAAGGGTGCATCGACATCACATTTCCGTGCTGTGGCCGTTCCTTCGATGGAAGTGAAGTCTCTGATTTCGATGTTAATGACAGAACACATTTCCGCAGATAGTATGATTCTTTGCCAGCCTATCTTCTGAAAGATCAAAGCTTATTACTGGTCTAGGTATAGGTTTGGGGTAGTTGCAGGTTAGTCAGGACTCCCCATGAATTGATGGGCATACAATTTTTCAACCCTTAACAAAATGTTGTTCCTTTTCTCAATGATGCGGCAGTTTTCAATGCTCCAGGGAATAATCTCTTTTGTTCTCTTTGTAAGGCAAGATGTGAAAACCAACTTAGAATCTTAGGCCAGAATTTTACCGACACGCCCTCCCCAAAAACTGGGCGAGTGAAGCTCGCAGAACAGCATTCTCTGTTGGCCTCAGGCAGGATCTTACGAGCCTTGGGCGAGGCGGTAAAATTCCGGCAATAGAGTCCCTACAGCGCAGGAGACCATTTGGCCCATCGAGACTGTAAATTTGGCCCATCAAGCGTTGACAATGATGCAGAAAAATGTATTTAAAAAATTGAAAACTTAATTTTTTGCTTTAAGAAGCTTCAGCGGTGAAGCTCCCCAGGATTTCAATACATTGAATTTTTATGAACAAGTCTCATGCTTCAAGCAGAGGTTCACACAAACTCATAAAACTCTACTGATAATTTACGATGGGACTTCAATATTTTAATGTGGCCATCCATGTCAGTAACACAGCCAAATCGATGGGCAGAAAATTCTTGATGAATCAGGCGTACAGTTTCACAGCTCTATTTTTATGAGATTCTCAAGATTTATCTTATCCTGTCCATTTTACTTTATTTTATATTTAACACCTAAATTTATGCGCTTTGCCAACTAGCTCTTCAATGTGAAACTGGACCAACCTCTCTTAAATTTGACCCTTGATTGGTACAAAACTGATCCCAGAAGAAGCAGGCTGGTAGTCGGGATACTAAACTTTAATGTTTGTGCTGACTTTGGGAACCAGGTCTGATATTAGCACATTTTCAGGTTGCTTTGCCTGGCACAAAGTATACAGAAATTTCACATTGATTGTCCAAGTAAGCAGATCAAATTGGACTATATCACCTCAGGAGCATATAAATGTGAAAACAGTGTTTTTTATTTCTTTATTCTTTGTCCCTGGTAAGGCCGGCATTTTAAAAAATTAATTTGTGGTACATGGCGTCGCAGGCTGGCCAGCATTTATTGCCCATCCCTGGTTTCCCAAGGATAGTTGAGAGTCAGTCACATTCTTGTGGCTCTGGAGTCACATGTTAGGCCAGACTAGGTAAGGATGACAAATTTTCTTACCTAAAGGACATTAGTGAACCAGATGGGTTTTTCTGACAATCGACAATGGTTTCATGGTCATTGGTAGTTTCTTAATTTCAGATATTTTTTGGTTGTTGAATTCAAATTCCACCATCTGCTGTGGCAGGATTCGAATCCAGTTTCCCAGAACATTAGTTGAGATTCTGGATTAATAGTCCAGGGATAATGCCATTAGACCATTGCCACCCTTAGTAGCACATCATTAATTGTCCTTGAACTGAGTGGCTTACCACTTCAGAGGGCATTTAAGAGTCAACTTTATTGGATTTGGAGTCACATGTAGGCTAGACCAGGTAAGGATGGCAGAGAAACCTAAAGGTGAACTGGATGGGTAACAAGTGATTGGCATAAAGGAATAATTTTCAATGTCTGGACGAGAATGTTGGCAGTGTATTTGTGATGCCTCCCAAACGTCACCACAAAGATGTCAGAACCATTTTCAGGTTTGTGCCTGCTTTTAATTTAACCCGCAAGTTGCAGATACCAAATTGATGCTCCACCTGCACAATGGAAGACTGAAGAATCAGCTGGGAATGGTGCTTTGGGCAGGAGGAACTTGGGAATGTTTTAGACCGGAAGTAGTATTCCTTTAATAAAATCTTATTCTTGTGCTCTGTGAAAGCTTGCAGTAGATCTTGTCTTTTGGGCACTCCACTGGAGGATAGCACAGGCTGACTGCCTGTTAGATATCCCCCGCAAGCCTGGTCTGAAACTGAATTGCAATCGAAATCCACGGAGGTGGCACAAAGTATACAGAAAATTTCACATTGATTGTCCAAGTAAGCAGATCAAATTGAACTATATCACCTCAGGAGCATATAAATGTGAAAACAGTGTTTTTGTCTTTATTTTCTGTCCCTGGTAAGGTCAGCATTTTAAAAAATTAATTTGTGGGACATGGGTATCAATCCAATAACAAATATTTACACGATTGCCAAAAGTTGCAATTAGCTTGTTTGTGTTTTGCTCTTCACTAATTGGCCATTGGGTTTATCAACATAGTAATGACAGCTGCCAAAACAAATTAATTAACTATAAAACTGTAAGGTGCTATATAAATGAAAGCTGTTTATTTCTTGTTGCGGTACTGGTACATAATGTTCAACTGTAATAACTATACTTGATTAATGAAAATGGTTAGCTGGCATAGAATTAAACTTGTAGATCAGATTTATCATATATACTCATGTGAAAATCTATTTTTTGAGGCCAATCTTTTAGGCCAAAAGTCATGGGACAGAATGTTCTGCTCCCCTGCCAGTGGGATTGCAGGCAGTGGGTCCCATAAAATTCCCCATGTGCCCTTAATGCTGCTCTCCTGTTTGCGGTCTGTCCCTTTGTGTGAAGCAGGCAATGTTTCAGGGCACTTACTGGCCATTTAAGGGCAGTTCCCCTCCTGGCCACAATATTGTGAATTTCAGGAGGAATTTGGGGACGGGGGGAAGCTAAGCAGCCATCCTGTCTGGGCCTCAGATGAGAAGGGCAGGGGTGGAGGTGAGGTGGGGGGGGGGGGGGGGGGGGGGGGGGCGGGGTGGTTGCAGGGGATCGTCCTCAATGGCTCCTTTCCACATCAGTTACCTCCTCTAAGGTCTGTCCCTGTATGAGCTTCCTCCTACCCTGGCCTCCCTATGCCTCCTGAGCATCACCTCCCTCCCCCACCATGAGACACCTGCCCCTGCAGCAGGGGGGAAGAATGGGGAGAGCTTCCCGCTGCGGAGCCCACTGGGAATTTATACCACATTGCATGAAGCTGGCATAGTTATGCAATCAGGGGTTTTCTGATGTTTAACATGGTGGGTAGGCTGGATGGCCTGCACCCTATGATCATATCTGGGCATCATATTTAAAAGGCGCCCAGATATCAACTGACCCAGCATTGAAGTCAGAAGATCCACTTCCTGGAAGATCCTGAAGATGGCTGATAGATGTCCTGAGATCCTGAAGATTGAAGATTCATGTTGTAGATGCGCCATTCCCCCACATGGTGTTCCAGGGTCCAATCGTTCAATGCCTTCACCTTCCCTTCTGATCTCCGTAAGCTGCTCCTCGCAAATAAGACATTTCCACACCACATTGGCCCAGACATGTTCTGGACAGGATGTGAAACTCCACTGGAGGTACAGTAAACCAGACAGAAGGAGGATTCCAGTCGGGCCTTCATCTACAATGGTATCTGGGCAGGAATACCGACCAGCCATGATGGGCAGGAGCACACATTCCCCATTGTTATTTTACATCAGCAGGAAACCAACTTTTCGCCTCCCGTGTGCTGATTCTATTTCCCTTACCCCTACCCGCCTGCCTTTAAACCTGCCGTGGGGAGGGTCTGGAAAATCCCGCCCTTAGAATCTGTGGACTGCTTGTCATCCCAGCTTTGGCCACAGCTTTACTCGCGCTGCAGGAAACTCCAAGACTGGTGAGCAGCTCTCTGAGGAAGGACCTCCATTCAAGTGAGGGGAGGAAGTCCTGATCCAGCCAATTTAACAGTCCAAATGGATGTGGGACAGTCGTGTTCGGTGGGGAAAAGTTCCCTGCCCACTCTTCGAGTGGCGGGGCTTGCGAAAAAGCTTGCCCATGGGGTTGACTTTTACATGGGTAATGTTTATAAGGGGTTAATATGTATGATCGATTACCTACTGTAAAGATCACTGCGATGGAATAAAGTGAACACCAACAACATTAAAGAATTCATAGTAATTACCATTCATAATCTGATCACTTCAATAATTTGAACAAATGAAGAAAAAATGTATAATTTTTATTAAGCATTTACTTATCGGTAATAATTTTCATTGGAATTTACACATTGACAATGAAATTGAATCACTGACATCTCCAGGATTATACACTCAGCTTTTACATGAGCACCAGAGAACATCTCCACATACTTTGAATTCGGTTTTAACTATAGCTACAGGGCAGAAAACTAAAGGAAGCAGATTATTTTCAAAGTCGTAGATTAAAGGCAAGGCAAAATCTGAATTTTTAACTTTAAAGATGCACTCGGTAGACCATAGAACATAATTACTGCAACAATTCCTATCTTCCAGCTGTCTTCATAGCTTGTTAAGTTAAAACCATCATTTTGGATCTAAAATGTACCACTTGCAATTCAAGAGAGAGAAACCTGCACGTGTCAAAAAGATTCGAGTTCAGAGCAGAGAGTGAATTTTTAATGATAGATTTCAGCCTAAAAGCATTGCAAAACATAAGGCCTGATTAACAGAAATCAGCAACGGTTGCTTAACAGACTAGTTAATTTCTGAAATTTGAATAGCTTTGTCCTTGATGTTTTTGAGAAGATTATGTACGAGGGATGCATGCTTGATGCAAAACCAAGTGGAAGGTGAAAAGCAACTGAGACAATGGGCTGGAATTTACAGGGAGCTGTTCCCCACCCACCGGCTAAAATGTCTGGGAGGATCCCACACTTCCAGTCAGGAGCTGGTGCCATGCTGGGGCTGCAGGCAGTTCCCAGTGGAGCTAGTTGCTGGAGCAGAATTCCAATCTAAGAGAGGGGATTTCGCTGCAGCCAGGCTGACAGGACCTGGAAAGGTGTTGTGATTGGGTAAGGCAGCCAGGTTCGAGAGCCCAGGGGAAAATGTGACCTTCAGGGTTTTCCTTCAATGGGCACAAGGGAGCCACAAAAGAGGTCGCTCCCCCATGTGCCTGACATCAGTCTGTGCACTTAAAACTGCCAGATTTCCTGCATGGCATGGGTCTCACCCTATGGTGGGTAAAATAGCAGTGGGAATGTGATGAGGTCCTTATGTGGCCATTAATTGGCCACTTCTAAGCCTTAGTAAGTGGACCATCTGACACCTCCATTTTTTCATACAGGTTGGGAGTGGGTGGGGAGGTGGTGGGAAGGCCACATGGTGGATTTTATAAGCTTTCCTATCGTTAAACTGGCCTGCGGGAAGTGTAAAATTCTGTCCGATGAGCTCTCATTCTTCTCTGCATTGGTTTTTTGTGAAGGACAGCAATGAGACTGGAAAGAAACATGAAATTGTTTCCGATGAGAAATCGCAGTGATGACATATGTCAGTGGATTAGGAAAGAATCTTGCTGGTTGTATGGAGATTAAAACAGTGATTATGGAGAATCAAACATCTGTTGGTTGGAAGATTAGGAACTGTAATCTTTAAAATAAAAAGGAGAGACTGGGAAATGTGTTTGGACTGGTAGAAGTGGCTGATTTTCTGGTGAGCATAACCATAAAATCATAAGGTAGACGTATATGAAGAAAGCCAATCTTCACAGATCCATCCGAAAGATCCATCTCAATTGTGTTTTCCTCAAAATAATTGCTCCATCTCTCCTGGGATTCTTGTCATTTGTTTCATTTCTTTAAACACCAAGTAATACAGGCATCAGTTGTAACAAGCACAGAATTGGATTTGTAATGAGACATTACACTACACTACACAATTGAATATGTGTACATGGGTCTTTAATAAGCACATGCTACACAATCCAATATGAGTACATCATATCCCACAATCTAGCATGAATTCAAGGTACACAATTCTATTCACAACTCTGATATTCATTCTAACTTTGATCTCTACAACCACTAAATCATAGTGCATCAGAGATACATGAAAGTGACATCAGAATAGCAATGTGGAGACATCGACTTGTCGTTTGAGAGAACTGCACAAGCTCCAATCCAAACCGCAGTTATTGATTTTTAGCTTTTAAAAACTCAAATCTGAAAACAGAATTCAGTAAATTTCAGTAAATTTGTAAATTTCCATAAAATCATAGAATTACAGGATGGTTACAGGATATCATTCGCCCAATCATGTTGCTCTATGAATCATTGAACTACAGGATGGTTACAGTCCTGAAGGATATCATTTGCCCCATCATGTTGCTCTATGCAAGAGCAAATCAATGAACCCCACTGCCTGCTGTTGACCTGAAGTTCTGTTTTTTTGTTCTATATTCAGGTAGCTATCCGATTTTCTTTTGAAAGCCATGATTGAATCTGCATCTACTATACCCTCAGGTACTGCATTCCAGATCCTAACTACTCATTGAATTAAAAAGTTTTTCTTCATGTTGCCACTGGTTCTTTAGCCATTCACATTATATTGATGTCCTCATTCTAGCCTCTCTGCCAATGGGAAAAAACTCTCTCTATCTAATCTGTCTAGACACCTCATGATTTTGAACATCTCCATCCAATCTCCCCTCAACCTTCCTTTCTCTAAGGGAAATATGCCCAACTTCTCAAATCCATTCTCATATCTCAAGTCCCTCATTTTTGGAGTCATTTTCAGGAATTTATTCTGCACCAGAAAATGCAAACATTCTCAACTCACAGCTCCTAGCAGAACTAACAATATTCCCCACAAAGTCCCACATCAGAAATTAGCGTGTCAAATTAAAGCGATGGAATTGGGGGTAGTGTTTTGAGATGGATAGAAAACTAGTTGGCAAACAGGAAACAAAGAATAAGAATAAACGATTAATTTTCCGAGTGTCAAGCAGTGACTAGTGGGGTACTGCAGGGATAGGTACTAGGATCCCAACTATTCACAAAATATTTTATTGATTTAAAGGGGGGAACTAATATCTCCAGATTTGCAGATGATACAAAGTTGTGTGGAAGGGTGAGCTGGGAGGGGGATGCAGAGCTGCTTCAGTATGATTTGGACAAGCTGAGTAAGTGGACAAATGCACGGCAATTACAGTATCATGTGGATAAATGTGACCTTATCCACTTTGGTAGCAAAAACAGGAAGGCAAATTATTAGCTGAATCGCTATAGATTGAGAGAGGGAGTGTGCAATGAGACATGGGTTTCCTTGTAAACCAGTCATTGATGGTAAGTATGCACATGAAGCAGGCAGTAAAGAAGGCAAATAGTAGTTGGCCTTCATGGCGAGAGGATTTGAGTACAGGAGCAGGGATATCTTGCTGCAATTATACATGGTCTTGGTGAAGCCACACCTGGAACATTGTGTGCAGTTTTGGCCTCCTTATCTGAGGAAGGATGTTCTCGCTATAGAGGCAGTGCAGAGAAGGTTTACCAGACTGATTCCTGGGATGGTGGGACTGGTATATGAGGTAAGATTGAGTCAGTAAGGATTATATCTGCTGGAGTTTAGAAGAATGAGGGGGTGGGGTGGGGAGGGTGGATCTCGTAGAAACCTATAAAATTCTAACAGGAGTAGACAGGGTAGATGCAAGAAGGATGTTCCCAATGGTGGGAGTGTCCAGAACCATGGGTCATAGTCTAAGGATTTGGGGTAAACCTTTTAGGACTGAGATGAGGAAACATTCCTTCATTCAGAGACTGGTAAGCCTGTGGAATTCACTACCACAGAAAGCAGTTGAGGCCAAACCTTTGTGGCCGGAATTTACTGTCCCACCCATGGGAATTGGAGCGGGTGAAAGGCGGACAATGGAAAGGTCCGCTGACCTCGGGCAGGACTTTACGGCTTTGGGTCAAGCAAGGCCGTAAAATCCCGCACTGTATGTTTTCGAGAAGGAGTTAGATTTAACTCTTGGTGAAGGGGATCAAAGGATATGAGGGGAAGGCGGGAACTGTCTATTGATTTGGATGATTAGCCATGATCATAATGAATGGTGGAGCAGGCTCGGAGGGCTGAATGGCCTACTCTCCTATTTTCTGTATGTAAATGATCAACCAGTAGACAATGATCCACTACCAAGAACGTAAACAAGAGAAAGTACACCACTGATATTCCCCTCTTTAAACTTTAACACAAGTATAAATATTATGATTAAATAATTTCTTAAACAACAAAATCTACCTGATATTATGGCTTCAATAGGAAATGAAAAATCATGCCAGAAAAGTACAGAGGAGGAGGATGAAAATTAATTCAGAGTTCATTAGGTGTTTCTGTGTCTAAGGTAAGTATTGAACTTCTTGCTTGTACCTTATTGTGACTGGAATGATGCACTGCAGAAGATCTCAACCACAAATTCCTATGTATGTAAGCTCCTAACCACCATGCTGCATTTAGGAAATTGTTCCCATTTAGCACCAAAATCTGAAGCATCTGAAGTAAGGGCCAAATTCATAATGCTTCCATTTGAATCAAGAGTCAATGAAGAGCATTGAACTCTATTATTGACACAAAGGAAGACTGGCACTCAAACACAGAATAGAATTACCAAAGGTGCTTTGCAGGTTATATCCGACAGGGTGAATGCTATTTGTGAAATCCAGAAGATTTAAATGTAAATACTGTAGAGAAAAAAACTTGCATAATTGATGGAAAGGTACCAAAGTTTCCCACAGCAAACCATTTCCTTAACTATGTGTTCTTTTACTGGAATCTTATTGCTTATTAAGTGTTGGTGTGAATTAACCATACAGGGACAGCACACATATGGGTCATAACCTGCCTATTAAGCTACTGTTGCACTCAAATCTTAAAGGTGATTCATGCAGGAAAGCTTACTAATATACAGTATAGGCTACAGTTTGGGTATGTGTTTTAGCACTTTAAAATTACTCCCTATGAGAGAAAATCAGACACAGTAGAAATGAATAGACCCTCTAGAAAGGCCCCAGAAATTTCAAGCCCTTCATTCCCTTTGAGGATGTCAATTTCTACGTCATTAAAATATCGCTGGAAGAACATCCAGAGAGTCTTTATCCTTCATCACATACATGTTCTGGAAGAAGAGAGAAGCTAGAGCTAAGCCATACAGAGATGAGCCATGGATGCAAGTAAGAATTCTGCTTATTTTAAGATCAGAGCAGGCAGAGGAAGCAATGCAACACAATTCTAAATATAACAAAACAAGGCATCAAGGAAAGGCCTGAATGGGATGGAGTAAAGACTGTTCAGAACATCTGACAAAAAAGGCATAGGTGGGACATATGTGGGTTCCCACAGCAACATCTTTTACCTGGAGGAACTGAGTGAAGATAAATGAATAGGGAGACAATATTCCTGCGATTTGTCCCCTGGAAACGTTTAATCCCTGGGTGCTACGTACAGCAAATGGAGCAGATATCTGTGATATTGGATCTCTGTCCCTGTTACGTTGCTTTGAGATTTATGGGCCTTCCTCTATAACTGGATAGGCTGAGCTTCCACACTAAGGGATATTTCTGACCTTCATACCTCATGTTCCTCAAACCTTACTGGGAGCACGCCATGCTTCAGGCATGTTGAAGAAGTTGGCATTTTGCTCTGAATATATCTTGTTGGGCCTAACTCTCAAGCCCTAACTCTCCTAACCCTACTCTCAAGCACGCAACAGCACCAATATTACTGCCTCTACCTTTAGGCATAAGACACTGTCTAGTGAAATAGTTGAGCTACTCATCCAGTTAAGCCATGCTAGTGATATAACCTAATAAATTCAGGTTCGCTGAGATCAGGACAGTCACAGGTTAGACAAATTGTTCAAAGTGAAATTAGGGGCTGAATTTTACCAGCCCACTGGGAACAACCATGGGAGAGGGGTGGGTGGTGTGGGGCGGGGTGGGGGGGTGCACTGTAAAATGGCAATGAAAGGTAGGATAAAGTGCACGTTATTGTTTTGCCATAATGCCATTTTGCCAGTGGTGGGGAAGGTGACAGACCACAGTACCAGAGGCCAATTGGACCACTTAAATAGGGCTCTTCCTGGCCTACTGAGATTTTACCAGCAGTAGCTGGGCAAGCCACCACAGGGGGCAACTGCCAAATTAACCCTCACAGCCCCCCTCAGTGGGCTCAAGGGTTCGCCTCTCATTCGGACACTACTCTGGAAGGGGCCACTTGGCAATGGCCATGGCAACTGACCTGCCTACCCAGATCACCATTATGTCTCCCCCCACACACCCATGCCTCCCCACCCGCCCCCCCCCCCCCCCCACCGCCCCCACATATTCCTGCAAAAACTTGCCCAATAGGCAATAGCGCCCCCAGACCTAACTGCTTGGGAGCATGCTCTGTTAAGGAATTAACTCAACAAATGAAAGGGTTAATGAAAAACCTGAATCTGTACCAGCAGAGAGTGAGACACCATTGTACAGGAGCATGAGTCACAAAGGCCTTGAGAAGGTTTCACCAGTAAAGGCTTGAGACTGTTTACAATCAGCTAAGAACACCTGCATGCATGAAAGCACATTAACTGATCTTTCAGGAATTCTAAAACAAAGAACCCTTAAGAATAAGATAGATAATGGTTATGTTATTCTGAAAGCGCAAGATTTTCTTTTAGTAAGGATCTGGGATAAACATTAGATTAGATCTGCACAGCAGACATAAACCAAGCAGCGTGCCTTAATGACTATCAGCCAGTGGCTCTGACATCCATCATTATGAAGTGCTTCAAAAGGTTAGTCATGGCACAAATCAATTCCAGCCTCCTGGACTACCTGATCCCCTACAGTTTGCCTATTGCCGCAACAGGTCCCCACGGACGCCATTTCTCCGGCCCTGCACTCAACCCTGGAACACCTAGATAACAAGGATACCTATGTCAGACTCGTACTTATTGACTACAGCTCAGCCATTATTCCCTTGAAACTCATCTCCAAACTCCATGGTCTGGGCCTGGGCACCTCCTTCTGTGACTGGATCCTGAACCTCCTAACTCACAGACCACAATCAGTAAAGATAGGCAACAACACCTCCTCCACGATCATCCTCAATACTGGTGCCCCACAAGGCTATGTTCTCAGCCCCCTACTATACTCCTTATACACCTATGACTGTGCGGCCAAATTCCCCTCCAATTCGATTTTCAAGTTTACTGACGACACCACCATAGTGGGTCGAATCTCAAACAATGACGAGACAGAGTACAGGAATGAGATAGAGAATCTGGTGAATTGGTGCGGCAACAATAATCTCTCCCTCAACAAAATGAAGGAGATTGTCATCGACTTCAGGAAGCATAAAGGAGAACATGCCCCTGTCTACATCAACGGGGACAAAATAGAAAGGGTTGAGAGCTTCAAGTTTTTAGGTGTCCAGATCACCAACAACCTGTCCTGGTCCCCCCATGCTGACATTATTGTTAAGAAAGCTCACCAATGCCTCTACTTTCTCAGAAGACTAAGGAAATTTGGCATGTCAGCTATGACTCTCACCAACTTTTACAGATGCACCATAGAAAGCATTCTTTCTGGTTGTATCACAGCTTGGTATGGTTCCTGCTCTGTCTAAGACCGCAAGGATCTACAAAAGGTCGTGAATGTAGCCCAATCCATCACGCAAACCAACCTCCCATCCATTGGCTTTGGCTACATTTCCCACTGCCTCGGCAAAGCAGCCAGCATAATTAAGGACCCCACACACCCCAGACATTCTCTTTTCCATCTTCTTCCTTCGGGAAAAAGATACAAAAGTCTGAGGTCATGTACCAACCGACTCAAGAACAGCTTCTTCCCTGCTGTTTTGAATGGACTTTTTTGAATGGACTTACCTTGCATTAAGTTGACCTTTCTCTACACCCTAGCTATGACTGTAACACTATATTCTGCACCCTCTTGTTTCCTTCTCTATGAACGGTATGCTTTGTCTGTATAGCGTGCAAGAAACAATACTTTTCACTGTATGTTAGTACATGTGACAATAATAAATCAAATCAAATCAAATCAAATGACTTTGGGTGGGATTTTCCGATCTTGGGGCGAGCGCAGCTGGAAAATTCCGCCCATAGAGTTGGATCTTATAAATATCCTCTTAGCTGAGACAGGGCAGAAAATACACTTTACACTTTGATTGTGAGCATAAACTTTGTTGTTTGTCTGAATATCTTACATTTATTTTAGGTGGACTTGTATCTTGCAACTGCTTCTCGGTGGATTTGTATTTTGAATTTATAGTTTAGATGGATTTGTTAATTTTATTGACTTTACACTTTGTAATATTGCAACCATTACTGATGCAATCTGATATTTAACCTTATAATAAAATATTATTAAATGGCCATCATAAAAAGAGCTAAACTCACTCTCTATACCTCAGGACCCAAATTTATCTAGATTTCTTCAATTAGGAATTCCATGTCCTGAGAGAGTTAACTCAGAAGAGTTTTTTCTGCTATAGTATGCCTAGTAAGTATATTTTATTTGTTTAGTGTAAATGCTAAATATTAAATCACACATTTCCTTGATATTTTGAAGAAATTAGCTGAATACTGTGAATTTGGAGATGTCTTGAATGACACTATCAGAGACAGATGAGTCTGTGCATTAAGAAGCAAAGCTACCCAGAAAAGGGTGTTAACAGAAAGCAACTTTAATCTAAACAAGGCTTTAGAAGTCACAATCTCTATGGAATTAGCAGCTAAGGAAATCCAACAGTTCAGTTTGAACACTAAGGATATCAGCTGAAACCCGAATACAGACACAAGTTCAATATTGCCACTGATGTGCAAAAATTGGTCATACAGCAATTGACTGCTGGTGCAAAGAGGCAAAATGCAGGAATTGTGGTAAAAAGGGACACATCAAACTTGTATGTTAGAGAAAGAAACAACGTGTTCCAAATATTAATTATCAAAAACAAGAACCAAGTATATCAAATGGAAAAACAAACAGAGGGAAAAAGATCCATGGGATACAAAAAGGACGTGAAAGAGGGCCAGAGTCACAGTCAGATGATGAGCTATCAGTGAACGTACTGGCCATTGCGGGTGCAACAAACCATTACTAGGTCACTCCTTTACTGGATGGACAAACAGTGAAAATGGAGGTGGACACTGGAGCAGCAGTTTTGTTACCAGAAACTGTTTACCAAGAGAAAATATGACATATCGCCTTAAAACCCTCAAAGATAATACTAAAAACCTATACTAGTGAAATGGTTCCTTTGAGGGGTCGTATCGATGCAAATGTGCAGCTAAATGGACAGACCATGGACTTGTCCCTGCACATCGTTAAAGGTAACTATCTAGCCATAATGGGGAGATCCTGACTGAAGAGAATCAAATTAAACTGGATTGGGATGAATCTCATGTCAGAGTCTGAAGCCGGTCTACTGAAGATTTAAAGAAACATGCCATTGTCTTTAATGGAGAGCTGGGAAGCATGGAAGAGATCACAGTCAAGCTAAAAATTAAGGATGAAAGCCAAACAAGGTGTTTAAAGGCTAGGTCATTGCTGTGTGCCATCAGGCCTAAGGTCGAGGTAGAATTAGAGAGGCTAGTCAAGACAGGGGTCCTCAAACCCAGTAATGTAAGAGATTGGGTCACGTCAATAGTACCCGTGGTGAAGAAAGATGATTTGGTAAGCATATGTGGTGATTATAAAGCTATCAATCCAGTGCTGTGTGCAGAGCAGTACTCTCTGCCTTTAACTGATGATTTGATGGGTTGGCTGGAAGCCAGTATTTCAGTAAAGTTGACCTTAGTCAATCTTATCTCCAGATAAATGTGGATCCAGCTTCACAACAATATTTGACAATCATAGAATCATGGAATCCCTACAGGACAGAAGGAGGCCATTCAGCCCATCAAGCCTGCACTAACAGCAATCCCATTCAGGCCCTGTCCCCATAACCCTACGTATTTACCATGCTAATCCCTATGATACTAAGGGACAATTTAGCATCACCAATCCACCTAACTTGCACATCTTTGGACTGTGGGCAGAAACAGGAGCACCTGGAAGAAACCCACGTAGACAGGGGGAGAATGTGCAAACTCCACACAGACAGTCACCCAAGACCAGAATTGAACCCGGGTCCCTGGCGCTGTGAGGCAGTAGTGCTAACCATGTGCCACCATGCTGCCCCAAGAAAAAACAATGGCATCCAATCATGACAGATAAGGGTCTTTTCTGTTATAAAAGGCTTCCATTTGGCATGATGATATTCAACATGCCATGGATCAAATTCTAAGTGGACTAGGAGTCCAGTGCTACTTAGATAATATTTTAGTGACTGGAAAGAATGAAGAAGAGCATCTTCAGAACTTATGTGCTACACTCCAGGTGTTAGAAGATTATGGGCTACGAGTACGGAAGGATAAATGTGAATTCTTAAAATCTTCGACTGAATATCTGGGTCATGTCATAGGTGCAAAATGACTGCATAAATTGCTTCAGAAGTAAAAGCCATAAATGAGGCACCTGCACCTCAAAACATAAATCGACTTTGATCTTTTATGGATTTATTAAACTCGAATGGAAGATTTGTCCCTAATCCAGAAACTATTCTCAAGCTTTTACACAACTTATTGTGTCAAAACAGGAAATGGAAATGGATGAATCAGTACGCAAAAGCCTTCATACAAGCTAAGGAGGTATTATTAAAGTCAGAAGTACTGACAACACTTTGATCTAAAGTTAACTTTGCAACTGGCTTGAAATGCATCACCTTATGAGATGGAATTAATGGTTTCTCACATAATGCCCATTGGTGAAGTGAAGCCAATAGTGCTTGCATCAAAGCAGAAATGAGCAGATAGAGAAGGAAGCTCTCGGCATCATTTTCAGGACTAAATGTTTTTGCCAATACCTATATGGAAGGAAATTTACTTTACTAACGGATCATCGACCACTGACAATGATACTTGGGCCCTACACCGGTATTCCATTTCTAGCAGTGAGCTGGATGCAGATATGGGCATTGCTGTTGGCAGCACACACATACACAATAAAACATCATCAATCAAATCTCTATGGGAATGCTGATGGATACTCCTGAATACCTTTACCTAATGAGACATCAATGAATAATTCAATGCTTTTTATTTTGACAAAGTCGATAACAGCCCTGTAACCACAGGACAAATTAAGAAGTATACCAGAAATGATCTACTACTGTCAGGAGTTATGGACATTGTACTTCAGGGCAAGACTGTGGGAGCAAACACATGGTCACATGTCACATGTCACCCGAAGACTTGAACTATCTGTACACGCTGGTTGTCTCCTCTGGGGAATGAGGGTCATTATTCCACCATTGTTAAGGAAACATGTCCTCAGCCAACTTCATGAAGGTTATTGTGGGATAGTAAGGATGAAGGAAATAGAAAGAAAGAGCAGAAGCTATTTTTGGTGGCCAGGGTTCAAAAGCAAACTCAAGGATAAGGCGTGGATGTATTCAGCTTGTGCAAAAGTTCAAAATCTGTCAGTAGTAGTGCTATTAGATCCACGAGGATAGTCAGAAGGACCATGGCAAAGAGTTCATACAGATTAGGCTGAACCATTTCATTGTGGTTGACCTGCACTCAAAATGGCCTGAAGTCACCATTATGAAGACTACATCCTCAGAGTGAACAATGGAAAGACAAGGTGAGATTTTTGTAAGATTTGTTCACTCTGAACAACTTGCTAGCAACAATTCAGAAGAACAGAATCCAACACATCCATAAGACCATAAGACCATAAGACATAGGAGCAGAATTAAGCCACTCGGCCCATTGAGTCTGCTCCGCCATTCAGTCATGGCTGATAATTTTCTCATCCCCATTCTCCTTCCTTTTCCCCATAGCCCCTGATCCCCTAATTAATCAAGAACCTATCTATCCCTATCTTAAAGACACTCAATGACCTGGCCTCCACAGCCTTCTGCGGCAAAGAGTTCCACAGATTCACGACCCTCTGGCTAAAGAAATTCCTCCTCAGCTCTGTTTTAAAGGATCGTCCCTTTAGTCTGAGGTTGTGCCCTCTGGTTCTAGTTTTTCCTACTAGTGGAAACATCCTCTCCACGACCACTCTATCAAGGCTCGCAGTATCCTGTAAGTTTCAATGAGATCCCCCCTCATCCTTCTAAACTCCAACGAGTACAGACCCAGAGTCCTCAACCGTTCCTCATATGACAAACTCTTCATTCCAGGGATCATTCTTGTGAATCTCCTTTGGACCCTTTCCAAGGCCAGCACTTCCTTCCTCAGATATAGGGCTCAAAACTGCTCACAAACTCCAAATGGGGTCTGACCAGAGCCTTATACAGCCTCATAAGTACATCCCTGCTCTTGTATTCTTGCCCTCTCGACATGAATGCTAACATTGCATTTGCCTTCCTAACTGCCGACTGAACCTGCACGTTAATCTTAAGAGAATCTTGAATAATGACTCCCAAGTCTCTTTGTGTTTCTGATTTCCTAAGCATTTTCCCATTTAGAAAATAGTCTATGCCTCCATTCCTCCTTCCAAAGTGCATAACCTCACACTTTTCCACATTGTATTCCATCTGCCACTTCTTTGCCCACTCTCCTAACCTGTCTAAGTCCCTCTGCAGCCCCCCTGCTTCCTCAATACTACATGTCCTTTACATACCTTTGTATCATCGGCAAACTTAGCAACAGTGCCTTCAGCTCCTTCCTCCAAATCGTTAATGTATATTCTGAAAAGTTGTGGTCCCAGCACTGAACCCTGAGGTACACCACTAGTCACTGGCTGCCATCCTGAAAAAGACTCCTTATCCCCACTCTCTGCCTTCTGCCAGTCAACCAATCGTCTATCCATGCCAGGATCCTACCCCTAACACCATGGGCGCTTAACTTATTTAACAGTCTCCCATGCTGCACCTTGTCAAAGGCCTTCTGGAAATCTAAATAAATCACGTCCACTGGCTCTCCTTTATCTAACTTCCTTGTTACCTCCTCAAAGAGCTCTAACAGATTTGTCAGACATGACCTCCCCTTGACGAAGCCGTGCTGACTCAGTCCAATTTTATCATGCACTTCCAAGTACTCTGTTATCTCATCTTTAATAATGGACTCTAAAATCTTGCCAATGACTGAAGTCAGGCTAATGAGCCTATAATTTCCCATCTGCTGCCTCCCTCCCTTCTTAAACAGCGGTTTTACATTAGCTACTTTCCAATCCTCTGGGACCCTCCCTGCCTCCAATGATTCCTGAAAGATCACCACCAATGCCTCCACAATTTCCTCTGCTGTCTCTTTTAGAACTCTGGGGTGTAGTCCATCCGGTCCAGCTGATTTATCCAGCTTCAAACCTTTCAGTTTCCCCAGAACCTTCTCCTTAGTGTTGGCCACTACACTCACCTGTGCTCCCTGACTCTCCTGGAGCTCTGGCATCCCACTGGTGTCTTCCACCATGAAGACTGATGCAAAGTAACTATTCAGTTCCTCTGCCATTGCTTTGTTTCCTATTATTACTTCTCCAGCCTCATTTTCCAGTGGTCCAATGGCTATTTTTGCCTCTCTCTTACCTTTTATATATTGAAAAAAAAACTCTTCCTATCTTGTTTTATATTACTAACTAGCTTACACTCATATTTCACCTTCTCCCACCTTATTACTTTTTTAGTTGTCCTCTGCTCCCTATTAAAGACTTCCCAATCCCCTGGCTTCCCACTAATCCTTGCCACTTTGAATGCTTTTTCTTTTGCTTTAATGCTGTCCTTGAATTCCCTTGTCAGCCATGGATGCCTCGTCCTCCCCTTAGCATGTTTCCTCCTCCTTGGGATGAATTTCTGTTGTGCCTCCCGAGTAATTCTCAAAAACTCCTGCCATTGCTGTTCCACTGTCTTCCCTGCTATCCGATCGACTCATTATCATCCTGCTACAAATGGGCTGGCTGAAACATTTGTTCAGACAATGACGCAATAATTGAAGGTAACTCAAGAGCAAGGATCATTGAATAAATGACTAAGCCAATTTTTGATGACATACAGGAATGCAACACATGCAACAACTCAATGTCAGTTATGCACAGTGTTTGATTTGCTGAAGCCACCTAAGACAAGAGAAATTGTTCAATGGAAACGGTAAGGTCGGGTTTTGTGACGTGAGAACAGGGCTAAACGCTGTGTTTTTCAGAAAGGTCAGGAAGTATTGGCAAGGAACTATTCCACCAGTGAGAAGTGGATATCAGTAATCATAACACAGACAGGACTGGGCTCCTACACCATTCAAACTCAGGATGATGTAATGTGGAGACGACAAGCTGATCAACTTTTAGCTAGATCTAGTTTGCCAGTGACAGAGTCAACTGAGAATCCACAGCAAACTGTGCCAAGTGAAGACCTAGACATTCCTGAGAACCTGACAATACCAGAAACAACTGTGCAAGACATTACCTCAGCTGAGGACACTTCAACACATAAAAAAGGTAAACCTTCACATCCTAAGTCAACTCCAATTGAGACAACTATGGAAGACATCCAAACTCACCTAAAAACACCAGAGGTTGCAGTCAGTACGAAAAAGCAGATGCATGAGGTTTGCCAACAACCACCCAGAAATCAGCATCCTTCGAACGTCTAATTTATTGACTGTTGTGTTTATTAATTGTTCATATTGTAAATTTTGATTGTTAACGTTATATTGTGTTTCATTGAAGATCCATTGAGCCTGTGCTGACAACAATCCCACCCAGGCCCTATCCCAATAACCTGACATATTTACCCTGCTAATTTACCCTGATACTAAGAGGCAATTTAGCATAGCCAATCCACCTAACCTGCACATCTTTGGACTGTGGGAGGAAACCGGAGCACCCGGAGGAAACCCACGCAGACACAGGGAGAATATGCAGACTCCACAAAGTTACAGTATTGCGTATTCATGCTTATTCCTAGTTGGAACAAGGTCACTTTAAGAATCCGATCACGTGACATATTGATGACATCATTGGCCACTTGCACAGGCAAACTGGCAAACGGACAGTCTATCCCAACAGCCTGTAGAGTGAACACCTTTGGAATAAAGCTCTTGTTTGTACCTTCATGGTCTGCAAGTCCTATCTTATGACCCAAGGCTGGTGATGGATGGTGGTGATATATCTGTGTGCAGAAAATTGGCTGAAATCATAGCTAACCTGAAAACTGCATAGGTATCAAAGTTCTGTCTGTGGCAGTGTTGTTCCTGTAGTGGAGGTTGGTTCAAAGTCCTCTTGTAGTAGATGACACAGCTCTGCAATTACCTCCTGTGCACCCTGAGCAGTTCTGCTGTATATGTGTCTGTAAATATAGTTGCTGGGTCAATAGGAGCTGTTTCTTGTTCCATCTAATCTCATTGGCATGCCTTCTTTCTTTTCTGTTTGTCCTCCTGAGTTAAATCCTGTGATTTGAAAATATGAAATGACAGGAATGAAAAGTGATTCTTCCTTAACAGGCAATAATCTTGCTATCTTTCAAGCTTATTTATAGGAAGAATAAGCACTAAGCAGGTAAATTGTAGACTGCATAGTTTTTACCACCAATTTTAATGCCTCCTTTGTACCTGGCCTGACCTCATGCTGCCAGCATATAGCATTCCTCTTTTTAACTAAGTTGATTGGCCATTGATTAAGAAACCATATAATGAGTCCTATTTTTAAATGGGGGTTACGACCTGGTTTATCCTAGAGGTTAGACCTATAGAGGAATTTAGGGTGGCACAATGGCACAGTGGTTAACACTGCTGCCTCACAGCACCAGGGACCTGGGTTCAATTCTGGACGCAGGTGACTGTCTGTATGGAGTTTGCACATTCTCCCCGTGTCTGCGTGGGTTTCCTCCGAATGCTCCAGTTTCCTCCCACAGTCCAAAGATATGCGGGTTAGGTTAATTGGCCATGATAAATTGCCTCTTAGTGTCAGGGGTATTAGCAGGGTAAATATGTGGGGTCACAGGGATAGGGCCTGGGTGGGATTGTTGTCACTGCAGGCTCAATGGGCCGAATGGCCTCCTTCTGCACTTAGGGATTCAATTATTCAATTCAATGAATTATCTGACCATTCAGACAAGTGCACATAAAATCTAGTGAAAATTTGAAAACTTTAGAATGGTTCTTTTCCTAAATTTATCTTTATTCCCCAAATCCATGGGGGCGATTCTCCCAGCCTGTTGTGCGACTAGAGCAGTGCAGCAGGCCGGGAGACATCAGCGGCGGCTATTTCATGAGCTTCCCCCTGGGCATCACGGCCTCCAAGAGTTTCCAGGTCCAAGATTTTCAGAGTCACCAGCTCCGCGCCGGAATTCGGTGTGGAGCTGATTTCAATACTGAAATTCAAATTTACATCTTATTAGCGGGCCCGTGACTGAAGTGTCCCCCCCCACCCCCCGCCAGGAGTGGTTCACTCCAGCGGGATTTACGCTAGCTCCCAACTAGGTGGCCTGACCCTGCTGGAGGAAAGCAAGGCCATTGAGGCCCATCCCGAGAGGTTGGGCGTAAGGGGGTTGCCCCTTGGGCAGTGCCAGCCTGGCCCTAGGCACTGTCTAAGAAGCAAACTGGCACTGTCCAAGGAGCACCTTGGCACTGCCCATCAAGCACCGGGCAGTGCCAAGAGGGTGAGGCCAGAGGAGGGACATATTGGGGGGGCCGGACCTATTGGGCGGATGATCGGTGGGGGGACCCCGCTGCCGGAGGGTCTGGACTGGTCATCGGGGGGGAGGGGGTTGGTTGGGACTGTTGGCGGGGGTCGGGGCTGGCCAGGGGGTGGTGGTGTGGGACATAACAGTGGTCGAGGAGGTCTGGAAGGCCAGTGATCTGGGGGTGGGGAGGTCAGAAAGTCAGCGATGGGGGGGGGGTGTTGTGAGGCTGGCCAGCGATCGGCAAGTCTGCAATGGGGGCCACTGTGTATGCACTGATTGCTGCGCTGACAAATTGGCACATGAGCAGTGGCCCGCTCAGCGCAATGCTGACGGCCTCTTGGGTGGGAATAGGCACCGTCCACTGATTTCCAGAGCGAATCCCACTGGAACACTCTGTGATGTCGGAGATTCATTCTGGAAATCACGCAAAAAAACTCCCATTTTCCATGTTGGGAAAGTTCTTTTTGAGAGAATTCCGGCTCACATCTTCCTCCCGCGTTACTCTGCCACCTCTCATGCAATGTTTCTCGCAATTTGCACGGAGCACATTGGATACAATTTAAGGTCACAAAGGTTTGCAACATCCCTTGCGCTTTGTTTGTGTTGTCAGGACTCATTGTTCTTTTTTGGTATCAAGTGGGACATAAGTTTAATTTTAGTTCAGAAAGCCTGAAGCATTCTAATTCAGAATGCCTGACTTTGTGCTTTTGAAGATGTAGCCATTTTAGTAAGGTACATTATTTTTCCTGATCTCAGTCAGTACAATACGTTTTATTCACATAAACCCATTTTGTGTTTGCATTTAACCCAGAGCTTTCTGCTGTGCCTTCAATTGGAAGTAGAATTTGCTGTATATGCAATGATAGCTTTGAAACGTAACATTTGGTTGGTCTTTGTGCAAATTCCAGTTAAATACTGACTCGCTGGGCAGAATTTTAAAAACTTAGGCCTAGGCAAGACAATGGGACATGTAGTGGGTCTAGAATCCATTGACACCATCAGCAAGCTTTGCTGTGGCTCGGTAACTTATCCCCGACCAATTAGAGAGGGCAGGTAGAGTGACTCACTAAATCTGCCAACCTGATTTTCCAACTATAGGGATGCCAGTATAAGTTAAAATGCATCACTTACACATAGATTTCTAAGGCTGCAGCAACCTGGAGAGGAGACATAGGAAGGCTGCTCCCTGTGCCTTTCCTTCTTACCTGGAGGTCCTGCCGTAGGATCTGAAGAGTTGCAATAGGTGACCATGGGTGGTTAGCACTGCTGCCTCACAGCACCAGGAACCGGGTTCCATTCCAGCCTTGAGTGACCGTCTGTCTGTATGGGGTTTGCACGTTTGCCTCATGGGTTTCCTCTGGGTGCTCTGATTTCCTCCCACAGTCCAAAGGTGTGCAGGTTAGGTGGATTGGCCATGGTAAATTGCCCCTTAATGTCCAATGATACGTAAATTAGGTGTATTAGCCATGGTAAATGTGTGGGGTTATGTAAATAGAGCGGGGTGAGAGCCTGGGTAAAATGCTCTTTCAGAGAGTTGGTGCAGACTTGATGGGCTGAGTGGCCTTCTTATGAACAGTAGGGATTCTATGATTCTATGACCTTTCCTGAGGATGAGGAGGGAAAGTGCATTTGGGAAGCCAACAGCAAGGATGTAGTTCCTCCAACCTGGAGACAGGTGCACCTGGAGAATCCATGACCTCAGGAGGACAGGAAAAGTAAGTGGCAGAACACTTCCAAGTGCCAAGCCCCACACTCTGACTTTTCCAGCCTTCTTCCTGTGCATTCTCTCCAGGTCACCACACCTTGCTGCTCCCATTATTGCTTTCCCATTAGGCAACTCCTAAAATCCCGATGTGAGCGGTCAACACTCAAACTAACCCAAAGATAAAAGTTGATTGGCATGTTACAGCCTTCCGGTTTTAAACATTGAGTTGAATAACATAGAGGTGACTAACTCCCAGTCCTCAATAGACCAGGAAAGGTTTGGTCCTGAGGTAGCTAATAGGAAATGCCTGAAAGTTGGCTGTAGATTTTCTCCCTCTAGGCTTTTAAAAGGTGGTCATAGCTCAGAGCTTTCCCAATAGTCCAGTCAAGACAAAAAGTGTACAGGCTTTGTATCAATGCATGAATCTGCAAGCCTATTGATATATAATGAAGAGAATGTACTGGAGTATGATCATGGACATACACTTGTCACCACTGTGTGTGTAAAAAAATTATTGATGCATGCATTTATCCTAAATTTACATAAGCATCTGGTATATGACACAGCAATAAATCCATGTCGGCAATGATCAAAGTATCATAGAAAGGGGCCCATCGTGCCAGTTTGTCCCACTACTATAGGCCGGTCAGCTTAACGTCTGTAGTAGGGAAAATGCTGGAATCCATTATTAAAGAGGAAATAGCAGGGCATCTGGATAGAAATGGTTCGATCAATCAGACGCAGCATGGATTCATGAGGGGAAAGTCGTGCTTGACGAACATGTTGGATTTTTATGAAGATGTGACTAGGGCGGTTGATGGAGGAGAACCGGTGGATGCGGTGTTTTTGGATTTCCAAAAGGCGTTTGATAAGGTGCCCCATAAAAGGCTGCTGAAGAAGATTAGGGCACACGGAGTTGGGGGTAGTGTGTTAAAGTGGATTGGGGACTGGCTATCCGACAGGAAGCAAAGAGTCGGAATAAATGGGTGTTTTTCCGGTTGGAGGAACGTAACTAGTGGCGTGCCGCAGGGATCGGTACTCGGGCCGCAACTGTTTACCATTTATATAGATGATCTGGAGGAGGGGACGGAGTGTAGGGTAACGAAGTTTGCAGACGACACAAAGATAAGTGGAAAAGTGAATCGTGTGGAGGACGGAGAAGATCTGCAGAGAGATTTGGACAGGCTGAGTGAGTGGGCGAGGATATGGCAAATGGAGTATAACGTTGAGAAATGCGAGGTTATACACTTTGGAGGAAATAATAACAAATGGGATTACTATCTCAATGGAAACAAATTAAAACATGCTACCGTGCAAAGGGACCTGGGGGTCCTTGTGCATGAGACGCAAAAGCCCAGTCTGCAGGTACAACAGGTGATCAAGAAGGCAAATGGGATGTTGGCCTATATTGCGAGGGGGATAGAATATAAAAGCAGGGATGTCTTGATGCACCTGTACAGGGCATTGGTGAGGCCGCAGCTGGAATACTGTGTGCAGTATTGGTCCCCTTATATGAGGAAGGATATATTGGCGTTGGAGGGAGTGCAGAGAAGGTTCACCAGGTTGATACCGGAGATGAGGGGTTTGGATTATGAGGAGAGGCTGAGGAGATTGGGTTTGTACTCGTTGGAGTTTAGAAGGATGAGGGGGGATCTTATGGAGACTTATAAGATAATGCGGGGCTGGTTAGGGTGGAGGCGGAGAGATTCTTTCCACTTAGTAAGGAAGTTAAAACTAGAGGACACAGCCTCAAAATAAAGGGGGGTCGGTTTAAGACCGAGGAGGAACTTCTTCTCCCAGAGGGTGGTGAATCTCTGGAATTCTCTGCCCACTGAGGTGGTGGAGGCTACCTCGCTGAATATGTTTAAAGCGCGGATAGATGGATTCCTGATCGGTAAGGGAATTAAGGGTTATGGGGATCAGGCGGGTAAGTGGTACTGATCCACGTCAGATCAGCCATGATCTTATTGAATGGCGGGGCAGGCTCGAGGGGCTAGATGGCCTACTCCTGCTCCTATTTCTTATGTTCTTATGTTCTTATGTACTTCACTCTTTCCTTGTAGACTTGCAAAAGGAAAACAAATCCTTCAAGTTTTCATCCAATTCTTGTTTCAAAGTTACTGTTAAATATGCTTCCACCTCCCCATCAAGAAGTGCATTCCTGATCACGACAACTCTCTCTCTTTAAAGTAAATTGTTTCATTATGACGTCCCTAGTTCTTTTGCCAATCACTTTAAATCTGTGTCGTTGCAGCATTGGAACCTGTTCTCCTATTTACTCGATCAAATCCATTTGTGATTTTGAACATTAATATCAAATGTCACCCTAACCTTCTCTGCTAGAAGGAGAACAATTGCAGCTTCTTCAGTCTCTTTACAGAACTGAAGTCCTTTGTGCCTGATATCATTTTAACAAATCTCTCCTGCACCATGTCCAAGTCTTTGACATCCTTCCGAAAGTGTGGTGCCCAGAATTGAACACAATGCACTCACTGAGGCCGAAACAAAGTTTTGTATGGTTTGGCACAACTTTCTTGTCTTTGTACTCTGCCCCTCTATGAGGAAAACCAAGGATCCCATGTGCTTTTTTAATAACCTTCTCAACTTGTTCTGTTGCCTTCAAATATTTGTGTACGTATACCTGCAGCAGCTCTCCATTCCTGCACCCACTTTGAAATGGCACTTTTTTAGTTTATTTTGCTTCTTCTCATTCTTCAAACCATAATGCATGCCTCTGCACTTCTCTGCATTAAATTTCAATTGTCATGTTTCAGACCCATGTCACATTATATTCTTCTGAAGTCTGTCACCACATTGCTTAATGCCAGTTTTGTATTATCTGCACGTTTTGAAATTATGCCATCTACCCAAGCTCAAGTCATTAAAGAGTGTTGTCTGAATGAGTCTTATTACTGACCAAATGATGTAATGTTCCTTTTGTGATGATACTGTGCCTTTAAGAAATGTATTTTAGTCATATTTCTATGCAGAATGTGTTTACTAGTCCCTTCCATTTTATTGGAGCCATTTTGTCTGGAGCCAGAAGCACTGTTACTGCAATAACATAACTGATATTAATTGAAGCAATGTCTGTTTTGATCTGAATTAATGCAGGGTTCTGTTGTTTAGTGTTTTCCTCTGGGATATTGCAGAGTGGGACTTGATTAGTTTGATTGTCAGGCAAGGTCATATGACTGGGTACAACCAGACTTTCACAGAGAACTCAAGGCAGTGCACTTTTGGGATTTTTATAGCAATGTAGCTTTCTCTGTATTTTCTGCTCTGTCTGAAGTGGAGACTGGAATCTGCCAAGAAATAAGCCTTTCCCTCTGAGATTCTACTGTTTTGGGTGGAGCTTTCTCTGGAAGTTGCTGCATGAGAATTTGAAGACACGTGTCTGTCTGGATCACTCTTCAGAAGTGTCAAAAGGCTCGAAATCCAGCACCCACATAAACATCTTTGATTTCTCTGCTAACTGGTTCTAAAGAAGGGATTCATGTCTGTGGGGGATACTGCTAAATTGAAACAACAGACAGCTAGCTGTTGGGAATTATACTTTATCATGTTTGAGTATTTTAATTGGTAAAAGTTATGCTAATTATTTTTGTTATATTCTAACTATGTTCTTAAATAAAGCTTGCTTTGATAAAAGCTTCCTAGTGGGTCACTTGAATCACACCTGGAGCTAAACATCTTATGCTCACCCTAATGCTAAAATCAAATATAAAAGTTAGGGTCTAGGCTAACGTCAAAAAATACCTCAGGGTTTCTAATCCGGTCCTTAACACTTTGAATTGGTCAACACAAGTTAGGATTACTGTTTCTTCCATTTTACAAAACTCTAGTCACATTTTTGTCAGTATTGCAACAAAAATTACATTCTATAAATTTTAATTTAAAGTAACTTATTAAATGCCACAAGCTCGAAACATTCATCTCAGTTTGACACATATTGTAACATATATTCTAATGCAGCATGTTTTCACTAATGAATGTGTTCAAAATTGTTCTGATGACGGAATTTAATTTGCAGCGTATGTGGAGACATGATTTTTAAAAATTAACAAATGACATCAAGCCAAAATAAACCTCCAATGGATAGAAGATTGCAAAGCAAAGTAGTTGGAAACTTGATGGCACAATGAGTTCGCAAATCATCTCTTCATTCTTGGGATGTGATTTTAATTCAGACTGCACTATTAAAATAACCATTCTCCCTGTCTGCTGACTGCAAGGATCTTAATTGAAATGGCTTGTAACAGTCTCAATTCAGTTACTATTAATCAGAGTCAACAGCATAATCAACCCCACACTTGCTTAATTTGACACTAATTAGCAATAATTTGTGACTCAAAGGACACAAAAATGGCTTGTGATGACACTCCCTTTATCTAATAAAACCTTTTACTGATGTTCTGTTTGCATTTCAGCCCCATGCTCCTGATTTACGGGCACCCGGTGCGGAGGAGGGGTGGGGAAGGCAGAGGGCCTTGTCTTGAACCTGCTCCTGGGCCTAGCCAAGCTTGCCATAAACAGGTTCAGGCAGTGGGCGGCCAAGGAGATTATCTATCCTGACTGTCTGCCCCTCTACCGCGGCTATATTCGCAGCCGGGTGTCCCTGGAGGAGGAGAATGTGGTGTCCGAGGGCACCATCGAGGCCTTCCAAGCTCATTGGGCACCACGGGGATTGGGGTTTGTTATCAACCCCTATAATCACATTTTGATTTAATGTTTTAAGTTTCCTTTCTGCTTTGTTTTTTTATTTTGGGCAGTTCCCTTTTTGGGGGCTGCTGCCCTTGTTGCTTTGTCCCTGAGTTTGTTTAATTTGGTTTATTTGGTTGGCATCAAAAAAGAAAAATGGCTTGTGTGTGGAAATTCAGGGTGCACACAAAAACAAATTCAGAGATGCTGTGAAAAGTTCTGCATATAGAATTGTCTGAAGACACACAGCTAGGACAAGGCGTATAGCTATTGCATAAAGCTATGCTCTACCTTTAGTGTGTTTGATGCTGACAATGGATGCCAAAAATAAAAAGATGCTTTTTAGTTCCAACATCGAACTCCTTTTCCTTGATGATCACAATAGGAGCAGAGAATATAAAATTGATTTCAAGAATATGTGCACAGTTTTGGTCTCCTTACTTATCGAGGGATGTATTTGCAATGAAATCAGTTCAGAGACGGTTCCCAGAGCTGATTCCTGGGTTGACGGGTTTGTCTTATGAGGAAAGGTTGAACAATTGGGCCAGTTGAAGTGGAGATTAGAAGAATGAGAGGTAATCTTATTGAATCGTGTAAAATGCTGAGGGAGCTTGGCAGTGTAGATGCTGAGAGGATGTTTCCTCTTGTGGGGGAATTGAGAACCAGGGGGCACAGTTTAAAAATAAGGGATCTCCTATTTGAGACAGAGATGAGGAGGAATTTCTTCCCTCAGAGAGTTGTTGTTATTTGGAAGTAGTGAAGGCTGGATCATTGAATATATTCAGGGTTAAATTAGACAGATTTTTGATCAATAAGGAAGTCAAGGATTATGGGGGGGTCCAGGCAGGAATGTGGAGTTAAGGCCACAATCAGATCCGCCATGATCTTATTGAACAGTAAAGAAGACCTGAGGGGTCAATTGGCCAACTCCTGCTTCTATTTCTTAGCCGCAATCTTACCAGGTCGCTGCACCCATCAATCAGTGTGGTGAGCCGGGAAGATGGCGTGAGAGGCCGAAAATCCGATTTGTACAAATCAGATTGCTATCTTCTCGGCCCCATTTTACTGATGAGAATGGCTGGGCGTGAAGCTCATTTACATGGGATTGCCTGGATCTCCATAGTATTAGGGAATCTGGCATGGCTGCTTCCCCCCCTCCCGGATGCTTCCCACCTTACTGGTGAGATGCCCCATTCTGGCGAGAATCGCTACTGCTCTGCAGTAGCAGAGAGCAGGCACCATGACAACACCGGGAGGGATCAGAGGCCATTGAAGCCCCCAGGTGGTCAGGTGCATGGGCAGGCAGTGCCCACCTGGCACTCTAGCAGTTTGCTAGGGCAGTGCCAAGGGAGTGGGGCCTGAGTGGGGGTCTGGCCTGAGCTGGGGTGGGGCTGTGACGGGGAGGATATGACGGAGGTGGGGTGCGTGGCGGGTGGCGGGGGGGGGGGGCGGCCAATGCACAGTGGGGGACTATGCATAATGACCGGGTGAGGATATGCACAATGACCGGGGAGGGGGGTTATGCACAATGATGGGAGGGTGCTGCTGCATGGGGGTCTATGTGGGGGGGGGGGGGGGGGCAGGGGGGGGGGTGGGGTTGGTGATCATGCAGGGGGAGGGATCATGCAGGGGTGTGTCATGACAGAGGTCATGACAGGGGGGAGCATGTTGGGAGTCCGCCAGGGGACTCATCAGGAGGATCCTGATGCCCCCCTGTGTGGGGATAGGGGATAGCCAATGATGGAATGATGGAGGCGGGGTGTCGGTCCAATGTTCTTTGGGACGGGAGGGGTAGGGGGTGGTGAGAGGAAGTCTCCTGGTTCACCAGCAGATTGGGGCACCCTGCAAAACGGTGCCTGAGCGCTCTGAAGCCAGCTTCACCAGCGTATTTAGGCTCCACCACCACCCCGCCACCGCCCCCCTCCCCATCCCAGCGCAAAGTTCCCAGCTGTCAAAAACATTGACAGAGAGCTGGAAGATTGCAGTGCTGAGCTCACCCAGATCACAGGCATGGAGAACTCCCATTTTTTGGGAAAAATGTGGCCCTTACGTTCTTATGTAGAATGATCAAATGTTTCAAAATTTACATTAACTGCAGAACAATTTTCAGTGTCGAGACTGAGTTATTTTGTTAAAATCTTCTCTCAGTTCTCAAAAGGTTAAAAAAACTCTAACTGCGCAAGAGTCTTTCCACTTACCTGAGCTAAGTGGTAAAGTTCAAAGTAATTCAGCCTCATGCTGAGTATCCAATTATAGTGAAACTTGAAAAGATTCCCTGCGACAATGCCTTGTCTATCTGTACATATAACTGAAGACTGATGTCTTTAAAACTTCACCATCATGAGTGAAATTAAATGAAATGTTACACCATCACAAAGATGAATCTAGCATTGAATTTGGAGTTTCTCTGACATGAGGAGCATTAATTTTTTTTTATTAAGGTATCATTATAAGACATCACTCAATGTTCTGCAGGTACAGTATGAGTCCCGCTGCATAATGCCTCATTTCTGTTTCATTGTTACCCTATTTTGTTTGACGATGTTTGGAGCCAGTCTTGTTCTGGGCTTGAATCAAAGAATAGTCTGGAGTCTGGCTGTGGTTTATATGGATTTCATTTATCTCTAACAGAATAGTACAATTTAATTCACTTAAAATGCTAAGTTACTGGAAATTCTGCATTAGCATGTATCTTAACAATTCATTACACTTTAGTTTTATTATTAACAGTTTTATTGTATTCTAAAGCTTTACTTAGCAATTAAAGTTTAGTAGTTTAATATTTATTAATCCATGTTATAACTGACCTGTGTCTAATTCCAATTGCACCTCTTTTCAGGCTGCTATATGATCTGTTAGCAGCTCTTCTGATTTTTGTTTCCCTTCCCATCTCATGTGGGGGTAGGGCCTGGGTGGGATTGTGGTTGGTGCAGACTCGATGGGCCGAATGGCCTTCTTCTGCACTGTAGGGTTTCTATCAAATAAAAAGATACCTGGTCCTGGCATATACCTAGTTTGTACAATTTGAGAGGGAAACTCTGCAGAATGGATCCCTTTACTCTGTGGTACTATTTGCTAAACTTGGGCTGTTTCTGCATAGATCTTTTTTATTTCATTCATGAAGTGCTTTCTCTGAAGCAAATCTACACAGATCGAGTAGATCCCCAATTCGAACCCTACAATGGCATTACTTGAGTTCAACGATGGAAAAACAATTTGAAATTAAGTGGTATCTTTAAAATAGAACAACATCCCAAAGAGATTCACCAAGTTTCAAACAGAAAACCAATGGCAGGATAAGAAGGCAATATTTGGAGGGCTGACCAAAAGCTTTGTTTGTGAAGTAGGTTTCAAAGAGCGTTTTAAAGAGGAGGAGGGGATTAAAGAGTTTGGAGGGGAATTCAAAGTGTGTGGTCCACCAATGATGGAATGAAAGCAGGTCCGAGGAATGGAGAGTTTAGGGGGATTCTTGAGATGGAAAATCTTATAGAGATTGGAAGGATAGGGGGTGAGAGGATTTAAGTACGGATGATAATTTTAAATCTGGGGATGTGGGGAACCAAGATGTGGGCCCTGATTTTACCGGCACTCGATGCTCACAGAACGGCATTCTCCGTTGGCCTCGGGCGCGATCTTACGAGCCTCAGTCTGGCGTGCTGGTAAAATTCTGGCCATGAACTTAGGTCAGGGAGCATATGGATGTTAAGTGAACAAGTTTTAGTACAAGATAGGATGCTGTCGTGATGTTTTTGGATGAGGTGAAATTTACAGAGGGTGGAGAGTGGAAGGGAGTCTAGCCTAGAATGCACTGAAATAATCAATCAAGTGGGTCTCAGCAGCAGAGGGATTGAAGTAGGGGATGAGATGGACAAAGCTATAGAGGTTAAAGTAAGGAGTCTTTGCAATGGAAAGAGTAAAGGATCAGAAACAAAGCTTGAGTTTGAATAGAATACTGGGGCTAAGAACAGACTGATTGAGCCTGAGCTCGTTAACTTTGCCCCAGATAACATTGTCTTCCCCTTCCACCAACTTTAAGCTGACCAGGCTGTGGCTATTGTGTTTATTCCTCTCCTTTCAAACACTAGCGTAACATTTGTAATCCTCCCGTCTTCTAGGACCATTCTCATTTTGGCTAGTGCCTCTGCTATCCCCATCTTTATATCCTTCAGTAATATAGAATGCATCCTATCTGGACCTGGCAACTTTTCTACTTCGAGTGCTGCCAACCTTTGATACCTCCTCTTTATCTATTTTTACCATTTCCCATTCCTCTATCGCCCTTTCACTACTATATTAACAGTATCCTCTTAGTTCTTTGAAAAAAGATACTCATTCATCAGTTAATTCATACCCTCCGCCTCATCAAGTAAATGTCCTTTTCTGTTTCAAATCCATTCCATCCTTCCTTTGATTTTCCTTCAACTATTTGTAGGTTTATAAAATCTGTTAGGTTCCATTTTATGTTTCCTGCTAATATTTTCTCAAACACTCTCCTCCTCTTTTATTTCCTTAATCAGTTTCCTGCTTGAATCTCGCCTGAATTATCATAAACCTCCTTTTTCTTTTTCATTTTAACCTCCTTATGAGGATCTTTGCGAGGTTGCAGAGAGGATTCACCAGAATGCTCCAGGATTGAGGGATTTTAACAATGAGGTGAGATTGGAAAAGCTGGGGTTGTTCTCTTGGAGGAGTGATTTGATCTGGTTATGACAGGTTTAGACAAGATCATCGATTCCCGTGGTTGATAATATGACAATTAGAGAATAAAGTTTGAAGATTTTGGGCAAGAGATGAGGGGGGATGTGCAGAAGAGTGTTTTCACAGTGAGTGGATCTGGAACTCATTGCCTGTGAGTGTGGTGGAAGCAGAGATAATCAATGATTTCAAAAGAAAATCGGATGGGAAAATTGGAAGGAAATAAACTTGCAGATTGTTCTCAGAAAGCCGGCATGGACTTGATGCACCAAATGTTCTCCTTCTATGTCATACTGACTCTATGATTCTACCTACAGTCATCCAGAGAGCTCTTGCTTTAGAAGGGGATGGAATTTGTGGTTTGGCCGAAGAGAATAGTTTCAGTCTTCTGAATGTTTAATTGGAGAAAAGACTAACTCACCTAAACTTGAGGTGGAGATGCCGGCGTTGGACTGGGGTGGGCACAGTAAGAAGTCCCACAGCACCAGGTTAAAGTCCAACAGGTTTATTTGGAATCATGAGCTTTTGGAGCACTGCTCCTTCATCAGGACTCACCGTGGGAAAACCCACCACTGCAGGGCTGGAAAATCCCACCTGTGGATAAGACAGACAAGCATATGAGGGAGAAAGGAATAGAGGATTTCAAAGGGAGGTTTAAAAGAGGAACGATGGGAAATGGCTAAAGTTGAGCAAAAACACTAGTGTGGACTGATTGGGTCGAATAGCCTATTTCTGTACCATATAGCCTATGTGGGATAGGACGGCCCGGTGGCACAGTGGTTAGCACTGCTGCCTCACAGCGCCTGGGTTCAATTCTGGCTTCGGATGACTGTCTGTGTGGAGCTTGCACGTCCTCCCTGTGTCTGTGTGGGTTTCCTCTGGGTGTTCTGGTTTCCTCTCACAGTCTGGAAGACATGTAAGGTTAGGTTGATAGGCCATGATAAATTGCCCCTTGGCATCAGGGAGATTAGCAGGGTAAATACTGGGATGGGGCCTGGGTGGGACTGTTGTCGGTGCAGACTCGATGGGCTGAATGGTCTCCTTCTGCACTGTAGCGATTCTATTAATCCCATGCATTCTTTCGCAATGACTAGTCTTTTGTGGTTGCTTGTCCTTTGAGAGAGATAAGTTTGTATTTTTAATACTGATTTTCTGAATATTGTCTTTGGATAAGTAAACCCAACATGAGAGATAAAAACAGAAAATGCTAGAAATATTCAGCATCTGTGGACAGAGAAACAGTTAACGTTTTGAGTCCGTTGACCCAATCTGCTTGAAAGATGGCCTGTGCTTCAATGGACATCTGGTATATATCCAAATAGCTATGACCAATACCTTTCACAATTTTTTAATAGCAGGTATTGGCAACCTATGGGTAACGTTTTGGATATTATGGGATACATTTACCTCTCCATGCAGGATTACTTGGGCTCAGGGATTAAAAGAAAACTGGGCAAGAAGGATCACATATCCTTCCGAGAACCAGGCCAACTTTGTATTACATAATTTAAATGATCAGAATTTTTCGATGCGATGATCTTCCTCACCCAGTTTTCTTCTGTGCGCTCTATCTGGGTGATCTTCCACAAGAAGATAAATATTTTCCCCAGGGAGATCTGTCCTTCACATAGCCAAGTTAAATTCGAGGATGATTTCATGTTCATATTTATTTTCAGTGCACAAATATTATCTGCCTAATTTACCATCTCTTTAATTAATAAGCTACCCATTTGTGTTGCTAGGTTATTTACCAAGATGGTATCTATTGCGAGAAATGGGATAAATTAGGCCTTCCTGGCTACCTTGTTTGTGCTGAACATATTCAATGAAAATTCTACCCAATCTCTTCTCAAAAACTGCATATTATGATTCACAACAAAGTTGCAGCTAGCTTTTCATTTGATTCCTGTCACTTTGAAATTAATCAATTTGGGATGTTGTGGGGAAGTGAAAATGTAATTTGTAAATGCAAGATTTAAAAAAACTTTCCTGTTATTTGTTTAACATTAAAAGGAAAATAAAAGGGAAAAATGCAATTATTCAAAATCTGAAACGAACAGCAAATATTGGAACTGCATATCCTGAGAGTCCGCATTTATAGAGAGATTATTTTGGCTATGCACCTTTTGCTTCTAATTGCTCCATAGGATTGGTAACAGGGACACTCACTGACTTGTAATGATTAGAACATTGCTATTCCTGTAAAAAGGAATACTTTCCATAATATTTTCACATGAAAATAACTTTTAAATTACACTTTAATTCGATAAATGATAATTTATTTAACATAGATATTTCACACTTTGTAATTGCTATTTTAATGCTATAAAGATGTTTTACCAGATGCAGCCAAAGTCCTGTTTATAATTTCAATAACTAATGATATGTACCCAGGCGATCAGTGCTACGCTGCTGTAAAACATTATAACTGCAGGTACAAATATATTCACTTGAAGTAGCAACAGGAATCAAATGAAAGGGTAGCTACAAGTTTGTTGTTAATCATCATACATCTTTTTTGAAAAGAGATTGGGTAAAAGTTTCATTGAATATTTTAGGCACAAAAGAGGTAAGTAAGATGTGGGTCTGAAGATAAAATGCCAATTTTGCCCACGTTTAGCAAGGAGAAATAATGGCAGCACCAGGAATGGTCAGCATATTAATCATTTGGTGGCTAGCAGTTTAACTAACATCCTCTCCTAACAGTTACTTCTGTTTGGGAGTAAAAGTGGCATTGATAATGATTTTGAGCACAACTTAAAGAGACTTACATTTCATAGACTTCCTACAGTGCAGAAGGAGGCCATTCGGCCCATCGAGCCTGCACTGACAACAGTCCCACCCAGGCCCTATCCCCGTAACCCCACGCATTCACCCTGTTAATCCCCCTGACACCAAGGAGCAATTTAGCATGGCCAATTCACCTAACCCGCACATCTTTGGACTGTGGGAGGAAACCAGAATACCCGGAGGAAACCTACACAGACATGGGGTGAATGTGCAGACTCTGCACAGACAGTGACCCGAGGCCGGAATTGAATCCGGGTCCCTGGCGCTGTGAGGCAGCAGTGCTAACCACTGTGCCACTGTACCGCCCCTAGGACTATTTCATAACCACATATTGATTACCAATGTTGCCTCACAGTGCTAGAGACCCGGGTTCAATTTTAGCCTGGGGGTGACTGTCTGTGTGGAGTTTGTATATTCTCCCTGTGTCTGCATGGGTTTCCTCCAGATGCTCCAGTTTCCTCCCAGAGTCCAAACATGTGCGGGTTAGATGGATTGGCCAAGTTAAATTGCCCCTTAGTGTCAGGGGGATTAGCAGGGTAAAAACGTGGGGTTACGGGGATCGGGATTGTTGTTGGTGCAGGCTTGATCAGCCAAATGGCCTCCATCTGCACTGTAGAGATTCTGGGTGGGATTTTATGGCCTCGCTTGAACGAGACCAGAAATTCCCACCCGAGGTCAAGGGACATTTCCGATTCTGTGGCGGGTGAGGCGGTAGAATTCCGCCGTCTATGTTGGAATTATGAAGGGCAATATTGACCTTTCTAGGGCACCATTTATTCTGGAAATTCTCTGAGAATTTCCCCTAAATAGAGTAAGTGCTGTGCGACTCCACCGGATTAGATGCTTTAGAGAAGTCAGCAGAAGATAGGAAGCGCTTGGTCACTGACATTTTGCTAAACATCCTCCGCAGTCTGAATAAGGCACGGGAGGAGGATGTGATACCAGGTAAACCAACACTAGCTGTGGTTGGCAAACAGGGGAGGGGGGAGGAGTGGGGGTAAGGTAACACCTTTCCTCCATCCTCCTTGTTATTCTCCTCTTTCAGGACATCCAATTTCACATCCCAGATACTGGCACAGTTCTCCTCAATCCCTGTGCCATTCTGAAATACACTGCTGTGTGCCAGACAGAGCAATCCACCAGGTCAATGGGAGTGAATGTGAGGAGTCCACACTGCTCTGCAGAAATCCTGAGTCCAACTTTGAAGAAATGATTATTAACAAATGGCTACAGTGACATCTTTGATTTAAATGAAAATTAGTTTGTGGTACAAAATTTATGAAAAGAGCTAATCCATGAAAGCCTCTCCCCTTACGTTGAATAAAAATTAAATATTTCATTTGTCATTGACAGATTGTTACCAGCTTTCTAAAAGACTACCACAAGTTTGGCTGATGAGCGGATTCTCAAAATTCTCCTTTTTCAGTGAGCAATATTTTTTAAAAATCAGTATATTAAAATTACTGTCATCTTTCACAGTGGATATACAAAAGGCCTAGCAATGTTCAAGGAGTACCCGTTTGGATATACTAAAGCAGCTGGGGGATGATGATCTTTTCAGATAGGCCTATGTAAGTGCCAGGATTTCCTGTACAAGATGCAGGACAAAATATGGTTAGTCACATTCCCATTATCATATGACAGATTCCCAATTATTTATCCTTTAGGAATGCTGAATGTTCCTGAAGTTGCTGTTCCATTGGGTGGTGGGAGGCAGGATTGTAGTGGGCAGGAGGAAAAGGTACAGGATTAAAAGTTTAATACAAGCAATTGTCTTTAAACTTGAGAGCAGCTTGTTTCTCAATCATTATTATTTCTGCTGGTATAGTGCAGGCCTGAGTAGGTTTTAGGAGAGGCTGCTCCAATTGGCCCTCTCACCATAAGATAGGCAATCTGGCAGTGATGGAAAACTGCTCCAGGCTATCTGAATTAACCACAATACTTTAATGCTGGGAAATCATCTAGGGTCAGGAAAATAGACATGGGCTATTCGTAACTAAGGAACAATCACCCTGGCAGCAAAAAGAAATATCCAACCTCTTTTCTTTAAACTCGAACTCTCACATCTAAGAAAAGTTATGACAAAGCAGGAAACAATTGCACACGCATATAAAGAGGAGAATATTTAATCTTGGGCAATACAATTTAATCAGCAATATTTGCATATCTATTTTCAAATAGTTGTTACAGTGTCAGATCCGAGCTGTACTTGAGTCCAGCCTCACATGTACATGCTTCTATTGCTTGCGCCCTCCAATGAAATTATCAACTGAAAGACAAATTGTTCAGTGAAATAATTTCTCCGAAGCCGGTGTCCCTTCACCAAATTTAACTTTATTTACATAGTCAGCAACACTCAGACAGGTATTTCCTCGTACAGAGTTTGAACCCAGAGCACCAATAACCCTGACATTCCACATTATGAACACGTCTGGGGCTCCCAGACGCTTTAATCTGGGAGCTCGTATTCTATGAGGTCCACATCCTTGACAGATCTTCCAGTATCTGATATAGTTACTTCTGAAAGATGAGCAGCTTTCTTTTTGTGGCTTATCTCTGGGAGGCCTTGTATTATCTTGATCTACAGAGCTGAGAGAGGACCTTGGCCTTTGTCGAGATTTCTCCTCCCTGACCCTGCCACTCCTATCTGTTGCTGCTGGGTGTTTCATCTTTGCTTCAATATCTAGTACATGTGGCGTGTCAGTATCTGTGCTGATACTTGGAAGGTGTTTGATGGAGCATCTGAGATGGCTTTTTCTGTATAGGGTGGTTTTGGGAAGGACCTGGAGGCAAGAGAGGCTGGGCAACAGTACATGTAAGGTTTGACAATGATGCTCAAAATTGTGAAACTTGTTAAATATTTTCTGAAGGCTTACTAGTAATATGCACACAACCTGCTCAGATAGGCTGCAAACCTCACTATCCCTGATGCTCAAGGTTATACTCAGGTCATTACTCTCCAGGCCTTAATGCTCTGTTTGGACAAAGGCTACAATGTTGGGTATTCCTCTTGAGTCTTTGTCCTCTCTTTGTCCGCTACCTTGAGCATCAGGGATGGTAAGGTTTGCAGCTTATCTGAGTAGGTTGTGTGCATATTACTAGTAAGCCTTCAGAAAATATTTAACAAGCTTCACAATTCATTACGTGCAGTTATATTCTTAAGAACAAAAGAGGAGAGAGTTAGTGAGGGACTACTTAAAAGGTAAGAGGGGATGTGTAGGGTTGGTGGACATAGTGTATATGCTAAGTGCTGGACAGGAAGTATAATGGAATGAGCATGGGAAGGTGGTGAATGCAAAGCCAGTGTGCAGAATGTGAATTGAAGTAGGAGAGCATGCCGGCACCACTCTGGAAGTGAACAGACACCAGATTGAACCCACCATATTGAACCCACCATATTGAATCAACCATATTGAACCAGCTCTGACAAAGGGTCATCTAGACTCAAAAAGTTGGCTCTATTCTCTCTCCACAGGTGCTGTCAGACCTGCTGAGATTTTCCAGCATTTTCTGTCTTTGTTTTAGATTCCAGCATCTGCAATATTTGCTTTTATTTAAACCCACCATATTGAATTGGGCTACTCTATGCGGTGCGGTGGCACAGTAGTTAGCACTGCTGCCTCGCAGCACCAGGGACCTGGGTTCAATTCTGGCCTCGGGTCACTGTCTGTGTGGAGTTTGCACATTCCCCCCGTGTCTGTGTGGGTTTCTTCTGGGTGCTTTGGTTTCCTCCCACAGTCCAAAGATGTGTGGGTTAAGTTGATTGGCCATGCTAAATTGCCCCTTAGTGTCAGGGGGATTAGCAGGGCAAATAAATGGGGTTGTGGGATTGTTATCGGTGCAGGTTCAATGGGTCAAATGGCCTCCTTCTGCACTGTAGGGATTCGATGATTCTATGCATGTCCAGAGTGTGCCTTGAAAGCATTAAAAATGCTCACTATAATAACTGTAGGCTCCTTTCAGAAGTTGGTCTGCCTCAGTACCTGATCTGCCCTGTGATAAACCTGCCCAGCAACTCAGGATACTAAAAGTTGACAAGAAACTGATCCAATCACAATTCGCAGCCTCCTCCTCTTCATAAATGTTAGCGGATGGATTTTCTTCTGAGGCAGTTAATTAACTTCTGAGCTTATTCCAGTCGTGGGTGGTCTGATAAGTCTGGCCTTCAGGTTGGAAGCTGAGAGGAGCCGGTGAAGAAGTCAGGAGTGAGTTAGAGCAGCTGAGAGAAGGAGGAGGAGGAGGAGAAAACTATTATATAGGATTACATAGGATATATGGCACAGCAACTGGCCATTCAGTCCAACAAATTGGGCCTGTATTAAAGCTCTTTTCATCTTTTCTCATCTAAACGTACCTTTGTAACTGTTAATTGTATCAAATGAGGCTAGGTTCAAACAGGTGGAAGGCATTGATTGGATAGTGACTTTAGCATATATAAAGATAAACTTACTGAAACAAGAGGAAAGTGGGGTCAGGAGATATATACTTGTAATGTCTCACCTTGTGAATAAATCTATTCCAAGTAAAGACTGGCTTTGGATTCTTCCCTCACCAACTGGCCATCAGGAATATGACACTATTTATTTCCTTCTCCCCCTATTCAGGGACCGTACTCTCAGGGGTCTTCAGAGGGCACTTATCATTTCTCAACTTTACCAAGGAGCAATGCCAATGGGGCTTGTCAAAATCTAACCCTAATCGGACAGCAACAATTCCCCAGCGTTGTTGACTTTGAATTTCTGGCCATCATTAAGTGAACCTGTCTCGAGATAATGGTTACCATAACCAACCCACCAATTGCAAAGCCTTCTGCTAAGTTGCCTGTTGCACCCACAACATGACTCTCAAATCAAGGCTTGGTCAGCATTGCCCGTAGTTGCCAAAGCTACTGTGGCCCTTGTTTTATGTCACGGGGATGTTCCAAGATGCAGTCGGTGACATTTGTGAGACCTCCTAATTTTCTGTACACCACTATGTGAAGGAAATGACAAAACTCCCGAGACCAGGAGAAACACACATGTAACATATTTCACAATGCTTTATAAAATGTCATATGGTTAGATTTTGATTTATTATTGTCACATATTAACATACAGTGAAAAGTTTTGTTTCTTGTGCTATACAGACAAAGCACACCGTTCATAGAGAAGGAAAGGAGAGAGCGCAAAATGTAGTGTTACAGTCATAGCTTGGGTGTAGAGAAAGATCAACTTAATGTAAGTCCATTCAAAAGTCTAATGGCAGCTGGGAAGAAGCTGTTCTTGAGTCGGTTGGTACGTGACCTCAGACTTTTGTATCGTTTTCTCGACAGAAGAAGGTGGAAGAGAGAATGTCCAGGGTGCGTGGGGTCCTTAATTATGCTGGCTGCTTTTCTGAGGCAGTGGGAAGTGTAGACAGAGTCAATGGATGGGAGGCTGGTTTGAATAGTGGACTGGACGATCCTTTGTAGTTCCTTGCGGTCTTGGGCAGAGCAGGAGCCATACCAAGCTGTGATACAACCAGAAAGAATGCTTTCTATGGTGCATCTGTAAACCTTGGTGTGAGTCGTAGTGGACATGCATTTATGTACATTTATTTAAAATAAATGCATTAATATAATAATCCCTTTGGTTGGCACAAAGCGGCTCACAGTAATGAATTATTTATGAAATACAGGAATTCTTCTATTGTAGGCAAATTGCATCAGTCAAACCACACATTCGGCCCTTTCACCCAAAACATTGATATACATTGAATATAATGAAGCCCCACCATTGATCCTGATGGCACTCCTCTCATCATATTTTGCCAATCCCAAAATAACCCATTCATCCTTCCTCTCTGTTTCTGGTTAATAACTTGTCCGTCAGCCAACCCTTTATCCATGCTAATGTGAAACCTCTTACAATCTGTTTTTATATTTCTAACTGGCTTTCAGCACTGTTGCAAGCATAGACTCAGTCATGGCCGCTCTCATGATGCTGAACATTGCCTCTTCCCTGAGGATAAGGACTTTTAATTGTGCCTGGGATAGTGAAAGAAGAGGGAGAGGGAGGGTTGGAAATAAAGCCTCCGTCCATAATCACATTTCTCATGGAGTGCTGGAAGTGAATGAAGGTAAATATGGAAATGTGTGCAGGGACAAGAGGCAAAGCAGCAAAGATTTCTTAGGCTCTCAGATTTTTGCCTATATCCTTTTGGGGGAGGGTGGTTAAAGCAGTTGGAATCAAAACCAGGCTGTTTAAGTTTACAGTGGAAACCTGACTGTTTATGGTTTCAAGGGAAAAAGCTAAATAATCACGCCTTTGAACATAAAATATATTACAATAAAACTAATATTCTTAAGGGACCCGCGCCAGGCGAGATCCGCAGAATGGTGAATGGAGTAGGCCCCAGAGAAGCAGTCCGCAGGGGAAACAGGCCCTGAGGAAGTAGGCCCCAAGGGAGCAGGCCCCAGGGGAAGCAGGCCTCAGAGAAGTAGGCCCTGAGGGACCAGGCCCAGGGGAAACAAGCCCCAGAGAAGTGGGCTCTGAGGGAGCAGGCTCCAGGGGAAACAGGCCTCAGAGAAGTAGGCCCTGAGGGAGAAGGCCCCAGGAAAAACAGGCTTGTGAGAAGTTGGCTCTGAGGGAGCAGGCCCCAGGGGAAACAGGCCTCAGAGAAGCAGGCCCTGAGGTAGCAGGCCCCAGGGGAAACAGGCCTCAGAGAAGCAGGCCCTGAAGGAGCAGGCCCCAGGGGAAACAGGCCTCAGAGAAATAGGCTCTGAGGGGGCAGGTGCCATGGGAAACAGGCCCCAGAGAAGCAGGCCCCGGTGGAGGTAGGCCTCGGGGGAGCAGCCACTCAGCCTCAAGCCAGGCTGTACCTGACTGCCATCCACACCGAATGCATGAGCCACTCCCAGAGAACTGGAATTTTGTTTCAGGTGATACTGAGTTAGTTTGAGCAAAGCGAGTAAATGCCGTGTGTGTGTATCCAGGGAGGGAGGACGGTCCCTCCCTCTTTCCCTTCGACAATGAAGCAATGTGAGTTGCAGTATGGTGAAGCTCTTTTTTCTGTGCAGAACAGGTAACCAAAACATATGAAACAAAAACTGAGAGGTTATCTTGCAATCTGAATCTTTCCTCCAAATTTGACTTTACTGTTAGTGTACGTTTGGTGCAATGTACCGGACATGTTAATGAGGCAGTCCCTGTAATCAGTGTTATTGTCTACAGTGTTATAAATAACAATTAGGATTTGTTCCTGTCAAATTAACAATAATGCACAATGCTGTTTAAGTAAAAGTTGTGCTCTGTGGTTTGTTTAATAGTCACGGTGGAAATACATTCAGGGTTCACACAAACTAACACTGCATTATTTAGTTGCTGCTCTTAACATTAAATACCCATGCTGCAAACATAACCCGATGCCAACAGTGAGAGTTATCATTTTACTGAAACCTTTCTGTGCTTATTTGGTGAATTAATTCGTTCACCTCGAAAGAGGAAACAATATCATGCATGATTGAGGTGGATCATTCAAGAGAGGGGAAGTGATAAGGCGCCCAGAAACAGGGAAGAATGGGGTTCCAAGATCTCTTTCCTTGGCCCTGCCTGCCCCCCTCTTGGTTAGGTGTTACTTCCTTCGATTTTGTGAAACCTCATTCTGCAAGAGAGAGGGAAATGTGTCAGTGAGTGGCACGGCGGCACAGTGGTTAGCACTGCTGCCCCACAGCACCAGGGACCCAGGTTTGATTCTTGGCTTGGGTCACTGTCTGTGTGGAGTTTGCACGTTCTCCTTGTGTCAGTGTGTGTTTCCCCCAGGTGCTCTGGTTTCCTCCCACAGTCCAAAGATGTGTGAGTTAAATGGATTGGCCATGCTAAATTGCCCCTTAGTGTCTGGGGGGCTAGCTAGGGTAAATGCATGGAGTTATGGGGATAGGGTCTGGGTGGGATTGTGGTCGGTGCAGATTCGATGGGTCAAATGGCCTCTTTCTGCACTGTATGAATCTATGAGTGTTTAGCTGATGTAGTTGACATCGTTGCGTAAATGGGAGGGGAGGCGATGGTGCAGTGATATTGTTGCTCAATCCAGAGACCAGCGTAATACTCTGGAGACCCAGGTTCAAATCCCACCATGGCAGATGGTGGAATTTAAACTCAATAAAACACCTGGAATCCAAAACAAATGGTAATCATGAAACCATTTTCAATTGCCGTACAAAAACCCATCAGTTCACTAATGTGCTTTAGGGAAGGAAATCTGCCGTCCTTACAGATACATCTATGGCAGAAAGCTGGATGAGAATGAGTATGTTTCAATATCTTTTTCCCTCTTATTGGTTCCCTCAACACCTGCCGCCATCCCAGTCTAGCACTCTACCCAATCTGGCTTACATGTGACTCTAGACCCACAGCAATATGCTTAAATGCCCTCTGAAATGGTCCAGCAAGCCACGCTGCTACAACTGCTACAAAAAACAAAAAGGACTGAAACCGGACGGACATCCAGCATAGGTGGTCGACATTAGAGCAGCATTTGACTGAGTATGGCATCAAGGAGCCCAAACAAAACTGGAGTCAATGGGAATTGGGGGAAAATTCTCCACTGGTTGAAGTCATGCCTAGCACAAAGGAAGATGGTTATGGAGGTTGGAGGTCAATCATTTCAGTTCCAGGACATCACTGCAGGAGTCCTCAGGGTAGTGTCATAGGCCCAACCATCTTTTAGCTGATTTATTCCTTTAGTTGATTTATCTGGGAATACCACCACCTGCGGGTTCCCCCCAAGCCACTCACCAACCTGACTAGGAAATACATTGCTGTTCCTTCACTGTCATTGCGTCAAAATCTGGAACTCCTTTCCAAACAGCAGTATGGCTGTACCTACACCCCCAGGGGCTGCAGCAGTTCAAGAAGGCAGCTCAGCACCACTTTGCCAAGGGCAATTTGTGGTAGGCAATAAATTCTGGTCTCGCCATCGACACCCACATCCTGTAAATGAGTAAAGGTTGGCAGTCTGTGCAATCTGTAAGCTGTGGGTGTGAGGCTTGCAACAGTGCTAAGTGCGTGACAGTGAACAAAGCTATGAATATGAGGTATGAATCATGATTCATAGAGATTTCTGGTTGGTGAGTGAAGGTAGGTGGTGGATGGAGCAGTGTTTGAACCTAATATTTCCATTATAAGGATACGTGTGTTCACTCACTTGGACCACTCTCATGAGATCATTAAACTTCTTGCAGAATTGATTCCAGGTCCTCGGGGCCACACTGCTTGTTTTGAGTGTGACAACTATCTCCCCTCACTGCTTGCCTGGGGTTTGTCAGGAGTGCCTGATGCTCCCTGTGGATAGAGGACATCTCTTCTCCTCGCCACACCCTGCACCACAGCCTCCAGTGCTTCACCTGAGGAAATTAGAGGACACCCTCTGCCCCGTCGCTGCATTAGTTAAGTCTTTCTTGCTTATAATGACTTCCCCATCCAGTTCAACACCCTGCTCCTCTTTAAGAGCTGAAGTTTGACTTAAAGAAACGCAGGCTGACTTTTGGTGGTGTCAACCTTGCAGAGACCTGGCCCCCTACTGAGATGTTCAGTCCCTCCACAACACATTCTGTGTGGCTGAATGCTCCAATCATCTAAACTAGCAGACAGCACAAAGTTATAAATATTGCTTTACGATTAATAAATAATTAGCCAGCTATTTTAATTAATACTAAAAAAACAATTTAACAAAACCTGAGTTAGTTGTGAACCTTCCTTTAATTATGCATTAAATAAAATGTGGAGTTTGTATATTTGATTCGATTTGATTTATTATTGTCACATGTATTAGCATACAGTGAAAAATATTGTTTCTTACATGCTATACAGACAATGTATACCGTTCATACAGAAGGAAAGGAGAGAGTGCAGAATGTAGTGTTACATTTATAGCTAGGGTGTAGAAAAAGATCAACTTAATGCAAGGTAGATCCATTCAAAAGTCTGACAGCAGCAGGGAAGAAGCTGTTCTTGTGTCAGTTGGTACGTGACCTCAGACTTTTGTACTTTTTTCCCGATGGAAGAAGGTAGACGAGAGAATGTCCAGGGCGTGTGGGGTGCTTAATTATGCTGGCTGCTTTGCCGAGGCAGCGGGAAGTGTAGACAAAGCCAATGGACGGGAGGTTGGTTTGCGTGATGGATTGGGCTACATTCACAACCTTTTGTTGTTTCTTGCGGTCTTGGGCAGAGCAGGAGCCATACCAAGCTGTGATACAACCAGAAAGAATGCTTTCTATGGTGCATCTGTAAAAGTTGGTGGGAGTCATAGCTGACATGCCAAATTTCCTTAGTCTTCTGAGAAAGTAGAGGCGTTGGTGAGCTTTCTTAACTATAGTATTGGCATGGAGGGACCAGGACAGGTTAAAAGCAAATTACTGCGGATGCTGGAATCTGAAACCAAAAGAGAAAATGCTGGAAAATCTCAGCAGGTCTGGCAGCATCTGTAAGGAGAGAAAAGAGCTGACGTTCCGAGTCCCGATGATCCTTTGTTAAAGCTAAAAGGCATAGAAAGTGGGAGATATTTATACCGAAGGGTGAGGGAATGGAAGATGAGTCATAGCCACAGAAACTAGGGGAAAAGACTGCTAATGGCAGTGCACAGAGAGAATAAGAGGGTAAACTGTAACAGATGGGCGGCACGGTAGCACAGTGGTTAGCACTGCTGCTTCACAGCTCCAGGGTCCCGGGTTCGATTCCCGGCTCGGTCACTGTCTGTGTGGAGTTTGCACATTCTCCTCGTGTCTGCGTGGGTTTCCTCCGGGTGCTCCGGTTTCCTCCCACAGTCCAAAGATGTGCAGGTTAGGTTGATTGGCCAGGTTAAAAATTGCCCCTTGGAGTCCTGGGATGCGTACGTTGGAGGGATTAGCGGGTAAATATGTGGGGGTAGGGCCTGGGTGGGATTGTGGTCGGTGCAGACTCGATGGGCCGAATGGCCTCCTTCTGCACTGTAGGGTTTCTATGAATTCTATGAATTTCTAAGATGAAAATGTTGGGGGAGGGGGAGGGGCCTGCATGTCAGGCAGGGAGCTTTGACAAAGCGTCATCTGGACTCGAAATGTCAGCTCTTTTCTCTCCTTACAGATGCTGCCAGACCGGCTGAGACTTTCCAGCATTTTCTCTTTTGGGACCAGGACAGGTTGTTGGTGATGTGGACACCTAAAAACTAGAAGCTCTCGACCCTTTCTACTTTGTCCCCATTGATGTAGACAGGGGCATGTTCTCCTCTATGCTTCCTGGGGTCGATGACAATCTCCTTCATTTTTTTGACATTGAGGAAGAGATTATAACGTTATAAAATGGCATTGAAATTAAGCTGTTAGTAATAGTTAAAATTAGGTAGGATGACACATTGTCAGACTAACTACTCGATAGTTGGTGTACAGGTGCTTATCTGAAAGTATTAGAAAGATTTATTAAAAAGCAGTAGAAATGAGTTTTGTACTAACTTGGTGCTGAGAAGAATTGTTTTAATGATATACATTTAAAGATGAGTTGATCTTAAAGAGAGATTAGGAGTTGTGTGAGGAACTATCTGATGGTTAACTGAAGTGGTGGGCAATTGTGCCAGCGCAAAATGTTAATTCTGTCTAAAAGTGAATCACTGCGGATGCTGGAATCTGAAACAAAAACAGAGAATGCTGGAAAATCTCAGCAGGTCTGACAGCGTCTGTAGAGAGGTAACAGATTTAATGGGGGCAATTTTCTGACCTTGCTGTGCCTGCCGCAGATTGCTCTGATCCCGGAAAATCATGTGCAGACCCAAAAATCAGTTCGGCGCTCGGCGCCAAATGGTTTGCAAACATCCCGGTCCCTTTCAACTGGCACAAACTGGCACAAACTGAATTATGCCCAGAAAGGACTCGAGGCTGGGCATAAGACCATAAGACATAGGAGCGGAAGTAAGGCCATTCGGCCCATCGAGTCCACTCCACCATTCAATCATGGTTGATTTCAACTCCATTTACCCGCTCTCTCCCCATAGCCCTTAATTCCTCGAGAAATCAAGAATTTATCAATTTCTGTCTTGAAGACGCTCAACGTCTCGGCCTCCACAGCCCTCTGTGGCAATGAATTCCACAGACCTACCACTCTCTGGCTGAAGAAATTTCTCCTCATCTCTGTTCTAAAGTGACTCCCTTTTATTCTAAGGCTGTGCCCCCGCGTCCTAGTCTCCCCTGCTAATGGAAACAACTTCCCTACGTCCATCCTATCTAAGCCGTTCATTATCTTGTAAGTTTCTATTAGATCTCCCCTCAACCTCCTAAACTCCAATGAATATAATCCCACGATCCTCAGACGTTCATCGTATGTCAGGCCTACCATTCCTGGGATCATTCGTGTGAATCTCCGCTGGACCCGCTCCAGTGCCAGTATGTCCTTCCTGAGGTGTGGGGCCCAAAATTGCTCACAGTACTCCAAATGGGGCCTAACCAGTGCTTTATAAAGCCTCAGAAGTACATCCCTGCTTTTGTATTCCAAGCCTCTTGAGATAAATGACAACATTACATTTGCTTTCTTAATTACGGACTCAACCTGCAAGTTTACCTTTAGAGAATCCTGGACTAGGACTCCCAAGTCCCTTTGCACTTTAGCATTATGAATTTTGTCACCGTTTAGAAAATAGTCCATGCCTCTATTCTTTTTTCCAAAGTGCAAGACCTCGCACTTGCCCACGTTGAATTTCATCAGCCACTTCTTGGACCACTCTCCTAAACTGTCTAAATCTTTCTGCAGCCTCCCCACCTCCTCAATACTACCTGCCCCTCCACCTATCTTTGTATCATCGGCAAACTTGGCCAGAATGCCCCCAGTCCCGTCATCTAGATCGTTAATATGAGATAGACTGGATTTCAATTTCATTTGGGAGTTCAGCACACGATCATCCCCCCTCCCGGAATGTTCCACCTCTCTGGCAGGACATCACATGGAGGCAAATCAGTATTGGCCTCCATTTGTGGAGACCAGGCGTGATGACCATGCTGGGAATTGGAGTCATTGAAGCCCTTGGGTGGTCGGGGGCATGGCCAACCAGTGCCCATCTTGCAGTGCCCAAGTAGCAGTACCAACCTGGCACATTGACAATCCCCACTGGTACATTGGCAGTGCAAGTTGGGCACTACCAGTGTGCCAGGAGCGATGCCAAGGGGGTGGGACCTGAGTGGGGTTGGAGCCTATGACAGGGGAGCTATGACAGGGGGACAATGCAGGAGGGGCTTTGACGGGGGGCGAATTCTGCAGTGGCTATGATGGGGGACTATGATGGTGGGCCTGAGTGGGGGCTAAGGCATGGAGGCTATGCAGCGGGAGGCTATGCATGGGTAGGTTCATGCAGGGGGGTTTTGTGCAGGGGTGGATCATGAAGGGGGCATGATGGGGGACATGTAGGGAGTCATGGTGTGGAGGCATGTCAGGGATCAGGCAGGGATCACTGGAAGGGCCTCAATGATCAGGTGTCAGTGACGCATGTCTGGCAGGGGGAACGTGCTGCTGATGAGGGGGGTGGGCTGGAGCTGATGTCCATGGGGGGGTGGGAGAGGGTGGGCCAGTGCACTATGGGATCGGGCTGCCCTTGTGAAAAGTGCCCAAGCGCTCTGCAGCCAGGTTCACCGGTGTATTTAGGCCCCGTGCGCCACCCCCCCCCCCACCCCCCCCCCGCCATCCCCTCCCCCCCCCAACCCCCCGCCGCCGCCCCCCCCTCCCCCCTCCCCCACCCCCACCCCAGTACTGGCACACAACTCACCAAAAAGTGACTGAGTGTGGGCGACTGCAGTGCGGAGTGAGCCTGATGGACCGGCATGATAGCTCTGGTATTATCACCGTTATGACACTTAAGGCGGAATTTTCCCATCCTGCCCACCATGGGAATCATAGCGGATGGGGCAGAAAAGTCAACAGACCCATGTAAAGGTCCATTGAGCTCGGGCAGGAATGTCCGGTTTTGGGGCGCGCATGGCCCGAAAACCCCAAATTTAGTTTTTTTGGGGAAAATTCTGCCCTATGTTTTGAGTCTGGATGAAGCTCCAATGAAGACTCATTGAGACTTGAAGCACTAACTCTATCCACCGATGCTATCTGACCTGCTGAGATTTTCCAGCATTTTCTCTTTTTGTTAATTCTGTCTGTTGTTCTCTGGTAAATTACATGACTACGAAAGTGAAGGAAAGATGTAAGTACGCCTAATTCTCAAATTGTTCACGACTGTAACTTAAAAATATTTAATTTTGAAACTGCATTAAGAGCTATTTTATTTTCAAAATCATCCCTGTATATCTCACCAAGCTTTTTATGTCTGCTTGATGGATTTGTTATTCCATTTAATTCTTTGGGAAGATGGCATTAAATGCCTCCAATGTACTGGTTGAAGCAGGAAGACTACAGAAGGCAGCTGGTGGGAATGTGGCCTACTCCCAGTTCCCCAGTCTCTCACCAAGGAACTTCATCAGTTGCAGACATTTGGCCAAAGGCAATATATCCTAAGGTAAATATTCTACTTGGAGAATTAGACTATCAGTGACTTCCTGTACCTTCAGCAATCTGTCTACCAACTTGGGGCAGTATCAGTGTTGTGTACTATTGTTCTCCATTTTACTATTCAATATTCATTTACCAATTTATAGATCCATTTCTCCATAGCAACTAAAATAGGATCTCCATCTCTAATAGTTCCAGTCTTAGCTACTAAGCACATGTGTTAATAAAAACCAGTCCATCGTCCTTTTCCACAGTTGTACCTTTGCCAAAGTCTCTGAAGAAGTCTGGTCAGAGCATTAACCTTGTGAAAAATAATGCTTTAAATTAATCTATCAAGGTGATCTCGAATGCTCAAAATTGCAGCTTGATCTGATTTGGGTTCTACGTGTAATGACAAGAGATTGCACCTTTTTTGAGAATTTAAAATGACTGCTCACACTTGTGTCATCTGTTTCATGGAAGACATAAAATGTGATAAATTACAACATTTTGGAAAATTGAACCTGTGCAAGAGCATTATTTTCATCATCTGGAAATGTCAATAAGCTTCAGCTCAAAGATTAACCATCACAAGCCCAAGATGTGAGCAAGTTAACAGTACCCAATGTATTTTAAAAGGGTTACACTCATTCCTCTTTGTACCCGAGCTATTTACTTATAGCAACTCAAAAGTAATCAACGCAGCACATCTGTTTATATTTTGTTTATGTCATGATGATGGAAGCAAAACCCTGAATTACATATGGAAATATTTAATTTTAAATAAGACCTGTGGTTTTAATAATGAATTACGTACAGAAGTTCTGAACTTAAAATATGATCTGTCATTATAAAGATGGACATACTAGCCAAAGATGGCTGAGGATACAAATTCAGACACTGGCTGAATTACAGGTGGATGGTACTAAGAGAGAGAATGGAACTGCATGCTGTTTCCAGACAAGGACATATCAAAAGCACAAGAAACACACAAAAAATAATTGCCATCTCATGTGGAAATAATGGGAGCTGATTATGATCGCAGGACGAATGAGCTGTATCCTAGACTGGTTTCTGGATTTTTTGCTTTTCAGTAATAAGCAAAGACTAGGATAAAAGCCGGCTACAGGTCATTGTCAACTCCTACTGGGTGAGTCAGCATGTGACACAAGAGGAAAGAATGCAGCAACAGACTCCTGCAGAAGGTTGCAGGTACTGCTCTGTTGACTGTTGAGGCGAGCCAAGTCAACAAAGTCACAGCTGTAATGGAAGCTGGGCAGCTACTCAGTTGAACCATAGAATACTGGAATCTCACAAACAACTATTCACCTGCTGAAGTCAGCACTAGAATCACAAAGCCCAACGGCCACAACACTCCACCATCAATTCTTCACGGACAAGTCAAAAAATGATTTGTACATTTTTAAAACGTATTCTTGGACTCTTCCTGCTGCCTCGGCAAAACAGCCAGCATAATTAAGGACCCCACGCACCCCGGACATTCTCTCTTCCACCTTCTTCCATCGGGAAAAGATACAAAAGTCTGAGGTCACGTACCAACCGACTCTCGAACAGCTTCTTCCCTGCTGCTGTCAGACTTTTGAATGGATCTACCTCGCATTAAGTTGATCTTTCTCTAGATCCTAGCTATGACTGTAACACTACATTCTGCACTCTCTCCTTTCCTTCTCTATGAACGGTATATTTTGTCTGTATAGCGCACAATAAATAATACTTTTCACTGTATACTAATACATGTGACAATAATAAATCATTTCTAATCTGTGTGAATTATATGCATCTCCTTTATCATCTTTATTTAGCCATTAAACTCACACTTTCTTTAACTCAAGAAAGCCTGCATAAATTGGCTTCTTTTGAAACATAAATATGTTGGGTTGGGAAAAGGTATCTGGAAGGGAAGCAATCATTCTTAAATTGATCTTGTTGCAACCAGCCAAGGGGTTGAATAAAGAAAGAAAGCCAGTTCACCAGGGTTGTAACAATTTGGGGGTACCCAACTGGAATTTAACAAATTTGGGAACATTGCCGGAGGACCAGTCATAATATTTAAAATCAATCTCCATTATTTATTCTTACAAAATTAAGTTAAAACATGACATTCATTGACTATTTTCATTCGACCTGTCAACTGCATGCCTCAAAGTTTCAGTGTATCTTTACAATTTTCCGATCACTCGAATTACTAGTTCCTCTATGGCAACCTTGAATTTCTGCTCATGCATTACTCAACAGTTAGCTCTGACTTACTGAACACATTTAAGCAAATCTCTACCCATTTGTTTATCACATGGTGTTGCTGTTTATAGCTGCATGTGTAAACTGCAGTCTCCCAATCTTAAAACGGGTTGTCCAATGTGCATGTTGAAATTGTTCTCATGCAGATCATTGGTGATGATTAAGCATTAAAAGGATGATTTACTGAGATTCTGCTTGTGGGTTGTCATGCAAACAATAGGCAAGAGCTTTAAAAAGTAATTGATGTGTTCAATCTTTAGTTTTGCAATGACATCTCTTGGGTTTATTTTGATCTCTACTTTGTGAATATGCAGGCTTCATAATTGTCATCAAACTGATGAGACTTGGCCCCAGTTTCCATCATTGGAAGAGACTTTACACTATGAACTGGGTCTTACCTACATTAAATACTTAGTTAATTACGGCTCTGATGAAGGATCATCCAGACTCGAATTGTTGGCTCTATTCTCTCTCTACAGATGCTGTCAGACCTGCTGAGTTTTTCCAGCATTTTCTGTTTTTGTGTTGTTAATTACTTAGTTGGCCTCTTAAAATCAAAAGTTAAGCTTCTTTCATTTTTGTGGCTTCTTTGCCCTCTGAGGAAACTGGCTACATTTTGTTTCACCAATTGATTTATTTACCACCAATTCTTCTTCCCTCCCCAATGCCTTTTTCATTACTCTTGTTTGCTGCTGGCTCTGCCGTGGCAATGTAGTGGGGATGAGAATTCTTCTGAGGGGTCCAAATTATCAGCTTCACTGAAATGAATGTGAACAACAAATGCAAATGCATCAAGTGCCCCGCCACTTTGGCCGCAGCCCACAGGCTGGGATCCACACCTGGATGCAGCAAAGGAACCCACTCCTTGGCATTCTCACTTCACACTACAGGCTACTGCAACGTTTAACCATTTGTTACTCAACAATCCACACAGAGCACAGTGGTTAGCACTGTTGCCTCACAGTCCAAAGATGTGCGGGTTAGGTTGATTGACCATGCTAAAATTGCCCCTTAGTGTCCTGAGATGCAGAGGTTAGAGGGATTAGTGGGTAAATATGTAGGGATTTGGGGTAGGGCCTGGGTGGGATTGTGGTCAGTGCAGACTCGATGGGCCAAATGGCCTCTTTCTGCACTGTAGGGTTTCTATGATTCTATGACAGCACTAGGGACTCAGGTTCAATTCCCGGCCTTGGGTCACTGCCTGTGTGGAGTCTGAACGTTCTCCCCATGTCTACGTGGGTTTCCTCCGGGTGCTCCGGTTTCCTGCCACACTCCAAAGATGTGCTGGTTAGGTGCATTGGCCATGCTAAATTCTCCCTCAGTGTACCTGAACAGGCGCCAGATGTGGCGACTAGATGATTTTCACAGTAACTTCATTGCAGTGTTAATGTAAACTACTGTGACACTAAGAAATAAACTTAAACAAATCAGAGATGATTCTTCCTGTCAAAGCTTTATGACACAACAAGCTTCCAAACCATTTCCAGTGGAAATCTAGTTCATCAGGCAAGCTACAGTGTGGCACATGTGACAGAGAGATGACAACTCCAATTTTTGCAAGAAACAATAGGTTTATTAATATTATTCTGGAAAGGAGGCCTTTGCTTTACTGGATGCAAAGCTTTCTCCAGATTGCAGGGTTCCCATGAATGCAACAAAAGGTGCAAAAAAACAATGTGGGCATCAGAGCTTTTTGAAGGTAATTTTCACCTTCAGCAGGAGTAGAATGGGTTAATTTTCAACCACTGCCAAAAGTGAAAATCAGATCTTTCAAATCAAGCCAAGAGCATTTGTGAGGGCCATGTTTTTGTAGAAGGTAGTCCTTGATAAAATTCGGAAAGCCAAATCATGAGAATGATTCAGGCATTAAAAGGAATTGGCTCCCTTTGAGAGCATCCTGGGAATAATTGCATTATACCATTGAAGCAGTGGGGGTGAAAATACAGAGGCAATTTAAACTCAAAGATAATACAGTCCTGCCCTGTTATATCTTGCTCCTCTCTTCACTAACACAAAAGCATATCTCACAGACATCAGACACAATTCCAATGAAAGCAACGGCTGATTTGAACATGTTCACTGGTTATAAGGAAGGGATGTTGATTTATACAACATATTGTATAGACCACAGTTAAAGCACTACGAGGTACAGTTCTGGGAATTATTTTATAGGAATCATATTAGAGTCATGAATGTTACTGTGAAGATTCCTTAAAATTATGCTATAAATAAGATTATTGATATGAAAAATGGTCTGAAGAACGAGGATAATTTCCGCTGATACATGGTTAAAGCAGCTATATTAGAGGTTTACAAATTTATAATAGCTTTGAGAGGATAAAGAGTGAAAGATCTTTTCTCCCGATTGACAAATTAATAATAATACAGGCCGATGTTATCAGCATCCCAGAAGGAGGATTGTCACTGGAAAAGTGAAGAGGGAAGTGAAAAGGTTTTTTTGTACAGACGATTATTAAAACATAGAATGCTTTTCCACAAGTGGCTATTGAATCAAAGGCTATAATAGAATGTAAAAGAGAATTGGATAAGTACTTCAAAAGAAGAATACAATGTGATATGAGGAAAGTGGAGTGAAATAGCTGGTGATTGCCCCATCTTGAGAGCTAACTCTAGCACAATTTCAATAAGCAAATTACACCATCCTTCCGTGCTGTAATTTCTATAATTGAATAATTGTTTAAAGACCTTATTTTGAACCATCATTTTGATACATACTCCTGTATTTTTATTAGCCTAAAAGAACATGCAGGATGGGGGTTGAAGGTGGAGGGAGGGGTGGGGAGAGGGTGGGGGGTGATCAAAGGGTGAAACCGGGCATTAATTGGGTGCCACATGAATAAGACATGACCATTTTTAGGTTACAATTTTGGTCTGAATTGCTGGTTGCCACAATTTGAAGTTGCCTTTAGGTGTCAAAACAGGCACCTCCAGGTTTAGCACTCAGTCACTGACTAGCAGAAATTTTCCTTGAGCAATATCATTGGAATCTTACCACCGTTCACGCCGGCGGGATTTTCCCATCCTGCCGCTGTTAACGGAGATTTGGCTGGCTGCCAAATTCTTCGACTTCACTGCAGTGGCAGCGTGGCGTGAATGGCCGGTAAGATCTCGCCCATGTGGGCTCCACATCCCCACTTTTCGGAAGATGTGGAGTGCTCAGGCAAACACACAGTGGCCGGTCTCACTGTCTCAGGCATCGAGAGAGAGAGAGAGAGAGAGAGAGAAGATATTCAAAAAACAGGTTTCTCCCAGGTCCTGTCAACTTTAATTTAAATGTCACAAGCTGCCGGCAATGGGTTGTCCTGTGTTATCTCTCTTTCTCTGAGGTGCCCCTATGATTATGTGGGTGTTTTTGGCCTATATATTCATCCTCTTTATGCAGGGTAAATGTCTCTCTTCAATACAAAATTCTGCAACATGCACCATTCTTCTATCATGCTTGTTGCCATAGCTGGGCTCTACTGTAGGGCCCTCCCTGCTACCTATCCAGCCACTGGAGCTGGAATCTTGAATAGTGATTGTCTATTCAATATTGATACAGAGTAAACTCAAGGCATCATTAAACCTGTTCATAGAAATCATAGAAACCCTACAGTACAGAAAGAGGCCATTTGGCCCATCGAGTCTGCACCGACCACAATCCCACCCAGGCCCTTCCCACATATCCCTACATATTTTACCCACTAATCCCTCTAACCTACACGTCTCAGGACACTAAGGGGCAATTTAAGCATGGCCAATCAACCTAACCCGCACATCTTTGGAATGTGGGAAGAAACCGGAGCACCCGGAGGAAACCCACGCAGACACGAGGAGAATATGCAAACTCCACACAGACAGTGACCTAAGCCAGGAATCGAACCCAGGTCCCTGGAGCTGTGAAGCAGCAGTGCTAACCACTGTTGGTGGTGTCCTGAAATAATATAATGGTGCCATCAGCCATGAGTGTGAATACTGTGTGCAGTATTGGTCCCCTTATTTGCGGAAGGATATATTGGCCTTGGAGGGAGTGCAGAGAAGGTTCACTAGGTTGATACCAGAGATGAGGGGTGTTGACTATGAGGAGAGACTGAGCAGATTGGGTTTGTATTCGTTGGAATTTAGAAGGCTGAGGGGGGATCTTATAGAGACCTATAAGATAATGAAGGGGCTGGATAGGGTAGAGATGGAGAGATTCTTTCCACTTAGAAAGGAAACTAGAACTAGAGGGCACAGCCTCAAAATAAAGGGGGGTCAGTTTAGGACAGAGTTGAGGAGGAACTTCTTCTCTCAGAGGGTGGTGAATCTCTGGAATTCTCTGCCCACTGAAGTGGTGGAGGCTACCTCGTTGAATATGTTTAAATCACGGTTAGATGGATTCCTGATCGGTAAGGGAATTAGGGGTTATAGGGATCAGGCGGGTAAGTGGAACTGATCCACTTCAGATCAGCCATGATCTTATTGAATGGCGGGGCAGGCTTGAGGGGCTAGATGGCCGACTCCTGGTCCTATTTCTTATGTTCTTATGAGTGAAGTGGGCGTCTCTGGTCTCCAAAGTCTACAAACAGCCATCCTGACATATTGCTTGGGCTGAACATCGCGGGTGACTTTAATTGTCAGAGGTCAGTAGAATTGTGACAATTTCCAGGTTCGCACACATTTACATGCAGCACAACCCACAAACTGTGTCTTCAAAGAATTGAAATGTTTCCTGTTGAACTTTACTCAGTATTAGTCAAGGCCTGTAATGGCAGATTGATGGCATCATGTATATGCATGTATCCTGCTATTCGATACAATTCAAGGCTCACTATCGTTGTTCTGGTGCCTCGGCAATTCAGGCTTCAGTGCATCATGGGTGAGTTCATCTTCCTTGGTGTGGCCTTTTGCTGATGGCTTTCACCAATGGCAATATTAGCATAATGACCAGCTTATAGATAGACACCTGGACTCTTTATATAGTCTTGTAGCTGCTTCAGTTAATGCAACTCACAGCAGATAATCAAGTATACAAATTGGTTTGACGCAGTCCTGAATCACACTCATCAGGTTGTATGATTGTATGAAACATCGTTCAGAGAGACACTAAGCAACCTAAATAAGCTATGAATCAGAGCTATCATTGCAATAACAATTTTGTTCAGTGTTCTGAAGCCCTTTACTGCCTGATGCACAGAACTGTCTTAATTTCTAGTTATTTGCGATTGAATTAGCTGCAGAGTTACCACTGGAGCTTGATTTTAGCCAGTTCCAGTTGAATTTCTTTTTCAAAGTTGTATCCATTTTCATAATGAGCAGTGGGAGCAGGAAAACAGAAAATAAATAAAACTAAGGGTGAATTGTACACTTCTCAGTGGTGGGCAGGATGCAGCCTGGAGGTGGGCATCCAAGTTACCATTATTTGTATTTAATTGTTGAAAATAAGTCGTTTCTTCTGCTTCTAGCAGGAGAGTTGGTGTTGCTGCAAATTGCCCTGCTCCCTCTCTGTTTTGGGATCTCTCCTCATCTCCGTCCCATGTCCAGCTGCCTAGGGCACTTACTAGATAATGGCATCAGGTCATCTGACTTGCATTTCATGCCATTTTTCTTCTATTTTATACAGAGGCTCACGGGGCCAATCCCCGGTCTGAAGAATGTTCAACGTGCAGCCATTTCCTGGCCAGCACATGCTCAGGATGTTATAGAATCCCTTCAGTGCAGAAGGAGGCCATTTGGCCCATTGTGTCTGCACCAACCACAATCCCACCCAGGTCCCATTCCCGTAACCCCATATATTTACCTGCTATTGACACTAGGGTCAATTTAGCATTGCCAGTCAACCTAACCAGCACATCTTTGGACTGTGGGAGGAAACCGGAGCACCCGGAGGAAACCCATGCAGACACAGGGAGAAAGGGCAAACTCCACACTGAGTTACCTGAGACCGGAATTGAACTTGGGTCCCTGTCACTGTGAAGCAGCAAGGCTAACCACTGTTTCACCATGCCGTCCTAAGGCCCAAGGTTTGTCGGGAATTGGAGTTTCTGATCTCCAAACTAAAGGAAAGTGTGAGTTTCATTGCAGATCCAAAATCACAACTGATCTCTTCGATGTCCATGGCACTGACTTCACCATCATCATTGTTAACTACTTTACCAAGTATCCCTTTATTTGACAATTGAACAATACATCAAATTCAATTGTGGTACTGATGCGCGACAATCAAGCACGAGGTACAAGGCTTCAGCGATTGAAGGCTTTTATTGACAAACAATGGAACTATCTAAACACGAGTACACCATTCCAGACTGGAGGGGTCCCGCCTGAGCAGAGGGTCTTATACCTCTCCCCAGGAGGCGGGGCCCGACCGGGATGTGCCATAACAGCATCCACCACAGGTATATTAATCCCACAGTGTAAACACCCTAACCCAACAACAACATTATAACAACCCCACAGTGTCAACCCCCTAACCCAACAGTAACATTGGAATAACCCCACAGTGGTAACCAACGATGGTTCACCACATTCACCCCTCCTTTGAAAACAAAGGCTGGCGGGGTGCGAAAACAGATTACATATATACAAAAAATCTACAAGTCCAGACGGTCTGGAGGACCGCACCGTCGCTGTGATCTCCTCAACACCGGTTGTGACACCGGAGCAGGTGCTTGCGGTGGCGTTCTCTCCAAAACAGCGTCCGGCTGTCCCCTCGAGGACTCCCGGGCCGGTTGACCCTGGTGAAGCGGTGGTGCAGGGGATCCCGGTACCTTCTGTGGTGGCGCCGATCTCCGAGTCTCAGGCAAGCTGTACATGGGAGTATAACTGTTATGCACTGGTCCCGGTGCTGACCGCGCCACGTCCGGGGAAGAAAGAAGTGATAGGGGATTCGTGACAGGGGGTATAGGAGCGACAGGAGTTGCTACGTCCCCTGCGGGCGCCAGGTCTCGAATCGAGACCGTGTCCTCTCGCCCGTCAGGATATGCCACATAGGCATACTGAGGGTTGGCGTGGAGGAGTTGGACCGGTTCGACCAAGGGGTCGGACTTGCGGGCCCTCACATGTCGCCGCAGAAGGACGGGTCCTGGGTACGTCAACCAGGCTGGTAAGGAGATCCCCGAGGACGACTTCCGAGGGAATGAGAACATCCTCTCGTGGGGAGTAGCATTGGTTGCCGTACACAGGAGGGAGCGAATGGAATGAAGCGCATTTGGAAGGACCTCCTGCCAACGGGAGACTGGAAGGCCCCTGGACTTCAGCGCCAATAGGACAGCCGTCCAGACTGTAGCATTCTCTCTCTCCACCTGTCCGTTACCCCTAGGGTTGTAGCTCGTGGTTCTACTAGAGGCAATCCCGTATGAGAGCAGGAATTGCCTCAAGTCGTTACTCATGAACGACGAGCCCCTGTCGCTATGTATGTAGCAGGGGTACCCGAACAGGGTAAAAAGATCACTGAATGCCTTAATCACTGTGGCAGTCGACGTGTCCGCACAGGAGACAACAAACGGGAACCGGGAGTATTCATCTATGATATTGAGAAAATACACATTCCGGTCCGTTGAGGGAAGGGGGCCCTTAAAATCCACACTCAGCCTCTCGAAGGGGCGAGTGGCCTTGACCAATTGTGCCCGGTCAGGTCGATAAAAGTGCGGTTTGCATTCCGCGCAAATCCGACAGCTTCTCGTTACTGACCTGACATCCTCCACCGAGTAGGGCAGGTTGCGGGCTTTTATGAAGTGGTAGAGCCGAGTGACCCCAGGATGGCACAGGTCATTATGGAGGGCGTTCAAGCGGTCCTCCTGCATGATAGCGCATGTTCCGCGCGAGAGGGCATCCGAGGGCTCATTGAGTTTCCCTGGACGATACATAATATCGTAATTATAGGTGGAGAGCTCAATTCTCCACCGCAAGATCTTATCATTCTTGATCTTGCCCCTCTGCGTATTACTGAACATAAACGCCACGGATCGTTGATCCGTGATCAGGGTGAACCGCTTCCCCGCCAGGTAATGGCGCCAGTGTCTGATGGCCTCCACAATAGCCTGAGCCTCCTTCTCCACCGCTGAATACCGAATTTCGGGACCTTGAAGGGTGCGGGAAAAAAACGCGACGGGCCTGCCTGCCTGGTTCAGTGTGGCGGCCAGGGCGAAATCCGATGCATCACTTTCCACCTGAAAAGGGATGGATTCATCCACCGCGTGCATCGTGGCTTTCGCAATGTCGCTTTTCAAAGCCTTGAAGGCCAATTGGCCCTCCGGCGTGAGTGGGAAAGTCGTGGACTTGATGAGCGGACGGGCTTTGTCCGTGTAGTTGGGGACCCACTGCGCATAATAAGAAAAGAAGCCGAGGCATCTCCTCAGTGCTTTTGCGCAAGCGGGCAAGGGAAGTTCAGTAAGGGGGCGCATACGGTCTGGATCAGGGCCGATGACCCCGTTTTCCACCACGTATCCCAGGATAGCTAACCTGCGCGTACGGAATACACACTTCTCCCTGTTATAGGTCAGATTCAGGCGAGACGCAGTGCGCAGAAAGTTCTGGATGTTTGTGTCATGGTCCTGTTGGTCATGGCCGCAGATGGTGACGTTATCCAGGTACGGGAAGGTAGCCCGCAACCCGTTCTGGTCCACCATTCGGTCCATAGCACGCTGGAAGACCGAGACCCCATTGGTGACACCAAATGGAACCCTAAGAAACTGATACAGACGACCATCCGCCTCAAAAGTCTTGTATTGTCGGTCCTCTGGGCGGATGGGGAGTTGGTGGTAGGCGGACTTAAGGTCTATGGTGGAGAACACCCGGTACTGCGCAATCTGATTGACCATATCAGATATGCGCGGGAGAGGATACGCATCCAGCTGCGTATAACGGTTAATGGTCTGACTGTAGTCGATGACCATCCGGGGTTTGTTCCCGCTTTTAACCACCACGACCTGCGCTCTCCACGGACTAGCACTGGGCTGTATGATCCCTTCTTTGAGGAGCCGCTGAACCTCAGATCTGATGAAGATCCGGTCTTCAGCGCTGTAAGGCCTACTTTTAGTAGCGATGGGCTTGCAGCCTGGTACCAGATTCTTAAATAAAGAGGGTGTGGTGATCTTTAGTGTGGAAAGATTGCATGTGGGGCGCTTTGGACAATTTGGAGGCTGCGGCTGATTCCCTACTGCCAGCGAAGGGAGTGGCCCACCGTACTGTAGGATCACACTCTTCATGTGGACCATAAAGTTTAGTCCGAGGAGAATTGGCGCGCAAAGGTGCGGCAACACAAGGAGCCTGTATCGCTCGTAAATTGTGCCCTGCACCTCCAGGGTTACCACACAACGTCCTTGGATCGGTACAGACCGGGACCGTGATGCCATAGAAATTGTCTGTTTGGCAGGTAGAACCCGGAGTCCACACCTCTTTGCAGTGTCAGGGTGAATAAAACTCTCGGTGCTCCCACTGTCAAACAGACAATACACAGTACGACCATTTACCTTGATGTTCATCATCGAACAGTCAAGCCTGTGATGCTTTGTCTGGTCCAGAGTGATCGACGCCACCGTTGGCCCTTGGACGTCACTGCAGGCAGCCGAGGTTGATACTGAGGACCCCTGCTGGTCGCTCCTGGTCGTCGACGACCACGATGGCCGCCCCCATGAGTCGCACGTGGGTGAGGGCGCCAAACGTAGCGACTCCTGGTGGTCATCCTCCTCCTCCGCCAGCCACGATGGCGTCGTCCTGGATTCGCACGTGGTCGGACCTCGTGGGTACTGCGACGCTGAAGGAGATTGTCTCCGCTCTGGAGGGTCACAGGCTGCACTGCCGTTCTTGGGCTTCGATCTGCAGACTTTCGCGTAGTGCCCCTTTTTACCGCACTGACTGCAGATCACCGTTTTAGCTGGACACTGTTGCCGTGGATGCTTGGCTCCTCTGCAAAAATAGCACCGCTGGCCGCCTGGAGCTGCCGCCGTCGTCGGGTCGATATGGGAGCGCGAGCCCGTGGGGCGAGGAGGGATTTGTGCTTGCTCCTGCCACGTTGTCTCCACGTGGTCTTCGGGGTACAGAGCCAAGCTTTTCGACGCTGCCTCCAGCATCTCAGCCATCTCCATCGCTTGGGTCAGGTTGAGGTTCCCTTTCTCCAATAGCTTAAGCCGGATGTACGAGGACCCTACCCCTGCTACAAACGCATCTCGGGCGAGGTCGTACATGTACTGCTCAGCTGACACAGCTTTGCAGTCGCAGCCCCTGGCAAGCTGCAAGAGCTCATTGGCGTAGTCCTCCATGGTTTCGCCCGACTGCCGACGTCGCGTAGCGAGGAGGTAACGAGCGTGAATCTCGTTTGGTGGTCTCGTGTATCGTTTTTTCAAGAGCTCGATGGCCCTCGGGTAAGTGGTGGCCGCACGAATCGCGAGATAGACCGTGTCGCTTACCCTCGCGTGGAGGACCTGGAGTCTGTCGTTGTCTGTAGTAACTGCTGCAGAGGCCGCCAGGTAGTCCTCGAAACACTTCAGCCAGTGGTCGAAGGTGTTAGAGGCACCGACCGCACGTGGGTCCAGCGTCAGACGCTCTGGTTTCAGCATTTGCTCCATACTCTCTTTACTGTCGAGAGTTTTGTGTTTGTCAATAAAATTGATGCGTGACAATCAAGCACGAGGTACAAGGCTTCAGCGATTGAAGGCTTTTATTGACAAACAATGGAACTATCTAAACACGAGTACACCATTCCAGACTGGAGGGGTCCCGCCTGAGCAGAGGGTCTTATACCTCTCCCCAGGAGGCGGGGCCCGACTGGGATGTGCCACAACAGCATCCACCACAGGTATAATAATCCCACAGTGTAAACACCCTAACCCAACAACAACATTATAACAACCCCACAGTGTCAACCCCCTAACCCAACAGTAACATTGGAATAACCCCACAGTGGTAACCAACGATGGTTCACCACAGGTACGCACTCTAAGTGACATTTCCAGTTTATTTTGTGTGCTTTAGAGATTATTGAGATAACAGTCTGCCGTTTGTTGGTAAACCATTTTAGGATATGGGCAAAATCTTGACCCCATATTTGCCATCTGCGGGTTTATTGGCGGGAATGCGACTTCAAATTTTAGCCACTCCTCGCTGGCAACGTCATCAGGTTCACGCCCATAGTGGGTGTGAACCTGCTGTATATGCATTAGCATACATTTCAAAACTATTAACCCTCCCGCCCCCTATGTATCTTGATGCTCCACCATATATTGACACCACGCCGATGTTCATAACAGGTTCGCACAGACAACAACCTCAAGGGTCTCCTCGAGGGTGTAAAGGTAAGTATAGCCCCTTGCGGGAGAGGGACATGGCCAGGCAGAGTCCTGGCAATGCCCCTTGGCACAGGTTTGCACTACCAGGGAGGGCTCCCGGTGGTGTCTCATGGCAGGGGGAGGGCAGGGGAGGTTAAAGCTGTAGTGCTTATGGGCCAGGAGCAGGGAATGCCTAATGCCGGCGATGGCCTTTGTTGGGGTGGGGGTGGGGGATTGCCAACTCTGACTGAGAGGGGGTGAGGGCTGTTGATCATGGCGGTCGGCCGGGGAGAGAGAAGGGACCAATGATCATGGGGGAGGGGAAAGAGAAGGGGGCGAGGATCACTAGGGGCTGGGGGGGTGCGGTGGGATGGAGTGAATGACTGCTCTGATCATGGTTGTGGAAGGGAGCCCCTGAGGCCTCATTGGTGCGGTGGGGGGAGGTTTATTGGCTTTAAAGAGCTCTCCGATCTTTGAGCAACCGGGTTTTGCCGGCTTGTTTAAGGCCCATCCACATCTATGGCAGCGTGAATCAGATCCAAGAACAAGAACAAGAACAATACAGCACAGGAACAGGCCCTTTGGCCCTCCAAGCCCGTGCCGCTCCCTGGTCCAAACTAGACCATTCTTTTGTATCCCTCCATTCCCACTCCGTTCATATGGCTATCTAGATAAGTCTTAAACGTTCCCAGTGTGTCCGCCTCCACCACCTTGCCTGGCAGCGCATTCCAGGCCCCCACCACCCTCTGTGTAAAATATGTCCTTCTGATATCTGTGTTAAACCTCCCCCCTTCACCTTGAACCTATGACCCCTCGTGAACGTCACCACCGAACTGGGGAAAAGCTTCCCACCGTTCACCCTATCTATGCCTTTCATAATTTTATACACCTCTATTAAGTCTCCCCTCATCCTCCGTCTTTCCAGGGAGAACAATCCCAGTTTACCCAATCTCTCCTCATAACTAAGCCCCTCCATACCAGGCAACATCCTGGTAAACCTCCTCTGTACTCTCTCCAAAGCCTCCACGTCCTTCTGGTAGTGTGGCGACCAGAACTGGACGCAGTATTCCAAATGCGGCTGAACCAACGTTCTATACATCTGCAACATCAGACCCCAACTTTTATACTCTATGCCCCGTCCTATAAAGGCAAGCATGCCATATGCCTTCTTCACCACCTTCTCCACCTGTGACGTCACCTTCAAGGATCTGTGGACTTGCACACCCAGGTCCCTCTGCGTATCTACACCCTTTATGGTTCTGCCATTTATCGTATAGCTCCTCCCTACATTATTTCTACCAAAATGCATCACTTCGCATTTATCAGGATTGAACTCCATCTGCCATTTCTTTGCCCAAATTTCCAGCCTATCTATATCCTTCTGTAGCTTCTGACAATGCTCCTCACTATCTGCAAGTCCTGCCAATTTTGTGTCGTCCGCAAACTTACTGATCACCCCAGTTACACCTTCTTCCAGATCGTTTATATAAATCACAAACAGCAGAGGTCCTAATACAGAGCCCTGCGGAACACCACTAGTCACAGGCCTCCAGCCGGAAAAAGACCCTTCCACTACCACCCTCTGTCTTCTGTGACCAAGCCAGTTCTCCACCCATCTAGCCACCTCCCCCTTTATCCCATGAGATCCAACCTTTTTCACCAGCCTACCATGAGGGACTTTGTCAAACGCTTTACTAAAGTCCATATAGACGACATCCACGGCCCTTCCCTCGTCAACCATTCTGGTCACTTCTTCAAAAAACTCCACCAGGTTAGTGAGGCATGACCTCCCTCTCACAAAACCATGCTGACTATCGTTAATGAGTTTATTCCTTTCTAAATGCGCATACATCCTATCTCTAATCCCTTTGATTTTGTTTGGCAGAGTATCCTGGAATCTGGGGAGAAAACTGACTGATTTACTGGAGAGAAAGAAATATGTTGGTTTTCTCACCAGAAACAACACTACAGCTCAGCCTTCAACACCATTATTCCCACGAAACTCATCTTCAAACTCCGTGGTCTGGGCCTCGGCACCTCCCTCTGACTGGATCCTGAACTTCCTAACTCGCAGACCACCATCAGTAAGGATAGGCAACAACACCTTCTCCACGATCATCCTCAACACCGTGCCCCACAAGGCTGTTTCCTCAGCCCCCTACTATACTCCTTATACACCTATGTCTGTGTGGCCAAATTCCCCTCCAATTCGATTTTCAAGTTTGCTGACGACGCCACCATAGTGGGTCGGATCTCAAACAATGACGAGACAGAGTACAGGAATGAGATAGAGAATCTGATGAACTGATGCGGCAACAATAATCTCTCCCTCAATGTCAACAAAATGAAGGAGATTGTCATCGACTTCAGGAAGCGTAAAGGAGGACATACCCCTGTCTACATCAACAGGGACGAAGTAGAACGGATTATGAGTTTCAAGTTTTTAGGTGTCCAGATCACCAACAAACTGTCCACGCCAACACTATAGTTAAGAAAATCCACCAACGCCTCTACTTTTTCAGAAGACTAAGGAAATTGAGTCACAGAACCATAGAGGTTTACAGCATAGAAACAGGCCCTTCGGCCCAACTTGACAATGCTGCCTTTTTTTTAAAACCCCGAAGCTAGTCCCAATTGCCCGCATTTGGCCCATATCCCTCTATACCCATCTTACCCATGTAACTGTCTAAATGCCTATTAAAAGACAAAATTATACCCGCCTCTACTACTACCTCTGGCAGCTTGTTCCAAACACTCACCACCACCTGTGTGAACAAATTGTCCCTCTGGACACTTTTGTATCTCCCCCCCCCCCGCTCACCTTAAATCAATGCCCTCTAGTTTTAGACTCCCCTACCTTTGGGAAAAGATATTGACTTTCTAGCTGATCTATGCCCCTCATTATTTTATAGATCGCTATAAAATCACCCCTCTGGCATGTCAAATTTGGCATGTCAGCTACGACTCTCACCAACCTTTACATATGCACCATAGAAAGCATTCTTTCTGGTCGTATCACAGCTTGGTATGGCTCCTGCTCCGCCCAAGACCGCAAGGAACTACAAAAGGTCATGAATGTAGCCCAGTCCATCACGCAAACCAGCCTCACATCCATTGACTCTGTCTACACTTCCCGCTGCCTCAGCAAAGCAGCCAGCATAATTAAGGACCCCATGCATCCTGGACATTCTCTCTTCCACCTTTTTCCGTTGGGAAAAAAATACAAAAGTCTGAGGTCACGTACCAACCGACTCAAGAACAGTTTCTTCCCTGCTGCTGTCAGACTTTTGAATGGACTTACCTTGCATTAAGTTGATCTTTCTCTACACCCTAGCTATGACTGTAACACTACATTCTGCACTCTCTCCTTTCCTTCTCTATGAACGGTATGCTTTGTCTGTATAGCGTGCAAGAAACAATACTTTTCACTGTACGTTAATACATGTGACAATAATAAATCAAATCAAATCAAATCACTGTCATTTTTTGGTAAGATTTTGCCCAATGTGTGAAAAGTGGAATAATGATCACACTCCTTCTTCTCCTCATTACACTAGCTCAAACAGCCTTACTGAATGAATGAATTGCCGGTGAAATCCCCAATTCTCAAATTTAGACAGATCAAGCAAGATCTATACAGTGTAATGTTACATCAGAGAGCAACACCTTTAACTGTAACTGTTCTATCATCGGCAGAGCTCATATTTGGCATGCCAATGCATAACAATTGATTACTCCTATCCATTCTACTCTTTCAGAAACTAGGGAGAAACTTTTAAAACTACAAGAGATGATGACCAACATGCACAACAAAAATGCTGAATTGCCAAGTTTTCAGTTTGTAAGTTTACAATTTTCTATCCAGGATCCCATAGAAGATGGCAACCAGCCGAGGTGATAAGGATTTGCTCAGAACCAAGGACCTATGAAGTCCTTATTCACAAATGTGCAACGGTGAGGTGTAACTGAGGACAAATCAGATCCATTCCAGCTCCAGCACCATACAGTCCTATTGCATCCGGGAAAAAAATTGCAAGTACAACCAGGAACAGCATCCAAGAATAACATTCCCGTGATTACCGTGAGCCATTAAAGAAACTTCTGGGCAAAGTTATCATCACAAGATCAAGGCATACCAGAAAATGATCTAACATTTTAGAGACTCATAGCTGAATTAGTTCTGTGCACTCGTATAATGGTAGCTAAACTTGGAAATGTATTCTAAATTGTTGTATTTCTTTGGAGGTGGGGGGGGGAGGGGATACCTTTAAAAAGAAAGGGGGATGTTGTAAATATGTCTTCATGGAATATTAAAATGATATCAGTAGAATGGAAATGTGTCATGTGTTTGATTCTTTATTCTAATTTTGCTTTGAGCAGAGAACACTCACACAGCTCTGATGTCCTCAAGCTTTAAACCTATGAGTATATATATATATATAGATATATGTATAATATATATAATAGAAATAATATACACCTATGCTCTCATGTCCTAGTCTTAATAAGTGAACCTACATGTTTACCCAATTCAATTGATGTCTTGTGTCTTATACAATAAGTAAGCCCAAGGAGTATATTAATAAAATAACACAACAGCCCCTATAATTTGTACTGCATTTTCCAGTTTCTTCTGTCCACAATGCATTGTTTAGATGAGCTTCCTGAAGTACTGCACTGTTGTTCTAACAGACTGAATCTAAGAAGTGTCTCCTTACCCAATTATTACAATACCTCTGATTATTTTCAATCTTTCACTTTCCCCATTTTCTTTTTTTAACCATTTTCAGTTTTCTTTTTTCCTTAGTATTTCCATTGAATTACTTGGATGGAGGATATTCTTCTTATTTCTATATAGTGGTGTGTATTTTGTTCTCAGCAACTCTGTTCTTTGAAGGTGAACCTCAGGAAATATGGTAGGTTCATCACAGAATGGGAGAACATGCACAGGAGTGAACCACCTGAGGAGTGACCTCAAGTAATGGTGTTGCCTCTTTTGAACAGCAAATAATATGGGTGGTCAAGGACAAAAGGCAAGCTAAAAAGCTGTGCCAGACCAACAGTAGACGCAATTTGTCCTTGCCTGCATTGTGGAAAGCCAGGCAGGTCTGCAATAGGAGGTTAGCAGAACAGATGACTCTATCCACACAGGAAATGGCCATCTTTGATAATGAAGGGAAATCAACAACGACAGCAAAGATAACAATTTTGCAATATTGCTAAAAGCATTCTTTTCATTTAGCATTTCCCAGCCAGTTCTAATTACTAATTTGCCTTCCTCTGTTTTATTTTATTTATTGTCTTAAAATCACCCTTCAACATTGCATTACCTGAATTGCATTTACTTTGGTCTGTGAGAGAAAATCATTGGTTCAAATGTGCAACAGCTGGATTTCCCATTATCCCGACCACCACTGGATCCTTGACTCCGGTACCCATTTTAAGTAAACTGAATTGTGTAGTTCTGTATCAATTCCATGAAATTCTTACTTCTTTTGAGAGATCTTGGCCATTATTCCACATGATGTCTGTGATTAAAATTGCATAAAATTAGTACCCTCCCTTCTCTGATGTTCTTTTTATTTGCTTCAATAATTCTATATCAGTTTCTACCTTTTGCTCCGGTGAACTATAACAATTTCCTATCATTAACTTCTTTTCCTCAGCTTGACAGGTTTCTGCCTAAATTGATTTAGTCCTCCCCTTGTCTGAAGTTCATTCTTTTTTAATTCACCTTCTTATTACCAATGCTTCAGCTCCTCAGGTAATCTTCATTCTTCTCTTCCTTTGAACCTTACAAAGAGAAACCCACATTCAGCATTAGACTTTAACCACATCCACGCAAGCTGATTATATCTATCATTTACTTTCATTCAAATCATCCAAGCTCCAGTGACTTATTTGTTATGCTCTGCATGCAACTACAACAATGAATAAACTTATCAATGTCTCAAAAACATTAAGTTGTGATGAAACTTTACACTTTGTAATGTAACATCAAAATCAATGCATGCAATGGGTGGGATTTTATGCCGTCGCTTGCAGTGGGCAGGAATGGAGTTGCGGGTGGGAGCAAAATATCATGGGAGCCAAGAAAAGGGAATCTATGACAGCGAGATTTCCGGCCACGAAAGCCCCGAGCCCCCTCCATTGGAGCGATGCGGTTCCCGCTGAGAAAGTTGCATTTATTATTATATCATTAGCAAGCATTCCTGCTGCAAGCTTTCCCTGATGTTCAATATCTCCCCGCAATGTCAATCTGTCCCTGGTGTCACAACGTCAATCTGCCCCCGCTGTCACAACGTCAATCTTCCCCCTCTGTCACAACGTCAATCTGTCCCTGGTGTCACAACGTCAATCTGCCCCCGCTGTCACAACGTCAATCTGCCCCTGGTGTCACAACGTCAATCTGCCCCTGGTGTCACAACGTCAATCTGCCCCCGGTGTCACAACGTCAATCTGCCCCCGGTGTCACAACGTCAATCTGCCCCTGGTGTCACAACGTCAATCTGCCCCTGGTGTCACAACGTCAATCTGCCCCCGGTGTCACAACGTCAATCTGCCCCTGGTGTCACAACGTCAATCTGCCCCCGGTGTCACAACGTCAATCTGCCCCCGCTGTCACAACGTCAATCTGCCCCCGGTGTCACAACATCAATCTGCCCCCGGTGTCACAACATCAATCTGCCCCCGCTGTCACAACGTCAATCTGCCCCTGGTGTCACAACGTCAATCTGTCCCTGGTGTCACAACGTCAATCTGCCCCCGGTGTCACAACATCAATCTGTCCCTGGTGTCACAACGTCAATCTGCCCCTGGTGTCACAACGTCAATCTGTCCCCGCTGTCACAACGTCAATCTGCCCCCGGTGTCACAACGTCAATCTGCCCCCGGTGTCACAACGTCAATCTGCCCCCGGTGTCACAACGTCAATCTGCCCCCGGTGTCACAACATCAATCTGCCCCTGGTGTCACAACGTCAATCTGCCCCCGGTGTCACAACGTCAATCTGCCCCTGGTGTCACAACGTCAATCTGCCCCTGGTGTCACAACGTCAATCTGCCCCCACTGTCACAACGTCAATCTGCCCCCGGTGTCACAACGTCAATCTGCCCCTGGTGTCACAACGTCAATCTGCCCCCACTGTCACAACGTCAATCTGCCCCCGGTGTCACAACGTCAATCTGCCCCCGGTGTCACAACATCAATCTGCCCCCGGTGTCACAACGTCAATCTGTCCCTGGTGTCACAACGTCAATCTGCCCCCGGTGTCACAACATCAATCTGCCCCCGGTGTCACAACATCAATCTGCCCCCGGTGTCACAACATCAATCTGCCCCTGGTGTCACAACATCAATCTGTCCCCGGTGTCACAACGTCAATCTGCCCCCGGTGTCACAACGTCAATCTGCCCCCGGTGTCACAACGTCAATCTGCCCCCGGTGTCACAACATCAATCTGCCCCCGGTGTCACAACATCAATCTGCCCCCGGTGTCACAACATCAATCTGCCCCTGGTGTCACAACATCAATCTGTCCCCGGTGTCACAACGTCAATCTGCCCCCGGTGTCACAACGTCAATCTGCCCCCGGTGTCACAACGTCAATCTGCCCCCGGTGTCACAACATCAATCTGCCCCCGGTGTCACAACGTCAATCTGCCCCCGGTGTCACAACGTCAATCTGCCCCTGGTGTCACAACATCAATCTGCCCCCGGTGTCACAACGTCAATCTGCTCCCACTGTCACAACGTCAATCTGCCCCCGGTGTCACAACATCAATCTGCCCCTGGTGTCACAACGTCAATCTGCCCCCGGTGTCACAACATCAATCTGCCCCCGGTGTCACAACGTCAATCTGCCCCCGGTGTCACAACGTCAATCTGCCCCCGGTGTCACAACGTCAATCTGCCCCCGGTGTCACAACATCAATCTGCCCCTGGTGTCACAACGTCAATCTGCCCCCGGTGTCACAACGTCAATCTGCCCCCGGTGTCACAACGTCAATCTGCCCCCGGTGTCACAACGTCAATCTGCCCCCGGTGTCACAACATCAATCTGCCCCCGGTGTCACAACATCAATCTGCCCCCGGTGTCACAACGTCAATCTGCCCCCACTGTCACAACGTCAATCTGCCCCCGGTGTCACAACGTCAATCTGCCCCCGGTGTCACAACATCAATCTGCCCCTGGTGTCACAACGTCAATCTGCCCCCGGTGTCACAACGTCAATCTGCCCCCACTGTCACAACGTCAATCTGTCCCTGGTGTCACAACGTCAATCTGCCCCCGGTGTCACAACATCAATCTGCCCCCGGTGTCACAACATCAATCTGCCCCCGGTGTCACAACATCAATCTGCCCCCGGTGTCATGACGTCAATCTGCCCCCGGTGTCACAACATCAATCTGCCCCCGGTGTCACAGCGTCAATCTGCCCCCGGTGTCACAACATCAATCTGCCCCCGGTGTCACAACGTCAATCTGCCCCCGGTGTCACAACATCAATCTGCCCCCGGTGTCACAACGTCAATCTGCCCCCGGTGTCACAACATCAATCTGCCCCTGGTGTCACAACATCAATCTGCCCCCGGTGTCATGACGTCAATCTGCCCCCGGTGTCACAACATCAATCTGTCCCTGGTGTCACAACATCAATCTGCCCCTGGTGTCACAACGTCAATCTGCCCCCGGTGTCACAACGTCAATCTGCCCCCGGTGTCACAACGTCAATCTGCCCTCGGTGTCACAACGTCAATCTGCCCCCGGTGTCACAACATCAATCTGCCCTCGGTGTCACAACGTCAATCTGCCCCCGGTGTCACAACATCAATCTGCCCCCGGTGTCACAACATCAATCTGCCCCCGGTGTCACAACATCAATCTGCCCCCGGTGTCACAACGTCAATCTGCCCCCGGTGTCACAACATCAATCTGCCCCCGGTGTCACAACATCAATCTGCCCCCGGTGTCACAACATCAATCTGCCCCCGGTGTCACAACATCAATCTGCCCCCGGTGTCACAACGTCAATCTGCCCCCGGTGTCACAACATCAATCTGCCCCCGCTGTCACAACATCAATCTGCCCCCGGTGTCACAACATCAATCTGCCCCCGCTGTCACAACGTCAATCTGCCCCCGGTGTCACAACATCAATCTGCCCCCGGTGTCACAACGTCAATCTGCCCCCGGTGTCACAACATCAATCTGCCCCCGCTGTCACAACGTCAATCTGCCCCCGGTGTCACAACATCAATCTGCCCCCGCTGTCACAACATCAATCTGCCCCCGGTGTCACAACATCAATCTGCCCCCGGTGTCACAACATCAATCTGCCCCCGGTGTCACAACATCAATCTGCCCCCGGTGTCACAACGTCAATCTGCCCCCGGTGTCACAACGTCAATCTGCCCCCGCTGTCACAGCGTCAATCTGCCCCTGGTGTCACAGCGTCAATCTGCCCCCGGTGTCACAACATCAATCTGCCCCCGGTGTCACAACGTCAATCTGCCCCCGGTGTCACAACGTCAATCTGCCCCTGGTGTCACAGCGTCAATCTGCCCCCGGTGTCAAGCTAGTGGGTTCTACAGCAGCTTTTTAAAAATGGGAAGCTGGCGGTCTCATTTCTGAAGGGGAGTTCAGAGATAAGCAGCAATTGTGCTCAGGCAGCAGGTCTGTGGACAGATCTATTGAGAGTGGGCAGGCACAAATAGAGTGCAAAAAGGAAGGTTTTATGCATTGAAAAGGTTGCTTAATCCTTACATTAATGCTCGCTATCTACAACTGCCTAACAACATCAGTGGCTGCTCGCTGCAGGAGCAGTCCAGTTCCTCCCCGACAAGCAGGACAGCTCTCTCCTCAAACTCAGTTAGGAGTTTCAACTCGACCATTCATCCATCTGACTGTGATCTCTCCCAGTTGCTGTGAGACAGCTTTTCCTGCAAGGGAACAGATGGGGAGAGCGTACACCGGCTGTGTGGCAGGTGTGCGTGTGTTAGCAGAGGTTAATGAGAACAGTGTCTTACCCTGGCTGAGCTGAGAAGGTCATTTATTCTCTTCCTCCTCTGCACCCCCAACCTCCTGTGCTGGGAGCTGGCACATACCAACGCTGCCACCGCTGCCCATGCTGGGTTGGTTACCTTGCTGGAGGATCTCCTCCCCGCCCAAAGATAAAGGGTCGGGAGTCTTTCCTCCACCGCCCTCAGCATTCTGGTCAGGTCTCTGTCTGAAAACTTTGATGTGGCCTCCCTGGCAGCGTCCCTGCGTCCCTCCCTGCAGTGGACTTGGAACAGGTGCTGGGGAGGTGTTTAAATGGAGTTCCCCAGTAATTGAAGCACTCAGCCTGAAGGAGGGTGAGACGAATCAGATTCAGTCTGTCGCTGAGGTGGCCTGGTACCCAAAAGAAAAAAATATATGCTGGTCCCGATTTTACCATTTTCATTCTAAGTGCTGAATCTGGACACAATTCAGATCCGACTTGGAAACCTGCTCTCAGGCGCCCCCATACGCACTTTGCCTGAAAATAAATCGCGAGTCTGAATCGCGCTGTGGGCGGGGCTTATCGCCTTTGAAACGCTGCAGCTCCGATCAGAGCTTTGAACTGCGCATGCGCAGTGAGAAAAAATTTTTGAAAAACGTGCCCCTGTCACATCGCTCCCGGGCCGCAAAAAGTGGATAAAGCGGCCCGGGAGTGAAAAGCGGCAGCGATGGCCCCCACAGACATCACCCCACCCCCAGTTCACAACTGTCCCAATTATCCACCCACCCCCCTGCTACCCAGACCGATAACGACCTTTTGCCCCCCTTTCCCCCCACCGATTGCCCGCAGAGTGGCAGTGGTTCCCCTCCGCCCCACCACCAGAGATCCATCTGGTCACCCTCCTCCCCCATGCCCCCCAGCCAGAAAACCATCTAGCCTCCACCCCCCACCCCTTCCGCCCCCCCCCAACCAGAGAGCGATCTGGCCTTCCTCCTCACCTCCCCCCACCAGATAATGAGTGGGCCTCCCTTCTCCCTCCCTCCCCTGCACACCCCACCAGAGAATGATCCGGCCTCCCTCCTTTCTCCCACCCCACCAGAGATACATCTGACCTGCCTGCTCCTCCCTCCCCTCCCCCACCACCGATCTGAGTCAGAGAGCCGTTGGAAGCTCTGAAACTATCTCTTCAGAAGCTGGAGCGCCTGAAACAGACCTTTGCCGAGCAGGTCTATTTCACGCCGAATCTGGATGGACGAATGCGTTGGCAAAGGGGGAAATGCTGGTAAAGTTGGGCGGGCAGCCCATTAATTCAATTTAAATGCACACAAAGTGAGCATCTGCGCGGACGTGGGCGCAGATCGCGTTAACAAAGGAGAGGGACATGTTGACTGGTAGTGTCTCAGAGAGATGTGTTGACCCGTTAAAAAAAATCTCAATTACAAGGGAGGAAGTGTTAGGTTTTTTAGGAAACATTAAGACAGACAAATCCCCAGGGCCGGATGGCATCTATCCTAGACTCCTCAGGAAGGCAAGAGATGAAATTGCTGGGCCTCTAACAGAAATGTTTGTCTCTTCACTGGACACAGGTGAGGTCCCAGAGGATTGGAGGATAGCAAATGTGGTCCCGTTATTTAAGAAGGGTAGCAAGGATAACCCGGGTAATTATAGGCCGGTGAGCTTGACGTCCATGGTAGGGAAATTGCTGGAGAAGATTCTTAGAGATAGGATATATGCGCATTTAGAACTGAATAATCTCATTAGCGATAGACAGCATGGTTTTGTATGAGGGGCGTCATGCCTCATAAATTTGGTTGAGTTTTTTGAGGAGGTGACAAAAACGATTGATGAGGGAAGGGCCGTGGATGTCGTCTATATGGATTTTAGTAAAGCGTTTGACAAGGTCCCTCATGGCAGGCTGGTGCAAAAGGTTAAATCTCATGGGATAAAAGGTGAGCTAGCTAGAGGGTGGAGAACTGGCTTAGCCATAGAAGACAGAGGGTAGCAGTGGAGGGGTCTTTTTCCGGTTGGAAGTCTGTGACTAGTGGAGTTCCGCAGGGCTCTGTACTGGCACCTCTGCTGTTTGTGATATATATAAATGATTTGGAGGAAGATGTAGCTGGTGTGATCAGTAAGGTTGCGGACGACACGAAGATTGCTGGAGTTGCGGATAGTGATGAACATTGTCAGAGAATACAGCAGGATATAGATAGGCTGGAACATTGGGCGGAGAAATGGCAGATGGAATTTAATCCAGATAAATGCGAAGTGATGCATTTCAGTAGATCTAATGTAAGGGGGAGCTATACAATAAATGGCAGAACCATCAGGAGTATAGACACACAGAGGGACCTGGGTGTACAAGTCCACAGATCCTTAAAGGTGGCAACACAGGTGGAGAGGGTGGTCAAGAAGGCATATGGCATGCTTGCCTTTATTGGATGGGGCTTAGAATATAAAAGTTGGCATATGATGTTGCGGCTGTATAGAACATTGGTTAGGCCACATTTGGAATACTGCGTCCAGTTCTGGTTGCCACACTACCAGAAGGATGTGGAGGCTTTGGACAGAGTACAGAAAAGGTTTACCAGGATACTGCCTGGTATGGAGGGTCTTAGCTATGAGGAGAGATTGGGTAAACTGGGGATGTTCTCCCTGGAAAGACGGAAGATGAGGGGCGACCTAATAGAGTGTACAAAATTATGAAGGGCATAGATAGGGTGAACAATGGGAAGCTTTTTCCCAGGTCGGAGGTGACAAACACAAGGGGTCACAGGTTCAAGGTGAGGGGGGCAAATTCAACACAGATGTCAGGGGGCCGTATTTTACACAGAGGGCGGTGGGGGCCTGGAATGCACTCCCAAGCAAGGTGATTGAGGTGGACACGCTGGGATCGTTTAAGACTTATCTCGATAGCCACATGAACAGACTGGGAATAGAGGGATACAGATGAATGGTCTAGTTGGGCACATGAGCGGCGCAGGCTTGGAGGGCCGAAGGGCCTGTTCCTGTGCTGTATTGTTCTTTGTTCTTTAATGGCCTCACACCCGACTTTACCAAGTTTTCGCGCCCGTAAAATCGGTCCCCCTAAGTAGCTAAAGATACAGCAGAAAAACTGCCACCGTCACCAGCGAGCAACACCCCTGTTTTCTGGCCTAACTTGATACTTTGCCAAAATATCAGAAAATTGCGCCCAATGTTTAACTGCTACTAAATAGTAAAACAATTTTAACTTGTGTGTTACACATCTGCACATAAAAGGTTCCAATAAGATTTTGGTTTCTTTTTGGGGTGTGAATTAATGCATAAAATGCTGTAATGATGAAGGAAGGAATAAAACAAAGAAAGAAATAAAGAGCAAAAGGAATAAAGAAAGAAGGACTTTACATTTATGTCATGTCCTATCAAATCCTCAGATGTTCTAAAGCATTTTACAAGCAATAAATTACTTTGAAGTGAAGTGAAAGTTGTCATAAATTAGCCAATTTGTGCAAACCAAAGCAAACACATCATTAGATCATCTTTTTTGGTGGTATTGCCTGAGGAAGGAATGTTGCTCAGGACATGGGATAACTCCTTCTTCCTCTAATATTGTCATGGGATCATTAACATACACCTGAACAAACAGGTTTGAAGTTTCACCTAATACACGGTGACTTCAAGATTGGAGCAGACTATTCTTAATGCACTGAAAAATAAGTCTAGGTTATGCTGTTTTAGTTCAAAAATTCATTTAAACCTTGGTAATTGTCAGCTGAAGTGTTTTATTCTTTTTCATAAACTACTGATACGCTGTACATTTGCATGTAAAGTTAATGAAAAATTACTTTACTGAAACAATTTGCTTCAACAATTTCTATTTAAGATACATACAGGAAAATATAGCCAACAGGCCATAGTATCAAAGAGGCTTGGTTGTTTCCTGGTGCCCTGTATTCAGTTGTAGCCTTCTTGTCAAAAGCTCTTAAATGTCTATACAGTTCTATATGAAGCACGTTAAATGTCACTGTATATCTTTGATAGGCAAATCTGAGTTTCAGTATAAAGGCATGTTGTAAGCATGTGCTAACAATATACTTGGCATGAATCAGCCTATCCAAAAGATAAATCACCATTGCCGTTTTCTACGATACATAGCCCCAAATCACAATGTCAAGTGTTATAATCCAGGTCAGAAACTCCACGGTGTTTTATGAAGTCAACCTAGACAATACGTTTTGCATTTTGAATTTGGCTAAGGTAAGCATGAGATGTCTCACTTTAGGTATGATTCAAATGACCCACTAGGGAGCTTTTATTTATTTAAAATTTATTTAAGGATACAGTTAACATATAATAAGAAAATTAGCAATAACTTCTACCAATTACAAACAAGAAAGAAAACAATCCTGATATTGTATATACCTTAACAGCTCAATGTACAGTTTCAAACAAATAAACACTCTTACAAACATACACCCGTCCCAGGTTTAGCACAGAAAGTAAGAATGCTCATGAGATGCTGGATTTTCTAGCTCTGCAACACCTGCTGTGAATTAGTCCTCGTGATAGAGAATTGAAGCTCTGACTTTCCAGCCTTAGAGCTTCCCAAAAATGCGAAGCCCCAGAAGGTTACAGTTAACTTATAATGGACTCCATTCTTATTGTGAGGGAGTTGTTGTTATTGTATTATTAAGTATTCGTGTGGTGGCTACATTAGGTTGGTGTTTTATTATTAGATCCACTGCTTACCGGTCGCTAGCAAACTACTAACAGATAAATTGTCACTCCAGAAAGGCAAGAAAACTGCTTTCAGCTAGCCAGTAGAATTTCTAATCCAGGGAGAGGGGCAAACACACTGCATCCAGCCTGGAGTCCAAACACCTTCTTACTAGCCAGCAGCCAAAACTGAAAGAGCTCTTGTAAGAGAAAAAAAACCTGTCCCAACTGATCTGTCAATCATTGATCCCCCCCAACAATTTAAAAGGGTTGTAAAACTCGTAAACTCCAAGAGAGTGTGTTAGGCCCAGGTTAAAAAAAATGAAAATCCATTAAATCATTTCAGCAGCAATAGAAGGACATCTAGTCAGACAGGTCAGCAACAAGCACAAAATGTCCTCTTTAAAGAACAGCAGAGAAACATGATTAAAATATACTTCTTAAAGGCACACTAGCATCACACAAGAAAACAAGTAATAATGGGCCCGATTTTGCCATCATATTGCGCCGGTTTTCGGGCGTGAAAACTTGGTAAAAGCCGGGCGTGAGGTTAGTAGCACATCCGTGCCTGCCTCTGCACCGGTTCCCCCTTTACCAAGGCCCGAAAATGGCCGCGATCGGAACTGTACCTGAAACAGGCGTGACGGCCATTTAAATGCATTTGAATGCATTTAAATTGAATTAATGGGCTGCACGCCCAACCTTACCGGCACTTCCCCCTTTTCCACCATGTTCGCCGAACCGGAATCGGCGCGAAACAGACATGCTCAATAAAAGTCCAATTTGGGCGCTCCGTCAATAAGGGTTAGTGAGGAGGTAAGTGTATAGTGTCCGACAGCTCTCTGCTACTCACAAGTGTGCTTTTGTTGCGGCCATTTTCTGTCTCAGGTCGGTTTGGGCTCTGCAAGTGTGTGGAGGGGTGGGGGGCTGTTGCTCAGCTTCCACCCCAATGTCCAACTTGCAGCATGGACACGAGTCTCAACACTGATCTCAGGTCTTGCGGTGCTGCTGGGTCCGAGTGCACTCAGCTTACTTCCAGCTGAAGGATGTGCACAAAGCCCTTGCAAATTGCATTGCTGCAGCCTCTCAACTTTGCAAGGAGCTGTGATTGTGGGGAGCGAGTGGCTGGGGGAATTGGGGGAGCTGTGATTGTGGGGAGCATGTGATTGGGGGAATTGGGGGAGCTGTGATTGTGGGGAGCATGTGATTGGGGGAATTGGGGGAGCTGTGATTGTGGGGAGCATGTGATTGGGGGAATTGGGGGAGCTGTGATTGTGGGGAGCATGTGGCTGGGGGAATTGGGGGAGCTGTGATTGTGAGGAGCATGTGGCTGGGGGAATTGGGGGAGCTGTGATTGTGAGGAGCATGTGGCTGGGGGAATTGGGGGAGCTGTGATTGTGGGGACCATGTGGCTGGGGGAATTGTGGGAGCTGTGATTGTGGGGAGCATGTGGCTGGGGGAATTGGGGGAGCTGTGATTGTGGGGAGCATGTGGCTGGGGGAATTGTGGGAGCTGTGATTGTGGGGAGCATGTGATTGGGGGAATTGGGGGAGCTGTGATTGTGGGGAGCATGTGGCTGGGGGAATTGGGGGAGCTGTGATTGTGAGGAGCATGTGGCTGGGGGAATTGGGGGAGCTGTGATAGTGGGGAGCATGTCCTTCCAGACCCTAGCGGAGATGTCTGTGGCATCTTCCAATCAGCCATGCGCATCTGGGCTAAGCAGGTCACAGAAGCCCTGTATGCCGGGCTGGGCAGTACATCAAATTTAACCTGGACCAGGCCCATCAGGAAGCCTGGGCTGCAGGTTTCGCAGCCATTGTGGGGATGCCTAATGTTCAGGGGGCCATTGACTGCACACATATCACCCTCAAGGCCCCCCTACAGAATCCACGAAGATTCATCAGCAGAAAGGGGTTCCACTACCTGAATGTTCAACTCATTGATGACCATAATGTAAACATTATGTACGTCTGCGCAAGATACCCAAGCAGTGTGCATGACAGTTTCACTGTCAGGAATTCGGACATCCCGGAAGCATTTGAGGAGGAGTCCAGGCTGCAGGGGTGGCTTGTGGGTGATATGGGTTACCCGCTTTGGACATGGCTGACAACAACTGTGCATAGGCCTGTGTCTGAGGCGGAGACCCGCTATAATGAGGCCCATGTAGCTACCCATGCAATAGTAGAGAGGTGTGTTGGGTTCCTCAAAATGTGATTCCGGTGCCTGGACCAATCTGGCGGGGCCCTCCAATACAGCCCTGTGATCTCTTCCCGCATCGTGGCCGTGTGCTGTGCCTTGCACAATCTGGCTCTACAGAGAGGTGACCCATTGGAGGAGGAGGAGGACCAGCTGGGCATGGCTGGGGAGGATGACCAGCAGGAGGAGGGGGAAGAGGAGAAGGAGGACCGTGGATGTCGTCTATATGGATTTCAGTAAGGCATTTGACAAAGTCCCACATGGCAGGTTGGTTAAGAAGGCTAAGGCTCATGGGATACAAGGAGAAGTGGCTAGATGGGTGGAGAACTGGCTTGGCCATAGGAGACAGAGGGTAGTGGTCGAAGGGTCTTTTTCCGGCTGGAGGTCTGTGACCAGTAGTGTTCCGCAGGGCTCTGTACTGGGACCTCTGCTATTTGTGATATATATAAATGATTTGGAAGAAGGTGTAACTGGTGTAACCAGCAAGTTTGCGGATGACACGAAGATGGCTGGACTTGCAGATAGCGAAGAGCATTGTCGGGCAATACAGCAGGATATAGATAGGCTGGAAAATTGGGCGGAGAGGTGACAGATGGAGTTTAAACCGGATAAATGTGAAGTGATGCATTTTGGAAGAAATAATGTAGGGAGGAGTTATACAATAAATGGCAGAGTCATCAGGAGTATAGAAACACAGAGGGATCTAGGTGTGCAAGTCCACAAATCCTTGAAGGTGGCAACACAGGTGGAGAAGGTGGTGAAGAAGGCATATGGTATGCTTGCCTTTATAGGATGGGGTATAGAGTATAAAAGCTGGAGCCTGATGATGCAGCTGTATAGAACGCTGGTTAGGCCATATTTGGAGTACTGCGTCCAGTTCTGGTCGCCGCACTACCAGAAGGACGTGGAGGCGTTAGAGAGAGTGCAGAGAAGGTTTACCAGGATGTTGCCTGGTATGGAGGGTCTTAGCTATGAGGAGAGATTGGGTAAACTGGGGTTGTTCTCCCTGGAAAGACGGAGAATGAGGGGAGATCTAATAGAGGTATACAAGATTATGAAGGGGATAGATAGGGTGAACGGTGGGAAGCTTTTTCCCAGATCAGAAGTGACGTTCACGAGGGGTCACGGGCTCAAGGTGAGAGGGGCGAAGTATAACTCAGATATTAGAGGGATGTTTTTTGCACAGAGGGTGGTGGGGGCCTGGAATGCGCTGCCAAGTAGGGTGGTGGAGGCAGGCACGCTGACATCGTTTAAGACTTACCTGGATAGGAATGGAGGGATACAAACAATTGGTCTAGTTGGACCAAGGAGTGGCACAGGCTTGGAGGGCCGAAGGGCCTGTTTCCTGTGCTATACTGTTCTTTGTTCTTGTTCTTTGAGGAAGAAGAGGAAGAGCATGCCGAGGAAGACCACCCAGATGCTGGAGGGCTGGCAGCCCAAATGAGGCATGCGAGGGCAGCAAGGGAGGCCCTGATCACCAGGCGGTTCACTCACTAGGGGTTTGTGTCTGTGGATACCATTCCCCCCCCCCTGCCAAAATTCCTTCTATATCCTGCAACGTTGTCACACCAGAGTGGTGGGCCTGGGTACTCTGTGTTAACGAGTTTTTTGGCAGGCAGGAGGGTGATGACGACTCATTAAGCCCCATTATGATTATGCCCTGCTGCAAACCCTAGTCTGACTCCTACCTGAGCTCCGCATGCACGCTGGCACCTGGGCTCATGTCTGTGTAGTGAGTCAGGGATCTGAAAACCCCCATACAGGGCCCTGGGGCGGGTGGGGTGGGGGACGTGAGGGAATTGCTCATGGGTTCTGGGGAACCAATGACTTCCTTTTCTCAGTGACACAGCATTGAGGGGCCTCTCCAATTGATATCAACATGAAACATTCCTCCGGCGATCATCAGTGGAAGAGGATCCCTATTCGAGACAAATCTGAGACAAATTAGTCTCAGGTGGGTGGTGAGAAAACATTTAATTGCGATAAAGGTGTTTAAGTAAGACGTTCTAACATGAAAACTTGTGAACAGAAAATGTGAAGGTGCTTAAATATCTTTCAAATTAGTGCAGCCCTTCACCCGTGCCTCCTCACTACAGCTACAACTTCCTAACCATACATGGTCTAGCACTACGTTTCAGTGACTCCTCAGAATGTACATCGGAGGTGGAGGGGGCCAGCTGCCTACCTCACCCCGTGGCCTGTGATGCGTGTGGTGGGCGTGCTCTGGAAGTCCTGGACCTTGAGGGCCCTGGCCTGCTTCCAGGTGTCTGGGTTGTTTCCATGACACCCTCTTCATCCCACTGCCCCTGAGATGCCCCAGTGTCAGGAAGCGGGGAGTCAGAATGTGTAGCCACAGCCACAGTCTCCTGGCTGGAAGACCCCGGCATGGGCCCGAGCCCTTCCTCCTCCCTTGGGGTTCCTGTGGGCCCTGGGTCTTTCCATGGGAATGCAGTGAGCTCCAGAAGCTCCGGCATCACCTGTATCCACGGTGGTTGAGCCCTCTGCAATGGTCACTTGAGCCAGAGGCCATCTTTCAATGGCCGCAGCAAGTGCCCTCTGAGACTGGGCCATGCTCAGCAAGCCCTCAGCCATGACCCTCTGCGACTGGGCCACATTCTCAATGGCCACTGCCGTAGCCCGCTGTGTCTCAGTGCTGTTCCGCTGGGTCTCCTGCAAGCTCTCGAGCCTCAGCCATGGGCCACAGAATCTCGAGAATCATGTTCAGTCCCTCAGCTGTGGTCTGCTGTGACTCGGCCGCGGCCCTCTGGAACTCTGCTGCGGCCTGCTGTGACTTGGCCATCACTCGGAGCCTGCCACTCATGGTGAGGATCCTCTGCCCCAACCTTTCCACTGCAGATGCCACCTTTGCAGTGTTGGCCTGGGAACCACGCAAGACAGGCAACAGCTGGTCCGCTTGAAAACTTTGGGACTCCTCCCAACAGACTCGCAGTCGGTCCAGTGTGGCTGTCAGCCCCTCCTGCATTCCCTGTCTCTGTTGCTGCATCTCCAGCAGCTGAGGGAGAAGTGATCTCAGTGCACCAGCATGTAGCCTGGGGCCAGCTGAGTCCTCACTCCAGCAGGCCCCCACATGCCAGAGGCCTTGAACGTTCCCCCCTCCACCCAACGCACATTATCAGATGTGTCGTGCTCTCCAGAGAGTGACCCAGAAGCCTCACCACTAACTGGACCCACCAATGTATCAGTATCTGGGATGGTGAGTTGTGAGGTGGCAGCTGACGCCAAAACGGTGCCACCCTCGGAGGTCCCTTCACCCACATCCTCCGAGGACTCATCTGAGCGGTCTGGACCAGGATGGGCAGAAGCTGCTGTAGGGGCCTGGAGTCCAGAAGGCCCCGGGCATCTGGATGTGTCGCTGCAACACAGGACACAAGGTTAAGTGCAAGGAAGAGAGAGAAATCCGGGATGCCAAACACGTGATTCACATTTCTCCATTGAACACAGAACAAAGCACCAAGAAAATTACATCAAAGGAACAGGCCCTTCGGCCCTCCAAGCCTGTAGCGACCAGGCTGCCCATCTGATCTGTCACCCCATACACTTCCGGGCACCATATGCCTCTATTCCCATACCCGTCACATAGCTGTAAAGATGCCCCTTAAGAAGAGTCACTATCGTATCTGCGTCCGCAACCTCCCCCGGCAGCGAGTTCCAGGCACCCACTACCTTCTCTGTGCAAATAAACATGCCTCGTACATCTCCTTTAAACCTTGCCCCTTGCACCCGAAACTCGTGCCCCCAAGAGGTTGCCTCAAAGTGAATGGAGGAATGACAGGTGCTCATGTCTTGATGGCAGCCCGACCATGCTGTCGCTGACAGCCTGCATCTCCCCTTCTCTGGAGAGCTCCAGCGTCTGCTCCTCAAAGGGGGTGAGGACCCGGAGCTCTGGCTCCCCATCTCCTGATTTGCCCTCTCTCAGGTGCTATGGTCAGTCTTCTCCTGTGGAGACAGAAGGAACCATGAAAGAAATGATGGCATGACTCCTGCAGAGTATCAGGTGGTAGCCCTTAGAGGGCAAGTGCAGTGGGGCTCTTGAGGGGGATAGGAAGGAGGTGCTTGGGGGTCAGGGGCTGGAAACATGCAGGGTGCTGGGGATGGGAGGATCTGGGGGAGATTTGGGGGAAGATGCAAGATGGGGTTCAGCACTCACTCTTGCTGCACGGATGAGGTCATTGACTTTTTTCTGGCACTGCTTCCCGGTTCAGGGGGCCACTGCCCTGGCACTGACCGAGGCGATGACTGCCTCCCGGGCTGCATTTCCGTCAGCCCCCCTTGGTCTGTGTCCTCCTGGGGGGAAGAAGGTGTCCCGCCTCGCCTCTGCTGCATCCAGCAGCCTCCCCAGGTCGCCCTCAGAAAATCGGGGGGCTGGTCATGCGCACATTTTGTGCAGGAATGCCTGCCTGTCTGTCCATTCTTGAGTTTTTAATGGAGCTGCCCCTCGTTAAGGCAGATCAGCTGCAGGCAGTTTGGCAGAACATTCCAGCAAGCAGTTTGCTTGTTAGCATTGAGGGGAAGGCAAGTGAGCACTTGTAGGTGTGCTGGTAGAGAGGGGTGGGGTGGGGGGGGGGGGGGGGGGGGGGGGGGGGAAGCGGGGGGGGTAGGGTGGATCAGTGCCTCAATGATTGGGGACAGGGGAGAGAGGGGGAGGTGTCACACAGCCATCGGAGTCCAGAGGAGATGGGGGCCTTATGTGGGAGGGTCCGGGGTGGGGGTGAGGGCGACCAACCTGCCTTTTATCTGTAGGATGGAGGGGGGAGGGTGGATCTCTCTGCCTGAGATCATAGAACATAGAACATAGAACAGTACAGCACAGAACAGGCCCTTCGGCCCACGATGTTGTGCCGAGCTTTATCTGAAACCAAGATCAAGCTATCCCACTCCCTATCATCCTGGTGTGCTCCATGTGCCTATCCAATAACCGCTTAAATGTTCCTAAAGTGTCTGACTCCACTATCACTGCAGGCAGTCCATTCCACACCCAACCATGGGGGGAAGGGGGGTCCGCTGCCACTCTGCCTGAGATCAGTGGGGGGCGGGGGGTCCGCTGCCACTCTGCCTGAGATCGGTGGGGGCTCGGGATCATTCTGGATGGCGGATGGGTGGAGGGATAAGGAGGTCAGTAATGGGTGAGGAAAAGTCTATGGGGGCCAGGGGGAGGCATTATCCGGCCCAGGAGCGAAATGGTAGAGGAGCGCTATTCTCTCACTTTTTCTGTGCATGCGCAGTTGAAGGCTCCGATCGGAGCTGCAGGATTTCGGGCAGGTTAAGCTTGTGCAACGCGATTCGGAATCACTGATAATTTTGTAGGCAGAGTGCATATGGGGGCGCCTGAGAATGGGTCTGAAAGTCAAATCTGAAACACTCCCAGTTTCAAGTCTGCCCAGCACTTAGAATCAAAATGGTAAAATAGGCCCCAGTGTGTAACCACTGATCAAACATCACCATGCAGACTGCATATTTATGTGCCTATCCCAATACTAATCAGAAATACACCAAAAGGAAGATACACAATGGCCATTTTCAACTAAGTGAAAATTGGGTGAAAAAACAGGAAAATATGAACATTTGAATTCGCCTATTAGACAAAAAACTGAGGCCCCTTTCCTCAGAAGAGGTTCCAATTATAATCTGCTTTTCTAAACAGACAAAAGAAGCATCCTTGCCAATGGCTTGTCACCCATATCAGCCCTGCCCATATGACTGCCATTCCCAATTGAAACCCAGGGTGCAATTTGCTCAATGCTTCTGATCTGCCTTTCTTTCATAAATGAAGAAAAGTACATCAAATAAATTGTATACAAAGTTACACACTTCAGTGTGCTAATACATCTCTCTCAGGACATTCCTATTTTAATTTGGCCAGGATACCCGAATTTGGTAAATAGAATAACTTGAACAAAAAACAAAGAGAAGTACAGCACAGGAACAGGCCCTTTGGCCCTCCAAGTCTGTGCTGATCATGATACCCTAACTAAAAACAACCTTTCGGCCCTTACCTCTCTATTCCCTCCCATTTCATGTACCCATCCAGGTGCCTCTTAAAAGTTGCTAATGTGCCTGTTTCCACCACCTCTTCCGACAGCGCATTCCAGGCCCCCACCACTCTCTGCGTGAAAACTTCCGCCGCACATCTCCCTTAAACTTTACCCCTCTCACCTTGAACCTGTGCCCCCTTATAATTGACACTTCCACCCTGTCTATGCCTCTCATAATATTGTAGATCTTTATCAGGTTTCCCTTCAGCCTCCGTCTTTCCAGTGAAAACAATCCTAGTTTATACAACCTCTCCTCATAGCCAACACCTTTGAAACCAGGCAACGTCCTGGTGAACCTTCTTTGCACTCTCTCCAAAGCTTCCATGTCCTTCTGATAGTGTGGTGGCCAGAACTGCACACAGTACTCCAAATGTGGCCTAACCAATGTTTTATATAGCTGCAACACGATTTCCCAACTCCTGTACTCAGTGCCCCGGCTGATGAAGGCAAGCATGCCATATGCCTTCTTAACCACCTTGGCCACCTGTGCTGCCACTTTTAGGGAACTGTGGACCTGCATGCTCAGATCCCTCTGTACGTTAATGTTCCTAAGGGTTCTGCCCATTTCCAAAATGCATCACCTCTCATTTGTACGGATTAAACTCCATCTGCCATTTCTGTACCCAACTCGCCAATCTATCTATATCCCGTTGTATCCTCTGACAATCCCCGGTACTATCAGCAACTCCACCAATCCTCATGTCATCCGCAAACTTACTAATCAGACCATTCACATTTTCCTCCAGATCATTTATATATACAACAAAGATATTGAGGTAGTTTTAATTGTAGAGAACAATGTCAATCAGTTGGGTCTGAGAAAACAAAGCTGATATGTTTGCGAGTATCTTATGTCAATAGTGTCAAATGGATGAGGCTACATGACCTCCTACCAAGATAAAAAGTATTAATGCCCAACCACTTTTGTTCACTCCATATGATGTTGTAAAATGACTGAGTACTGTGAACATAACAGAGATGATGATTCCCAATAACTGTGACAAGAGATAGTATTAATTTTTAAATTTGAAGGGTTTATTGTATTATTCTGTGAAACAGGCTTGTCTGTGTGTGTGTGTGTCTGTGTGTGTGTGTGTCTGTGTGTGTCTGTGTCTGTGTGTGTGTCTGTGTCTGTGTGTGTGTCTGTGTCTATGTTTTTTTTTCATTCATGGGACATGGGCATCGCTGGCTGATCAGCATGTATTGCCCATTCTTAATTGCCCTTAAACTGAGCGTCTTGCTGGCTACTTCAGAGGGCAGTTCAGAGTCAATCACATTGCTGTGGGTCTGGAGCGACATGTAGGCCAGAACAGGTAAGGACTGCAGATTTCCTTCCCTAAAGGACATTAGTGAACCAGATGGGTTTTTCCGACAATCAACAATGGTTTCATGGTCATCAGTAGATTCTTAATTCAAGATATCTTTATTGAATTCAAATTCCCCCCTTCTCTTGAACTTGGGCCCTCTTGTAATTGTCATTTCTGCCCTGGGAAAATGCTTACAATGTCCACTCTATCTATACCCCTCATAATTTTATAAACTTCTATCAGAAGTTCATCTTTCCAGGGAGAACAATTCCAGTTTATTCAATCTCTCCTCATAGCTCATACCCTCCATACCAGGCAACATCCTGGTAAACCTTTTCTGTATTCTTTCCAAAGCCTCCATGCCCTTCTGGTAGTGTGGTGACCAGAACTGGACACAGTATTCCCAATGTGGCCTAACCAACCTTTTATATAGCTAACATAATTTGCCAACTTTTATACTCGATGCCCCATCCAATGAAGGCAAGCATGCCATATGCTTTCTTCACCATCTTTTCCACCTGTGCTGCCACTTTTAAGGATCTGTGGACCTGTCCTCCCAGATCCCTCTGTGCGTTTATGCTCCTGATGGTTCTGCCATTTATTTTATAGCTCCCACCTGAATTGGATTTGCCAAAATTCATCACCTTGCATTTGTCCGGATTAAATTCCATCTGCCATTTCTCCAGCCTATCTATATCCTGCTGTATTATCTGACAATCTTCATCAGTATCTCCAACACCGCCAATCTTAGTATCATCTGCAAACTTGCTAATCAGACCAGCTATGTTTTCTTCCAAGTCATTTATATATATTACAAACAGCAGAGGTCCCAGTACTGATCCCTGTGGAACACCACTAGTTATAGACCTCCATTCAGAAGAACAGGCTTCGACCGCTACCCTCTGTCTTCAATGGCCAAGTCAGTTCTGAATCCATCTAGCTAGCTAGTTCATCCCCAATCCCGTGTGATTTAATCTGGTGTGTGTGTGTGTGTGTGTGTGTGTGTATTAAAGGCATGCATTTGTAGTAGGCATGGCTAAGTTAATTTTCTATAAGCAAACAAGCAGGGGAAGAAATATGTATTAGGAGACACGTAATGGTTTGTTTTCAGTTGTTACATTTCAAAGGGAAGTAAAAAGACTTTCACAGCCTGCAAAGGTTTACAAGTAAGCAAGAAAAGGTTATTCAATTTTATTTGACCACAAATGTGGGGCAAAAGGCAGAGCATGAAAGATCTTTATATTTTGGGAGAGTTAAGTTCAAAGAAGTGCGAAGAACAAAGAATTGAAGATGAAAGAGAAAAAGGGTAGTTAAGGAAAGATGTTAAGCTGTGTTTGGGGGCTGGCTGTGCGAGATTCCTGCAGTGCCACTCTGTTGGATAAAGAGCTGTGAAGAGGAAAAGTGAAGCAACCATTCCAGCCAAACCAGAAAAGTATCTTTTTTTTTAACATAAAATAGAGTTTTGTTTTTAAGTTTCTTGAATTTCCTCAGCAGAGTGGGAGAGAGTGAGAAGCCACCCGCCAACGTGATGTAAATCTGGTGAGAATCCCAACTGGTCTCCACAAACAGAGACCAGACATGATGACCACACCGGAGGGCTCGGAGGCCACCGCAGCCCCTGGATGGTCGGGAACATTGCTTTGCCAGGATAGCACTGCCAAGGGGGTGGGACCAAAGCAGGGAATGAAGGGGCTCCCATTGGGAGGGCCCCAATGCCCTGATTCAGGGATGAAGTGGGGGGTTTGCCAGAGAACAGTGGGAGACAAAAGGCTGTGATGTGGGAGAAATGTGCGAATAGTGTGGGAAGATCTTGTCTCGGGAGAAACATGATGGTTTTTTGACTGAACCTGATACTTTGGCTGGAATTCTATGACCTTGCCCGCAGTTGGGATTCTCCAGTCCCACTGCAGTGAATGGAGATTTGGCTGAGCGCCATATTCTCCATTCTCACTGACAGCAGTGACAGGATGTACAAAATTGGAGAATTCGGCCGTTGCTAATTTTTGGGAGAATTGCGCCTTAAGTATTTCTATCAATTGCACACCTTAAGCAGATGCCCAAACAGACCCTGCATATCAACATGTCTGGTACCTTTAATCAGATAACAGATGGTTTTATCCTTTGTCTTCTAGTGTGTCACTGATTACTACCAAGTTATTCTCCAGCAGAGTGATAGCACAGTAGTGCAACTATCCCATAAGGATAATGGTGAAAGGGATATGGAAGTCTAACTCCACTCAAAGCCTTCCCATTTCCCACCTGTTGGTCCCCTCAGTCAGTACCTGGTATGCTGCCACATTTCCTGATGGCTGAGTCTGCTCCTGCCCATTCCTTGGTGGGAACCTCAGGGGCTACAACACCCAGAAGTCATTGACCAAGAGCATCTCAGCAGTCAGAGCAGGGGTCTGAGCAATCAGTGTCTTGGTGAAACCACAGGGGTTATAGCCTATAGGAGCAGTAGGGAAAGGTAAAGGAAAAATAGATTATTGTAATTCATTGCAGAGCACAGCACACTACGATCATTCTAGAGAACCTGGCTAGCAGATAGCAAAGGACCACTCTAAATCTGCCCAGGTACCTGTAGTGCATCTTGAGCCTGTTGATCACTTGCTCAATGACACATCTGTTTGTGGGACGAGTTTCTCATTGGTGTCATCAGGTACTTTTCACTGTATACTAATACATGCAACAGTAATAAATCAAATCAAAAAGGTAAGGTTGTATTTGATCGCCCATTCCTAAAGAGGTTAGATAGCTTGTACTGCTGCAGAGTGAGCAAATCACGGCAGCTCCTCAGGAATCAGATATATATTTGCGTAAATCTTTCCTTATGGCTGTACACCAGCGAACATTGGTGGAATGGAATGCCTTGCACTTTATGAAGTGAGGGTGTGTAAATTGACACATACGTGCAGTCAGAAACACTCTGCACTTGTGTGAAGTGATCCAGAGTCACAAAGCTGAGGACCCACTTACTGACTGGCATCATTACCGCCAAAGTTGACAGAATTGACATTCAAGCCACACACTGACTCACTGATGTGTCTTATCTATTTATGAGTAGCCATCAGCAGATCTCCTGTCATATTCTGGAAGGCAAAATGTTGGGGTTGGTGGTCGCCTTTTGCCGTCACTGGCAACGCATGGCCAGCAAGTCCAAAAGATCTTCTTTTGTGAGGCTGCGCGTGTCTTCCGCCATCTCTCATGACAATCTGGCCTGTGAAAGTTCTGCTTTTCCCAGACGTCAAGGATGCTTAATCCATGTTTATACACACCATTGCATGGATAGTATGCCTTCCAACACAATCTCTCTGCTGCTACTCTTTCTGCTCAGTGGCCTCTCCACAGCAGACTCTCGTTGCTCTTCCTCCTCTCAAAAGTGCACAAATGTGTTTCTCAGTGCAAGCACCCTCGACAAGAAGGGGGTAAGAAAGTAGCTGTGAATACTGAGGATTAATTAAACGAATACCTGACTCATAATGAGCCAATTGAAATGCTACTCAGTTTTCTCACATACGTTTTGTGTTTCAAGAATTCTGGAAAGCCCTGGCAAGTGCTGTAAAATGTAAATGCTGGCTTAAAGTGTTGGAATATTTCTTTTCAGGTGTTCAAATCACAAAGCCACCTCTCTGGCCGGGGTGGGGTGGGGGCGGGGTTTATTCATGTTAAATTTGACACGTTGGAATTTCCTGATGTGTTGACGCTTTTGTTGAATTTAAGCCCTCCCATCACCACTCCGTCTACCACACCCCCAACTCCCTCTGCCAGCGCCCCCCTTCCCCTCCCCCCCTCCCCCCCCACCCCCCCCTCCCCTCCACCCCCCCCCCCCCCCCTCCACCCCCCCCCCATCCACAGCTGAACAGACTTCTCCTCAATGTTGGAATTCTCCTGAATGGATTGGTAAGCCCAGTGTGTATCATTGGCGACAGCAGCAAAGGCAGTTTGACTTCTGCTCAACAGCCCATTCCTCAAATGTGGCACATTATTCCCTGTACCAGTGTGTACCACTTCACAATCCAGAGTGATGTGAAAATTAGATATGAATAGGAAGGACTGCCACTGCTTCAGATTGCAGATAGTTTGCAATCAGCAGTTGAGAACTATGCACGTTCAACATACAAAGAACAAAGAACAAAGAACAGTACAGCACAGGAAACAGGCCCTTCAGCCCTCCAAGCCTGTGCCGCTCCTTGGTCCAACTAGACCAATCGTTTGTATCCCTCCATTCCCAGGCTGCTCATGTGACTATCCAGGTAAGTCTTAAACGATGTCAGTGTGCCTGCCTCCACCACCCTACTTGGCAGCGCATTCCAGGCCCCCACCACCCTCTGTGTAAAAAACGTCCCTCTGATGTCTGAGTTATACTTCGCCCCTCTCAGCTTGAGCCCGTGACCCCTCGTGATCGTCACCTCCGACCTGGGAAAAAGCTTCCCACTGTTCACCCTATCTATACCCTTCATAATCTTGTATACCTCTATTAGATCTCCCCTCATTCTCCGTCTTTCCAAGGAGAACAACCCCAGTCTACCCAATCTCTCCTCATAGCTAAGACCCTCCATACCAGGCAACATCCTGGTAAACCTTCTCTGCACTCTCTCCAATGCCTCCACGTCCTTCTGGTAGTGCGGCGACCAGAACTGGACGCAGTACTCCAAATGTGGCCTAACCAGCGTTCTATACAGCTGCATCATCAGACTCCAGCTTTTATACTCTATACCCCGTCCTATAAAGGCAAGCATAGCATATGCCTTCTTCACCACCTTCACCACCTGTGTTGCCACCTTCAAGGATTTGTGGACTTGCACACCTAGGTCCCTCTGTGTTTCTATACTCTTGATGACTCTGCCATTTATTGTATAACTCCTCCCTACATTATTTCTTCCAAAATGCATCACTTCGCATTTATCCGGATTAAACTCCATCTGCCACCTCTCCGCCCAATTTTCCAGCCTATCTATATCCTGCTGTATTGCCCGACAATGCTCTTCGCTATCCGCAATTCCAGCCATCTTCGTGTCATCCGCAAACTTGCTGATTACACCAGTTACACCTTCTTCCAAATCATTTATATATATCACAAATAGCAGAGGTCCCAGTACAGAGCCCTGCGGAACACCACTGGTCACAGACCTCCAGCCGGAAAAAGACCCTTCGACCACTACCCTCTGTCTCCTATGGCCAAGCCAGTTCTCCACCCATCTAGCCACTTCTCCTTGTATCCCATGAGCCTTAACCTTCTTAACCAACCTGCCATGTGGGACTTTGTCAAATGCCTTACTGAAATCCATATAGACGACATCCACGGCCCTTCCTTCATCAACCGTTTTTGTCACTTCCTCAAAAAACTCCACCAAATTTGTAAGGCACGACCTCCCTCTTACAAAACCATGCTGTCTGTCACTAATGAGATTGTTTCGTTCTAAATGCACATACATCCTGTCTCTAAGAATCCTCTCCAACAACTTCCCTACCACGGATGTCAAGCTCACCGGCCTATAATATCCTGGGTTATCCCTGCTCCCCTTCTTAAACAACGGGACCACATTCGCTATCCTCCAATCCTCAGGGACCTCACCCGTGTCCAAAGAAGCGACAAAGATTTCCGTCAGAGGCCCAGCAATTTCACCTCTCGTCTCCCTGAGCAGTCGAGGATAGATGCCATCAGGCCCTGGGGCTTTGTCAGTTTTAATGTTCCCTAAAAAACCTAACACTTCCTCTCTTGTAATGGAGATTTTCTCTAACGGGTCAACACCTCCCTCTGAGACACTCCCGGTTAACACGCCCCTCTCCTTCGTGAATACCGATGCAAAGTATTCATTTAGGATCTCCCCTATTCCCTTGGGTTCTAAGCATAATTCCCCTCCTTTGTCCCTGAGAGGTCCGATTTTCTCCCTGACAACTCTTTTGTTCCTAACGTATGAATAGAATGCCTTAGGATTCTCCTTAATCCTGCCTGCCAAGAACATCTCGTGACCTCTTTTAGCCCTTCTAACTCCCCGTTTGAGTTCTTTCCTACTCTCTCTGTATTCCTCCAGAGCTCCATATGTTTTCAGTTGCCTGGACTTAACGTACGCCTCCCTTTTCATTTTAATCAGATCCTCAATTTCCCTGGTTATCCACGGCTCTCGAATCCTACCTTTCCTATCTTTCCTTTTTACAGGCACATGCCTATCCTGCAGCCTTATCAATAGTTCCTTAAAAGACTCCCACATGCCAGACGCGGACTTACCCTCGAACATCCTCTCCCAATCAACATCCGCCAATTCCTGCCTAATCCGGCTATAGTCAGCCTTCCCCCAATTTAGCACCCTGCCCGTAGGACAGCACTCATCCTTGTCCATTACTATCCTAAAGTTAACAGAGTTGTGGTCACTATTTGCCACATGTTCCCCTACCGAAACTTTGACGACCTGACTGGGCTCATTTCCCAGAACTAGGTCCAGTATAGCCCCCCCTCTAGTCGGGCTATCTACATACTGTTCCAAAGAACCTTCCAGTACGCATTTTACAAATTCCTCCCCGTCCGGACCCCCAGTTCTAAGCACTTTCCAGTCTGTGCCAGGGAAATTAAAGTCCCCCACTACAACAACCCTATGTTTTCTGCACCTATCCAGAATCTCCTGACATATCCTTTCCTCCACTTCCCGTGGGCTGTTGGGTGGTCTGTAGTACACCCCCAGCATAGTGACTGCACCCTTCCTGTTTCTGAGTTCCACCCACAGCGACTCAGTACATGACCCCTCTAAGTTGTCTACCCTCTGCACCGCGGTAATATGCTCCTTAACTAATATCGCTACTCCCCCACCTTTTTTAGCCCCTCCTCTGTCTCGCCTAAAACACTTATACCCCGGAATATTCAGCTGCCAGTCCTGTCCTTCTTTTAACCAAGTTTCCGTCACCGCAACCACATCCAAATTCCGCATAAGCATTAAGGCCCTAAGTTCGTCTGTTTTACCCGTTACACTCCTCGCATTGAAGCAGATGCACTCCAGACCTCCAGGCCCAGTCAGGTCCTCCTCCTCCAGAGTGCTCCTCTTCTTAGCTAGCCTTGCCCTGGCCCCCAGCTCAACCCCAGCCTCAGTATTTACTGACCTCCTGTTTTGTTCCCCACCCCCCTGCCACACTAGTTTAAATCCTGCCGAAACACTCTAGCAAAACTCCCAGCCAGGATATTTGCTCCCTTCCAGTTGAGGTGTAACCCATCCTTTCTGTACAGTTGCCATCCTGACTTGAAGATTTCCCAGTTATCTATGAATTTAAAACCCTCCCTCTTGCACCAGTCCTTTAGCCACGCGTTCAACTGTAGAATCTCCCTGTTCCGAGCCTCACTTGCACTAGACACCGGGAGCAGTCCAGAGATTGCTACCCTGGAGGTCTTACTTTTTAGCCTAGCACCCAACTCCCTGAATTTCTCTCGTATGACCCCCCTGCTCTTCCTACCTACATCATTTTCACCAATGTGTACAATCACATCAGTTTGACTACCTTCCTTTTTAAATATGCTTCCTACCCTCTCGGAGACATCCAGTACCCCGGCACCAGGAAGGCAGACTACCATCCTGGATTCTCGTTCAGTCCCACAGAAGCGCCTGTCCGTGCCTCTAACCATTGCGTCCCCCACAACTATCGCTCTCCTAAACCCATTCTTTCCCTTCCGGACCCCTGAGCCTGTCTCCGTGGAGGCGATCTGGTCCTCGTGGCTTACCCCTGGAGGGTCATCCCCCTCCACAGAATCCAAAACAATATACCTATTTTGGGGGGGGACAACCACAGGGGATCCCTCCACAGACTGCTCACTCCCTTCCCTTCTCCCATCTGTTGCCCATCCCTTTCTTTTATGGGAGACTGCCACTGGGGTACTTTCTGGCACATCACCCTTCTGACTATTACCCCTCCTAACCGTGACCCACATGTCTTCCTTCCGAGACCCTGGTGTCACTACCTGACTATAACTTTTATCTATTACTCTCTCATTTTCCCTAACTAAACTGAGTTCATCGAGCCTCAGCTCCAGCTCCCTTACACGATCCTTCAGGAGTTGCAGTTCCACACATCTGGCACAGATATGGACTTCCGGGAGGCAAATCGTCTCCAGGAACTCCCACATCCCACACCGAATGCAGTATACTGGCCTCCCACTCATACCAGCCATGTCCTTTTTAGTTTTTGGGAGATAAAACAAAAAGGGGGTGTAACCGAAGAAAAACAAACAAATAACCTTCCTCGCCGAAGCCCTGTGAGCCAAAGCCCTTATAGCTCTCACTCTGTCCCCTGCTCACTCCGCTGCCCGCTAACGACGCTGCCCGCTCAAAGGTGCGGCCTACTTTTAAACCCTCCAAAACCTTCCCAGGCTGCTGCTGGGCCTATTTCCTGTTTAGAAAAAGAACCTCTGATTTTTTTCACAAATTTAACTGAAAAATAATTAAATAAATTAGTGCACAAACAAGCTCCCTTACCCTCAGCCTGCTCCTGTGGAACAATGAGGCTGAAACCTCCAAGTTAAGCACTTTTAAACCCTCCAAAACCTTCCCAGAATACTGCCCAAGGATGGTCCATTTGATGGCTGATGAATGACTGAAATGTTTGAAATGGCAGGTCATACAGAAGGATGGTTGTTAGAATCATGGGAATCAATTTTGACTGCCTTCACGTGGTTTTTCGTAGATTCAGAGATGTTTACAGCTCAGAAGGAGGCCATTCGACCCACTGAGCCTGCACCAACAATCCCACCCAGATCCTTTCCTCGTAACCCCACATATTTACCCTGCTAATCCCCCTGACACAAAGGGGAAATTTAGCATGGCCAATCAACCAAATCTGCACACCTTTGGTCAACAAAGGTCTGACTACACTAATCCCATTTTCCAGTGCCTAGCACAGAGGCAAAGAGATTATGGCAGCACAAGTGAATATCTAAATACTTCTTCATTGTTATGAGAGTTTCTGACTCAACCACTCTTTCAGGCAGTAATTCCAGACTCACTCCCACCAGCCACTGGGCCCTTTTAATATAAAACGCAGGGTCCGAAGACATAACATGGGACCCTGATAACGATTTTAGTTCATCAGAGCTGGACCAGAATTTCTGTTTTTTTCATTTTGTGGTCTTGCAATTTTTTCAGTATGACTTCATGCCCTACTGAAATCAGCTGAACTCAGAATCAAAGGGAGTTGAAACTTAGAAACACTTACTGAGCCATTTAGTGAGTAAAATCAAAATATTGTGACACATTCCCTTTTAATGTTAAATCTGTTGCCTCTTGTATCCCTGGTTGTTTTATAGTCCTTGTAGATCCATTCCAGCATTAGACTTATTATCAATAGCAAAGCTCTGAGGTTTTAATGGCTGTCCTTGATCTTAGCTACCATTTAGATACCTTTATGCTGATTTGATATGCTGTACCTTGTTCTACTATTCACATTGGTTCAGTCAATTCCTGCCAAAATATTTCAGGATTCCCCTTAGAAAGCTGTCATGACCTTGTATACTATTTTATCACTGATGTTTGCTCTGACTAACTGCAGTCTTACATATCCTGAAGTGCTCTACTTCTGACATTACCCCCAGATCGGCTCCAATTCATAATGTCAACAAGACTTCTAATCCTTACCTTTTTTTATCAACAGATCACTCTGGCACTGATTCAATCTGGAAGTCATGATATTTTAATCCTACATTTATCTCTTTCACTCTGCATGCTGATCTTTTTTTTAATATTATACTCCCAGCTATGACTGTCAAATAGCCAAGGCAATTATCTAACCTAGCTCTGAGTATTAGACATGAAGTGGAGAACTTGGTCTGGAATTGAGGGAGGTTTGAGGTAACTCACACCTCGAGGGAATGGGGAGCTGCGTGGAGATTGAACCAGGGCAGGACTTAACTCAGTTAATGGTAGGGCATTGGGGAGAGTTACAGAACAAAGAGATCATGGGGTACATGTTCATAGCTCCTTGAAAGTGGAGTCACAGGTGGACAGAGTGGTGAAGAAGGCATTCGGCATACTTGGTTTCATCGGTCAGAACATTGAATACAGAAGTTGGAATCTCTTGTTGAAGTTGTACAAGACATTGGTAAGGCCACACTTGGAATACTGTGTGCAATTCTGGTCACCCTATTATAAAAAGGATATTATTAAACTAGAAAGAGTGCAGAAAAGATTTACTAGGATGCTACCCGGACTTGATGGATTGAGTTATAAGGAGAGGCTGGATAGACTGGAACTTTTTTCTCTGGAGTGTAGGAGGCTGAGGGGTGATCTTATAGAGGTCCATAAAATAATGAGGGGCACAGATCAGCCAGATAGTCAATATCTTTTCCCAAAGGTAGGGGAGTCTAAAACTAGAGGGCATAGGTTTAAGGTGAGAGGGGAGAGATACAAAAGTGTCCAGAGGAGCAATTTTTTCACACAGAGGGTGGTGAGTGTCTGGGACAAGCTGCCAGAGGTAGTAGTAGAGGCGGGTAAAATTTTATCTTTTAAAAGGCATTTAGATAGTTACATGGGTACGATGGGTATAGAGGGATATGGGCCAAATGCGGGCAATTGGGATGAGCTTAGGAGTTTTAAAAAAAAAGGGCGCATGGACAAGTTGGGCTGAAGGGCCTGTTTCCATGTTGTAAACCTCTAAGACTGTATGACTCAATGAGTTGGACTGAAATGCACCTCTACCTCTGATTGGATCACTTTCTTTTCAATCCTGTTTTGGGAATGAAACGATGCTCCCAAACATTGTTGGCACATCAGTCACTTGGGCCAACATCCATCGGGAAAAATAATGCCTGGATGATGATTGAGCTTTGGGCTGGGCACAATTCTCCCATTCCTATTGGCGTTACGCCAGTGTGAAAACATACATGCCTTTTCAAAACGTCTGGACCAACTTGGTGTGCAATAGTTGGGACATACCTGAAGAAAATCTAGGGCTGCTTCTGGTGTTCAGGATGGAGGCCGCCAGTGACCGCGGACCCTGGAACATCACCGCAGTGGGTGAGGGGAGCATCTATCAGGGGGATCTTCCAGCTTCCATGACTTTGAGGAAGTCCATCTTCCAGCCTCAGAATGTTTCTGGCAGTCTTCTTTCTTCAATTGGGAGTCAGTGATGTCGGGTGCCTTTACAATATGGAGCCCGGATACTATGGTGGAATGTGCACCATTAAACCTGCTGCATTACAGAAGATGGCACAAAATTTCTGGATGCACAGTTGATGACGCCGGGACATAAGGCATGACGTGGTTTTCTGTCGGCCTCTACAGCAGGAAACATGCCCCGCCTCCACCATGACCCATAGTCCTGGATGGGAGAATTCTGCCCTAGAATTGGGAGAGAATTGGGATGCTTGTCTTTGGAAAGGAGCATTGGAATTGGGAGAAGTGGGATCTATTATGTCCTATGCATCTTAATCAAAGACTGGAACACCGTATCATCTCCTTTTGAGTCTAAAAACTAATTGCTTTTTCTTAGTATTCATAAAGCCTGATAAATTTACTGCTGTGCCTGACAGTCACCACTTTGTTCTTCTGGACAGAAGTAAAAAAGAACTTTAATGACAGGTGACTTTTCATCTCGTCTAGACTTTCTAATGAGTATAAAAACTTTCAAATGTAACTATATTTTTTACATATTGTGGAGGTTTCCTGTGTAATGAGAAGACTGTAACCCAATTCTTTACAAACGAGCACAGTAGCACAGTGGTTAGCACTGCTGCTTCACAGCTCCAGGGACCTGGGTTCGATTCCCGGCTTGGGTCACTGTCTGTGTGGAGTTTGCACATTCTCCTCGTGTCTGCATGGGTTTCCTCCGGGTGCTCTGGTTTCCTCCCACAGTCCAAAGATGTGCGGGTTAGGTTGATTGGCCATGCTAAAATTGCCCCTTAGTGTACTGAGATGCGTAGGTTAGAGGGATTAGTGGGTAGATGTGTGGGGATATGGGGGTAGGGCATGGGTGGGGATTGTGGTCGGTGCAGACTCGATGGGCCGATTGGCCTCTTTCTGTACTGTAGGGTTTCTATGATTCTATGAGCAGATACTCATCGAGCGGCTGGCAATCAGTTGGAGATTGGGTGTGCTGATGTGGGGGACGGGGAGGGAATGCCTATCTGCTAAAAGCATTTGGAAACAGGTTTGTGAGTGATGTGTTAAAGATATCAAAGTGAGTGATTTTTGAATGTTTCCAGGAAAATAAACAAATACACACTGATTTCCGTATACTCGCTGAAGATCAGGTGCTCCACATGGTGCCACCTGATTTACTTTCTGCTACATCTTCCTTCATGTTGTTTTGACAAAACGAATTAAGTTGTGATTTAGGCTCCCTAACATCCCATTAATATTAAAATCGGATTCCATGTTGAATCTCACAGCTCTCGGCATGGCTCCATCCTATCTGCACACTTTCCTCATTGAAACTCACCACATGGGACACACAGCAACCTGGCCCACTCAGACAGGCTTCTTTCATAGGATCCCTATAGTGCAGAAGGAGGCTATTCGGCCTATCAGATCTGCACCGGCTCTCTGACAGAGCATCCCACCCAGACCCTATTCCTGTAACCCCATGTATTTACCCTACTAAGCCTCCTAATCTACACATCTTGGGCCAATTCATGGCGGCTGTGTATCGGATTGCAACCTTCATGGCCTGGTTTTACTGGCAAGAAAGGCTTGCAAGAAAGAGCGCAAAAGTTCATTAACATCAGAGTGCCTGGATCTTCATATTTTTATGGAGTCTGGAACGACTGCTTCCCCCCTCCCGGATGCTTCCCACCTTGCCGGTGAGACATCACACTGACGAGAATCACCACTGGTCTTCAGTCGAGACCAGGTGCCATGGTTACGCCAGGGGATTGGAGGCCATTGAAGCCCTGGGTAGTCCGGGCAGTGCACATCTGGTGGTGCGCCCCTGGCACCGCCCACCTGGCACCTTCGTACTGCCCTGTTGGGCACTGTCTGTGTGCCAGGGGCAGTGCCAAGAAGGTGGGGCCTGAGTGGGGGTGAGGCTGTGACAGGGGCTATGTGCCCTAATGAGGAAGCTATGCACAATGAAGGGTGGTCAATGATGGATGGGGGCTATGTACTCTGATGGGTGATTATGCATGGGGGGGGCAATGCAAGGGGGAGGGTCATGCAGGGGGGTTGTGCAGAGGGGAGGATCGAGCAGGGGGCGTTTGAGCAGGGGGGTCGTGCAGAGTGGATTGCGGAGGGGGTTCATGACGTATAAGAGAATGTCAAGTGATGGCCAAGGGACCCGGTGGGAGGGTTGTGAGGCTTGCAACTTGTGTTGGTGTGTGGGGTGGCTATGATATCAATGGAGAGGGGTCTGATGTCATTGGAGGGGGGGGCGGTCAGTGAGAGGATACCTCCCGGTTCACCGGCGGATTGTGGCACCCTGCGGAATGGCGCCTGAGTGCTCTGAAGCCGGCTTCACCAATGTGTTTCGGTTCCACCCCCATGCCCCACCCCTTACAGGCGCCAAGCTCCCAGCTGTCAAAAAAAGTGGCAGAGTGCTGCAAGATTGCAGTGCCAAGCTCGCCCAAAAGGTCAGTGCCAAGGACGCCCGTTTGCTTGCTGTTATCCCATTTTTTGGAGAAAATTCCGTCCAACATCTTCAATCTGCAAAGACTCAAGGCTCACACAAAGAACAGCCACAAAGTGAAAACTTACTGAAAAACTGGAGCTGCTTTCATCTCTTTCTTCAGTTCAAAAAGCAGCAATTACAACTGACACAATCCCACACTAAACTGAGGATGTGAAACAAAACAGAACCAATTCAATCAGTTGCCCCTCAATGGTCAATCCAAAATGAATGTCGTTCAATTCGGAATGATCTCTCACCAAGATCTTCCTGTTTTTTCACTGAGACTCTCACCTTCGACAAGTATCTTCTGCAGCCTCGCCATCTGGTTCTTTATCAAGGCTTTACATATAGAACACAGAAAAACTCATGCACAAACTTTTCTGCATGTGATTGGTTAGTTGAATGCAAATTCAGCTGTTGGCTGGTAAGTGTATTCCAAGTTGTCCCCCTTAGCTTAGCCAAGTAAGGATTTATTCCTGTCTTGCTGTGATTACCTCTCTGGCTTATTCAGTTTGCTGTAATTAACTGTTTTATTTCAATGTGAATTTCAATTGTTACTGCCATTCGGAAGTATCAGTGTAATTAGCAAGTATCGCACTCTCTGATTTACATCAGTTTGTTCTGATCAGCTGTGCTATTTCAATGTGAATTGTTCTATTCCATTCAGCAATATCACTCCAAATAATCAGTATTGTTGCAATTAGCAAGTATTGCACCCATCCGATTTCCACAGAATGAACACTACTCTGAAGTCAGTCATTAACTCTTCTCCAACAGTCAACAACCATGTTTTCATAACACATACTCTGGAGAAATCCAACTGCCTGTTGATGGCTTTTCCCAAGCCTTAGAACAGTTTGGCTTTACAATTAAGTCTAAAAAAGACAAAGACCTACTCCTGGTCACAAACCCCAAGATCTCACAGTCACTATCAACAAGATACCCCCTCAACTCAGTTCAGAAGTTCTGTTTTCAAGGGACTGTCCTCTCCAACAACACCACACTGGATGGTGAAATCAGCCAGGCTTTGGAGAGAGTATGAAGATTGTCTCAAAGCAAAGATCAAAGTCTACCAGACAGTGGTTCATGCATCATTTTTCTATGGCTGTCTCTATGGACAAACTGTTGGTGTCACATAAAGCAACTAAATATATCCTACCTTTGCTGCTTAAGACAGAGTGACCAACTCATGGGGAGAAAGGTAAGGAATGCTTTGGCATGGGGAATCATAGGACTGAGAAACTGAAGGACCACAAGAGCAGAGTAGGGAGGAGATGTGGGTGATGGGAGCAAGGGGGAGAGGGTGGGTGCTGTCCAGAGTGTAGAGGTGCAGGTGGGGAATGATGGGGCTGATCAGACTGGGAGCAGTGGGCAATGTACATGCACAGGTGTGAACTGCACATGTGCACAAATCAAGGAGCTATAGAGACCAAGAAATGGAATCAAATGTGTCTCTGAAATGAAGATCCAGAAGTACGGCACAAACGGTATCCCAGTATCAAGCAACCCGGGAAACAGGACAGCTGCCTCGACTATGCGTTGGTACCATAAACTCCAGCATGGTCAGTCATCCTGCCTTAAGATCCATCTGCAACATCAAATAGCAGGACAAAATCCCTAACATTGACATTCAGGCAAGTTGCTGCATACCTGGTGTTGAGAGCATGTTCACCAGATGCTTCGGTGTTAAGTTGCGTGGTTCGCATGGAGGATTTTCACAGTATTCTACAGCCTGGGAACCCACACCAGAGGCAGATGTCATAGTCTTAGGATTAGGGATAGCAAATTTAAAACAGAGTTGAGCGGAAACTACTTCTCCCAAAGGGTTGTGAATCTGTGGAATTCGTTACCCCAAAGAGCAGTGGATGCTGGAATAGTGAATAACTTTAAGGATGAGTTAGACAGATTTTTAATTGGTGGTGGGTTGAAGGGTTATGGGGAGAAGGCAGGAAAATGGGGATGAGGAGCATATCAGCCATGATCGAATGGCAGAGTGGACTCGATGGGCCGAATGGCCTAATTCTGTTCCTATATTTTATGAACATATGAACTTATAGTTTAGGAATGAACATAGGGGAAGTGAGAGGCCATTCTTCCTTGTGTACCAATTCTGCCATTCAATTAGATCATGGCCAATCTATACCTTGATTCCATTTACTTACCTTTGCCCCATGTCTCTGAATACCTGTACCTAACAAAATCTATCAGTCTCAGTATGAAATTTTCCATTGGCTGAGCATTAACAGCCTTTTGAGGAAAGTCCCAGACTTAGGCACGATGACATTCTGAAAACCAATCTCAGCTTGTAAGTTGGATTCCGTGACATGGGATTGAAACAATCCTGGATAGATCCAACTGGAGAAGTCCCTGACCTCAAACAACCTTAACATTTGAGGAGAACAGAGTCAGGTCACTACTGATCAAATGAGCACATTATAAAGCCAGTGCCTTTACCCAACCCCCCGACAGTGACTATGGACAGGGTTTTCCGGCACCCACAGCAGCGTGCTTTCCAGAGGGAGTTCACCATTGGTAAGCCAGTGGGATCTTCCGGTCCCACTGATGTCTTCGCTGTTTTGGGTGGCTCGCCCATTCTGCCGGAGAGGGGTCACCTTTGCTTGGGGGGGGGGGGGGGGGGGGGGGAGGGGGGGGGGGGGGAGGGGCGGTGAGGGGCACCTTCATTGGGACTGGATGATCCCACTGGTGGAAAGGACTGGGAAATCCTACCTCTGTATGTAATATTTGCAATCAGATTTGTAAATCAAGATTTGGTTTAACATCACATATGAGACAATAGTGACCTAGATGGTGAGGAACTTGTATCCTTGCTGAACACTCACACATCACAGAAACAGGAGGATCCATCATCATCATACATACTGAGAAATACTCTGCAAAGTCAATGCTGTTGTTACAGCCAATCATTCAAATAACTTCAATCCAATAATATTAGATATGAGAGCCCTTCTTTCAGTGTTATTGTGACCCTATAATTGAATACATTCTTCATCCTAGCATTCTTTTTAATGAGTGTAGCTGACTATATTTGATTATAAAAGTGTGCTAGATGGCTGGATGGCTTTGATGTTAACCTGTTGGAATTATGCTGGACATCTATGTAACCAAAAGATTCCTCATCCGAATCAACCACTCAGATATTGTTATGAATACCTGGTATTGCATGCTTAAGTCTGTTGACATTTATGCCAAGGCACTTGATGGCCTGACCATCGTTAAAGACAACTCCCTGATTCCTAACTGACACACGCATAATCCCAGACTGGGAACCTTCACAAAAAATACACAGATCCATCTGGGAGCAGACACTGTGATCTATGAGGTCTGTGAATCATTGACTTAAGAATGTCTGTGTATGTTTTCCAAGCACGTTGAAGCAAGCAAAGTGCGCATTCTGAAGTTGGAAATCCAAAGCAGTGCAAACAGCACGAAGAGAGACTCCCACTGTCCCCATGATCTGATCACTGATATTACCATATTAGAATTGAATGCTGTGCAGACAATCACTCATTTATGATGGTAGAAATCCAGGTAGTGGGTTCATCCAAGGTCTTCCCAATAGCCTCTGGTAAATGTTCCACTGAGATAATTGATGTTTAAATGATCTTACTGCTTCAACAAACTCCATTTATAGCAGTCCAGATGTTGAAATCAGACCTAGTGACCATACTGAACCATTAGCCAGCATTTGCCTGGCGCTTTGCATTCTATATCACGTTCTATACCACTATACCACACAGGCTGGCACAGTGGCACAGTACAAAGAACAAAGAACAATACAGCACAGGAACAGGCCCTACGGCCCTCCAAGCCCGTGCCGCTCCCTGGTCCAAACTAGACCATTCTTTTGTATCCCTCCATTCCCACTCCGTTCATGTGGCTGTCTAGATAAGTCTTAAACGTTCCCATGTGTCCGCCTCCACCACCTTGCCTGGCTGCGCATTCCAGGCCCCCACCACCCTCTGCGTAAAATACGTCCTTCTGATATCCGTGTTAAACCTCCCCCCCCTCACCTTGAACCTATGACCCCTCGTGAACGTCACCACTGACCTGGGAAAAAGCTTCCCACCGTTCACCCTATCTATGCCTTTCATAATTTTATACACCTCTATTAAGTCTCCCCTCATCCTCCGTCTTTCCAGGGAGAACAACCCCAGTTTACCCAATCTCTCCTCATAACTAAGCCCCTCCATAACAGGCAACATCCTGGTAAACCTCCTCTGCACTCTCTCCAAAGCCTCCACGTCCTTCTGGTAGTGTGGCGACCAGAACTGGACGCGGTATTCCAAATGCGGCCGAACCAACGTTCTATACATCTGCAACATCAGACCCCAACTTTTATACTCTATGCCCCGTCCTATAAAGGCAAGTAGTTAGCATAGCACCAGGGACCTGAGTTTGATTCCCAGCTTGGGTCACTGTCTGTGCGGAATCTGCAAGTTCTCCCCATGTCTGTGTGGGTTTCCTGGGTGCTCTGGTTTACTATCACAGTCTGAGAGATGTGCTGGTTAGGTGCATTGGCCATGCTAAATTCTCCCTCAGTGTACCTGAACAGGCGTCGGAGTGTGGTGACTAGTAACTTCATTACATTGTTAATGTGAGCCTACTTGTGACACTAATTAATAAACTTAAAACTTTAGACTGATCTTCTTCACCCATGCACTGTTATTCTTTCTCTTCAATTTTGATTTGATTTGAATTTGATTTGATTTATTATTGTCACATGTATTAGTATACAGTGAAAAGTATTATTTCTTGCGCACTATATAGAAAAAGCAGACAGTTCATAGAGAAGTGTTGTAGGTAAAAAGATACCTCTGAGACTGTTAGTGAGTCAAAGTATAGTGGGTTTATTACAAAAGCTTTTGGGAGAAGCAGGTTTCCTATCAGCGGTCTCCAGGCTTCTCTCCGAATACAACAAAGCGCGGATATTTATACATTATGGTTCCCAATACCAGTCACGACGCAAACACTGGTCTGGTCACGAATCACAGTGCATCTGGTAGCCTCTGGTCACGAATCAGTCTTTGGGTTCACAGTCCTTCCGGCGGCAGCTTTTCCCTTGAAGTAACTGGTACGGTTGCGGCTGTCCCAGTGGGAGT